>NW_028117227.1:0-485000 GCF_964273445.1 Streptopelia decaocto | reverse complement strand
GCCCCGCCCACAACGGTTGGGGGGCGGGGCTTGCAGAGCTCTGCGTCCCCATTGGTCACTGGGTCTCTATGGGTCCCTGTGGTCTCTATGGGTCAATCTATGGGTCTCTATGGGTTTCTATGGTCTCTATGGGGCTCTATGGGTCCCCATGTCACTTATGGGTCACCCCACAGCTACAAAGCATCTGTCCTTTAATCATCAACTTGTAACGAGGTATCAAAATAAAAAGGGGGGGGCGGGGCCGGGGCCGGGGGGAGGGGCCACGACAGCATGAGCACGGGGGCAGGAAACGGGGCCTATTGGGGTGAACGGGGGCGGGTTTGGGGCTTTAGGAATCGTCCTCACCCTCCTTCGCCTCCTTCTCATCCCCCTTGATGGACTCCAGCTGCGGGAACACAGAATTGGGACCATTTCACCCCAAATCCAAATTTCACCTCCAAATCCCCAAAATTCACCTCAAAACAGCCAAAATTTTGCCTCAGAATCACCACATCGCTCTCAAAAGTGGAAGAATTTATCTCAAAATTGCTAGAATTTCCTGAATTTTTTCTATTTTTGAGAGAGGAGGAGGATCCGTGCTGGCCGCCCTTGGAGCCAAAGCTCTTCCCGAACCGGGAGGTGTTCCTGCCACCCCGGACACGCGCTGGCGCTTGGAGGGGCCGACGCCACAGGGCGATGGGGCGGCGGTAGGACGCACGCCGGGCAGCTGTACATCCTGCAGGGGCCACCGGACACCTGGTTTTGGCGGGAAAAATGCCCGTTTCAAGGAGCAAAATGGCGGCGTTTTGGCGGGAAACAGGGCATGGGGACGTACGTGGAGTGTAAGTGAATGAAAAGGAGTTTTAATTAAAAAATGTGCATTTTTGGGGAAGGAATATGGGTTTGCAGGTAAATTTGGATTTGGGGAGAAAAAAGGGGTTTTTGGGGAGGAAAAAGTGGGGTTTGGGGGGGAATGGAGGAAAACAGTTTTGGTGAGAAAAGGGGTATGGGGAGGTATGTGGGAGTTTAAAAGAAGAATAAAAGGGTTTTTTTTGCAAAAAATAGGGGGTTTGGGGGATAAAATGGGGGTTTGAGGTAAATTTGGATTTGGGGAGAAAAAAGGTGGGTTTTTTTAGTGGGAAAAAGTGGGTTTTTTGGGGGGAAAAGGGAGGGAAGTGGTTTTGGTGGGAAGTGGGTTATGGGGAGGTACGTGGCGTTTTAAAGCAGAAAAAAAGGTTTTTTTGGAGGAAAAAATAGGGTGCCAACTGCCAATTGATCTCTAATGCTTTACTGACTTGCAGCACTACCTGTGCAACAAAATGGGGCCCTCTATCAGAGGACATCACGGAGGGTACCCCAAATCGGGGTACGGTCTCATTTAACAAAGCTTTGGTTACTGTTGTAGCTTTACTAGTTGGGCAGGGGATGCTTCAGGCCAGCCTGAGAAGGTCTCTGTTAACACACTGCAAGGCAGAGTTTACTGGTGCTGGTTCGAGGGGCAGCGTCTGGGCTCAGAGACATCACTCTCATTGCTCTCTCTGTCTTTTCAGCAGCTCGTCTCGCAGTATCTGCTGCCAATTTATTTCCCGTTTCCTGATCAGTGTCTCCTTTGATGCTCCTTGAAATGCATGATGGAAACTTTTCTAGGAAGAGCACAGCTTCTGACAATTGGAGTATCACATTTAATCTGTTCTCCTTATGCTGTTAATAAACGTGGTCCTTTTCAAATGCTCCATGGCATGCACCACTCCCAAAGCATACTTGGAATCTGTCCAAATATTAATCTTCTTCTCTTCGGATAATTCTAAAGCTCGTGTGTGTACAGGTGTCCAGGCAGAAGTCCCAGAAAACAAAGGTTTGGCTTCGATTATCTCGTGTCACCAGACACACTCCGCTGAGCTCTACACCAGCGCAGATGCACATGTGCGACGAAATCAACAGACATGCTTGTGGAGGGAAAGACATGGACTCAGACATGTGTAGAGCGATGGATAGATACAGCAGGTGCTAACGAACATAGACTGACTTACAGGCACACTGTCTCTGCACCAACAGGGACCGACCTGCAGGTATCCTAGATGTTGATAGCCGACCCCACCACATGTAACTTGCCAAACAATCAAACACTTACAGGAAAGACACATGCTCTCACACAAGGACACAAGTGTTTGTCCTCAGCTTCTATATCAGAGACAAGCTTGTGCAGAGATGCTCTGCTGTTCTTTCGCACTATGGCATGGTCAGTCTCCTTTCTCTTGTACATCGATTGCTGAGCATCTTTCCTCAGGCCACTGTGAAGCATTTGCCATGGCAGAGAAGTGCCGTGGAGCAGCATTCGGTACTGCCTGCGACTTTGTTCCCTTAGTAGCAGAGCTCCCTTGCATCTGTCCGCATGAGAAATGCAGGACTGTGCAACTAGATATACGCAGAACTTTTCCAACAAAGAGCACAGTGGTACACGCAAACTAAAGCATGAATGGAGCCCACCTCAAGGCACACGCAGGTGGACAGACGAGCATTTCTAGGCACAAATGCTTTCACGCACAGGCCCGTCCAGGAACAGGCACATGTCTGCAGGTACCCACCAAATGTGTGTTCTAGTGCATGCCCTCAATAGACACTAGATGGCAGCAAAGACCGTGAAATAATTGACATCACACTCCCCCAGGTATATGCAATTCTTTCTTACTATAGCTGCGTTGTATGTTACAAGTTCCCCCAAATTGTAATGAATATGCAATAATTCTGTGAATACAAGCATCGCAAGTGCATCCAGTCTTTGGAGCACTTATGGTGCATGACAAAGCCTAACAGAGCCCGACAGAGCTCGACAGAGCTCGAAAGGGTTTGACGAATCCCGACAGCGCATGATACAGAATGATAGAGCACAGCAGGACCTAACAGAGGCTGACAAAGTGTGACGGATGCAAAAAGAGCTCAACAAAGCATTACAGAGCCTGACAGGACCTAACACGGCTTGGCAGAGCCTTACAGATCTCCACAGAGCCTGACAGGGCCAGACAGTACTGGAAAGAGCCAAACAAAATCTGACAGGAACTGACTGAGTCCAACTTAGCCCCACAGAGCCCATAAAAGCTTGATGAGAGCCCAACAAGGACCGAGAGGGCCTGACAGGGCTCAGCAGAGCTCGACAGAGCCTGACAGGGTTCATCAGAGCCCTACAAAGCCCTACAGAATCCAGGAGAGCTCAACAAAGCTCGACTGAGAGCGCCAGGGTCTGACAAGGCCTGGCAAAGACTGTCTGACATTGGCAGGTTCTGTCGGGCTCCTTTGGGACCTATCGAGCTCAGTCGGGCTCTGTCAGGCACTTGCTGTCACACAAGGACACAAGTGTTTGTCCTCAGCTTCTATATCAGGGACAAGGTTGTGAAGAGATGCCCTGCTGTTCTTTTGTGTCATGCCATGGTCTGTTTCCTTTCTCTTGTAGATCGATTGTTGAGTCTTTCCTCGGGCCACTGTGAAGCATTAGCCATGGCAGACAAGTACCGTGGAGCAGCATTCAGTACTGCCTACGACTGTCTTTGTTCCTCTACTAGCTGAGCTACCTTGCATCTGTCCACATGAGAAATGCAGGACTGTGCAAGTAGATACATGCGGAACCTTTCCTACAAACAGCACAGCCGTGCTCTGCACAGCCGCGCACACTGCTGTTCTTGTGCTAAATGACCTGTTTGGAAACCTTTCTCTGGTAGATCTACCGCTCAGCTTTTTTCTCATGTAACTGTGGAATATCAGTGCAGGGAATCTCTCTATATCAAACACACACTGGGAAAGCGTCTCCAGGAAAGGGTGGAAGCGCTGGGCGGCAGCTGCTGGCGAGGAGGGGAGGGCAGCGCGAGAGACGAGGCCTGGCAGCCCGGAGCAGAGGGTCTCGCTCACTGAGACGGCTCTGTGGAAACCCTCGGGGGTGGCGGGAGCTGAGGGCAAAACAGTGGGAAACAGCTCCTGAGGCGCTGGGACCAGCCCTGCTGTAAAACTGCGTGTCTTTGCTGCCCCCGTGCCTGCCATGCCCGCACGGCCTTCTGCCTCCCCGGCCTCACCCTGCAGGGCAGGGCCTGGGGGCCAGTGAGCGCCCGCCCGCCGGCACCGTGACTACGCCTGGAACCAGGCTGTGCTGACGGACAGATGTCCCGTGGCAGCGGGAGAGCCCGGGAACGACACCGTCTGCTCAGCACACTCAGGGCGCTGCACATCTGAAGGACACCAGGGCTTTGGCATTCTCCTCCAGCTTTATTAAACTCCAGCCCTCCTCCCGAGAAGAGCTGCTCCTCCGCCGGGCTTAGCGGCGCCAGCAGCACAGGCCTCGCAGGGTCCATCGCGATTGTGGCTGCTCCCTTGGGTTGCTCAGGATGCGGATGGTCTGAACTGCCAGGGAGCGGATGGAGGGTTCTCTGTCCCGCTTCAAGGGCTGAAGGGCTGCAAGGGAAAGAAGCAGAACCCAGATGAGCTCCCACGTCTGCAGAGACCCCCAGGCATCCCCTCACGACCACGCTCCCTACTCACCGCTGCAGATCTCAGCCAGCTCCTCCTCCTCCCTTCGGTCCCTCAGGGGCCGTGCAGCCAGCCCTGGGCACAGAGCTCGTCAGCCCCTGCTCCCTCCCCTCATCAGGGCTGACCCCAGGGGAGAGCAGGAGCCGAGATGGTGGGACTGGGCAAGGCAGCCACCAAGCCCGCCTGCGTGGGCAGGGCTGGGAGGGGAGGCCAAGGCCCTGCACGGGGCAGCCGGGGCTCTGGCAGCCACAGGGCTGCTCCTTGTGCCAGGGCAGCAGTGGGGACTGGGGCCAGGCTGCCGAAAGAGGGACCCGGGTGCTGTGACTCACCGATGAACCTCACGGCTGCCTCTCGCAAGCTGGCCTGAGCATCCCTCAGGTACGGCAGGCTCTGACTCAAGAGCTCTTGAGCTCTGCTCCTGTCCCGCTCCAGCTGGAGAGAGCACAAGGGTGTGAGCACGTCACTGTCCCTCCCCAGCTGGCCGGACCAGTCCCTCCCCACAACAACACACATTCCCCTTCCCTCCGCCCCGGCCATCCCCGTTTTCCAGCCAGGAGCCCTGTGGGGCTGAGAGAGAGACACAGGCCGAGGGTCCCAGGGGCGCTGAGAGCCCTCCCTCCCACTGGCTGCGGGGCAGAGGAAAGAGCCCCTGGGGGCTCTGTTCTTGAGGACAGGGAACAAGGATGCAGCTTGGGGCTGCAGCAGGACAGGCGAGGCACATCTGCAGAGCCCACAGCACAGACATGTGGGGCAGCCCCGTCCAGCCTGGGCCCTGGGCCTTGGGGGTTGTCCTCACCAAGCTCTCTCCAATCCGCCATGTCTGCTCTGTCTGCACCAGGCGTTGGAGCTGTTTCCACCTGAGAAGCTCTGCGGCAGCAAGGAGGGTTTCCCCGGCAGCCTGTGGAACAGCAGAAGCTGGGAGATGGCAGCACTGTCTGGGGCAGGAGACCTGGTGTCCCCCTGCTCTGGGCTTTGTTCCTGGGGTGATTCTGCCCTTAGGGAGCAGGGAGATGCCCTGGCCCAAACGCCCAGGGGTCTCTTCCCTGCATCACTGCTCAGCTTTGAAATCTGTACCCTGGCCACGCTCTGCACTTGGTCACTCATGTGGAAGAAGAGAGGGAGCAGGCCAAGTCGCACTGTGTTCTTCATCTCCCTCTTGTCGTTCCACACCACCATCTTCATCAGGTCTCTGAAGAGGTTGATGGAGATCTCTCTCAGCTGGCTCAGCTCCTGGGAGGGAGCAGCACAGTAGGACCTGAGCACCAGCAGCTCTCTGCCCACGGGGAGCAGAAGCTCCTGCATGGCTGATGGGAGGGGAGACGCTCCAGGGCGGCGTTGTGCACACTGCAGTTATGGCCAGATCTGCAGCCCTGGGTGCGTGAAGGGACGCTCAAGGGACTTGCTCAGTCAGTGCCTGTGCCTCAAAGTGCCGTCCCAGCATCCCCCAGCAGCCTCAGCAGCCATGGTGGGGAGGAGCTGTGGGAGCAGCTGGCAGGGAGAAGCTGGGCTGGGCTGCCGAACACAGAAACCATCCCACAAGAGCCCCGGGGAGAAAGGAGAGAAGCCCCTGCTTTGAGTGGCTGGGCTGAAGGGCAGCTGTCATTGTCCAGTGCCCATCCGTGGGGCTCAGGCTTATACATCAGCCTTACGTCATCAAAGAAGGGCAGGAGAAATTTTGCCAGTGGCACGGCAATGGGACTGGCCTCCTTCCTCTTCAGTCGAGCCATCATGGTTCTGAAGATGGCCAGAGCCTCGATCGTGATGGCCTTATTGCCATTCTGGAGGACCCGCATCAGGTCTGGCAGCATGACCTTCATTTTCCTTGCCTGTATGAAGAAGAGAGTTGCCCTTTTGGGATGAGGTCCATGTGTGGAGAGCTCCCCAGGCAGCCACCAGGCCCCACCATGGCAGGAAAGGCCTTTGGAGCAGGCACCCCAGCGCCAGGCCAAGGGCACCAGGGTGTTTTTCCGGTCACTCACAGCCATTCTAACGAGGCAGTGGTCCCCCAGGTGTGTGCAGAAGAGCCTGGTCTTTGCGTCCCGAAGTTGGATGAGCAGCTCCTTCAAAACGCTCAGCAGGGTCTGGGGCACGGAGAACATCACCTCCCACAGTGCCAGGGCAGTGCTGCAAGAGAGCGCTCTGTCAGCAGGGCAGCCTAGGCCACAGCAGCGTGTCTGGGCTCCACGCTGCAGGACGCCTGGGATGCCCTGGGCAGCAGCAGAGGCTGAGCTGGTGCTCCCGTGGAGCTGGCAGAAGCGCAGTGGGGGGCTCTGGGCTGGCTCACTCAGCTGTGGCTGCTGCGGGCCTGGCTGACCCCAGCGCTGGAAAACGTGGTGGGATGGAGGGTCCTGCTCCTCGGGGGTGTCCTGCAGGATTCCTTGGCGCTGGCAGCCAGAGTGTCTCCGGGCCCCTCTCCCCACAGGGAACAAGGCCTCATGGCTTTTGGGGCCGGTACCTGTCTCCTGGTGGTGCGATTGTCAGCAGTGTCAACACCACCTCCCCAGGGCTCCTGTTGGCCATCAGCAGAAGCAGGGACTCCACGCCCTGCCGGGCTGCTGTCGTGCTGATGCTCTGCAGGTTTTTGTGGATGCAGCTCGTGATCTTTGGCACCTGGAGGGGACACAGGTGAGGATGGTGCTGCCACTGGAGTGCAGCCATTTCCTCAGCTGCCCTTTCCATCCCTCTCTGCCGCCTTCAGGTGACTTCAGGTGCCCGAGACACCAGGGGTGGGGAGGAAGAGAGGGATGGAGGGAGGAACAAGGCCTGACAGGGCCGAAGGACAGGGCGATCCAACCACAGGCCACTTACATCCACCAGCCAGAGTTCATGGTTTCCCGTGACCACGTCCAGCGGGTTTCTGGCCATCTCCTTGTCAAAGGTGCTGGAGTCGCTCATGGCCTCGATGAACACCAGGACCATGTCTGTCCTCTCAGAAGGCTGGAGGTATTCTGCAAAGAGCTAAGGGAGGAAGGGAGGCAGCGAAGCCAAGTCACACCGAGTGCCCCGGTGCTGCTGCGTAGCCGGGCAGTGCCAGCAGCCCTGCAGAGCCGCCCGGCGGTGCTGCGGCAGTGCCCGCAGCAAAGCTGGCAGCAGGGGCGGCAGTGACTGCTGGGGAGGAGGAGAAGAGAGGCCCGGGGAGAGGGAGGAGGGTTGCGGTCATTGCGCAGCGTGCTGGCCCTGCCGTGAACCAGGGCTTGCTGGTGGCCAGCAGGACTGGGGCTGCTGCTGGGACACTGTAGAGCAGCCCTCGCATCGTCCCTGCTCGGGGACAGCAGGAACCCTCTCAGCAGGGACAGGGAGGCCACGCCAGCCCCCTGATTGTGGAGGCCTTTGCTCTCACAAGTCCGCTGCTGGTGCCACAGCCAGGAGGGCCAGCAAGGGGGGAGCTTGTTACCATGGCAACGTGAGTGGTGCTGGGCGAAGAGCGCAGGGAGGTGGCCTTGGCTTCCCAATCCCCTTGGAGCTGTGCGTTCTTCTCTGGCAGTGTCGCACCTAAAGAGCGGGGCAAACGCAGAAGAGTGGGTAAGACACAGCAGCTTCCCCAGCATTGGAAAGAGCTGTGAACTTGGAGTGGCTGAGGAGGGAGATTATGACCCAGGGTCTGGGGAGGAGGTGGTGGAGAGCGGGGCCACGGAAAGGCTGACCCGCCTCCACTGTACGTGTGCGAATGCTCCTGGCCCTGGAAACTCCAAGGCCCTAGAGCTCTGCATGCAGTCCCACAGTTCAGTCCGCCATGGCTGGAATAACGGTGACGTGGGGGACGGCTCGCATGGCTGCAGTGCTGCGGGGCAGGGATACAGGCCCCTCAGGGGAGATGGGAAGATGCTCCTGAGGAGAAGCTCAGCTACACGGGACCATCACCAGCCTGGGACAGAGCGTGGGGGTCAGGAGCAGGGCCAGGGCTGGTGACACGGTGGTGTCTCCAGCAAGCAGGAGAACCATTCATTGCAATGCTCAGGAAGATTAGCAGAAGTATTGGGTGATGTTGGTGTGCAGGGGGATTCATCCCGCCACAGCTTCTCTTACAGTGTTGCTGATACTTGACTTTGAAGAGGGAATAAAGAGCATCCAAAGCCAAATGTCTGATCTCTTCTCCCCTGGATGACAGGAGCAGGACAAGATGTCCCAGCAGCTGTCCGAGGATTGGGATCTGGGTCCATGCGTAGGAGGCTTGTCTGTCCTCATTGGGATCAGCCTGGGCAAGGGAGGAGGAAGAACAGAAGGGTTGAGGGCACCTGGGGATAAAGCCCTGAACCCAAGGGTGTGCCCAGGGCTGGATGCAGGCAGGTCAGAGCTTTGCAGGGCCCTGTGGGCCCCATCTCCCTGAACAGCCCCACACAAGCAGAGCTGCCAGACCTGGGCTCCCCCTGGGCTCCTTGGGCAGTCCCAGCCGACACAGGACTGGGGCAGAGCTGGGTCCTGGCAGAGCAGGGTGTGCCTGGTCCTTACCTTCACTAAGTTGGACAGTAAATGGCTCAGCATAGCGATCCTGCCCATAGCCCTCTCCTGCACACATGCTCTGCTGGAGCTGGTGAAGGTCATGAGCATCTGGGGAGAGACAAGCTGCTGGAGAGCCCTGGGAGCAGCCACCGCTCCAGCAGAAGCTCAAGTCCTGGGCTGGACTGGCCCAGTCCATTAAGGCTTCCCCTGGTCTTGAACAAAGCCTGTAGTGAGGTTCTTGCCCTGGGGTCCCTGGCAGGCTTGGGGCACAAGCCCCAGGCCAGCCCTGTGGCCAGGCAGGAAGGCAGATGCCACCCTCTGCGGCCACTGTGCTGCGGAAGAGCCTGGAGGGCAGCCCCTGGCTCCCCGGGGAGGTGGGCACCCTCCCGGCAGCGCTCTCTGCACGGCACGGGGTGGGACTGTCACCTCCAGAGTGGACACCCCGTCCCCCAGGGTGAGGAACAGCCCTTGCGAAGCCCAAACTTTGCACACCCAGACCTGGAAGATATTGTGCAGCAGCTCGCTGACTCTGGAGACATGACACCGGAGCACCAGCCTATTTAGCATGTTGTCCATGGTTTGCATGGTCTGCAAGAAGACAAGGAGTTGTGGTCGTGTTTCCTGCCATCCCTCTCACCCCCAGGGGACTGATCTGAACTCCCAGCACTGAGGGACGACTCCAGCGCTGCTGCGCTGTGCCTGGGAGAGACCCAGGGACAAATAATCTGCTGCGGGCAGAGCAACCTGCAGCACTGGACATGGCCAGGCCCGCAGGCAGGGGACCAAGGGATGAGGGTGGGACTGCAGAACTGAGACCCTGCCCTGCTTGGATCTCTGGTCATATCACAGTGCAGGGTGGCTGGAGAGCAGCCCAGAGGGACTGGGGGCTCCTGTAGCTCTCCCAGCACTTACCACATGGTAGAGGTCACAGTCCAGGCCCTGCATTTCCTCTTCTGGAGGAAGCAAGAAGATGCTGGAGAAGCAGGCTTCGAGGAGGCTTGTCTCCTTACCCTCCAGCACCATGTCCACTAGGCTGCAAAGAGAGACGGGCCAGTCAGACACTGGTGCTGGGAGCAGTGCGTGGAGGCCTCGTACAGGTGGACACGGCGCTCGGGGGCAGGGGTCCCCGGGAGGGATGGGCAGGTACCTCAATTCAGCAATGGCACGCATGGCGATCTGCCGCAGCGCCGTGCGCAGTTGGTCCCTGGGCTCCTCTTCCAGCAGCACCTGCAGAGCACAGCTGGGATGGGACCCAGTGCCACCAGCCCCTGGCCCTGCCCAACAATGTCCTCACTGGGTGCCAGTGTCAGGGGCCTCAAGCCCTTCCCCAGAGCCGCTGGGTGTCCCCTCACCTTGATTTTGTCTGCCAGCTGGAATATCTGGCAGAAGAGATCTAGGCCCGGGGACAAGCCGGAGCCTCTGCTGGTGTCACACAGGGCACAGATGCTCTGCAGAAACTGCATCTTCTGGCTCTCCTCCTAGAGCCAGGGAGCAGAGAGGCAAACAGGGAGTGTGAGAATCAGGACACACGACCAGTGGGCACCGCAGCATGGGGGTGCAGTGCCATGTGGAGACCTGGGAGCAGCAGCTCTGCCCAGCCAGCACCCTCCAGCACCCGCAGCAGAGCCCCTGTCAGCAGCCGCCAGCACAGCCGCCTTTAAAGCGGCTGCAGTTACCTTTTCTGTGTTTCTGACAAAGGCTGTTATGAAGTCCACGTGTGCCTTTGCAAATTCATACACCGGCAACCAGGTGGCATCTAATAAAGGGGGAGAGCAGGGAGGGCTGCAGAGACGTTTGCAGGCAGGACAGAGCAGAAGGAGCTCTGCCCCCCGTCCAGCCGCACGCCCGCTGCCCTGGCACAGTCTCCCCGTGCGTGTCAGGGCTGCAGGGTGCCCGGCAGACGGGCTGCGATGCTCGAGCCAGGCAGGACGGGGAAAGCGCCCGGTGCAGCGGGTGAGGAACTCGCTTCAGACGGGCAGGAAAGGTCCCTGTCCCACAGCACGGCTGCCTCCTGCCCGCCCAGCTGCCTCTCGCTGCCCGTGCCCTGCAGCAGGAGCTGGGTCCCCTCTGCCCGCAGAGGCTGTGCTGGGGCCGGCTCCCAGCTCGGACCAGCCCTGGGCTTCAGGCAGCATAATCCCCACCCATGGAACCCCCTGCCAGCGTGTGGGGAACCGTGACCCTGGTGTCGAGTGGGGAACAATCTCTGGGCCCCATCCTGCCCAGACAATCAGCGCCCCTCACTCACCGATCTCCAGGTGCCAGATCGGGGACGTCTCAGAGGGCTCCTCTGGAGGGCTGTCCTCCTGGGGATCCCAAACCTCCTCCCAGGCCACCCTGGGAAGGCTGGGGGGTCTCTCCTCCAAGGACCCCCCAGGAGGGCTGGGGGGTCTCTCCTCCCAGGCCACCCTGGGAAGGCTGGGGGGTCTCTCCTCCAAGGACCCCCCAGGAGGGCTGGGGGGTGTCTCCTCCCAGGCCACCCTGGGAAGGCTGGGGGGTCTCTCCTCCAAGGACCCCCTAGGAGGGCTGGGGGGTCTCTCCTCCAAGGCCCCCTCAGGAGGGCTGGGGGGTCTCTCCCCCCAGGCCTCCCCGATGATGACAGGGGGAATGTCTGCCCAGCTCACCCTGCGACGCCTGGGGTGTCTCTCTCCCATCCTGTGGGATGAAGGGAAGGAAGGGAGAACCTTCGGCAAAATCCCTCGGTGCCGCAGGTCTGCCTGGGGCAGTGGGGAAAGATGTGGGCTGTGCTCAGGGACTCCACAGCCAGAGTCTGCTGAGGGCAGCTAGAGATAGGGGATGGTTGGACGCAATGATCTGTAGGGTCGCTTCCAACCAAAATGATTCTAGGATTCTCCGAAAGACTGGGGCTACGCTCGGGGCTCTCGCCAGCTCCGTGCTCACGCCCTGTCCCGTCACCGTCCTGTCAGACAGTGTGGGCTGGGCCCACGGCTGCACTGAGCACACGCAGGGCAATGGGTGTCATAGAGTGAGGTCACAAAGGGCCCTTCTGGGACCCTGCGCCTGGGGAGGCACAGGCCAGCTCAGCCCTGGGCACCTGGGTGCTCTCAGGTGCCTCCAGGCCCCCCTTTGCCCTCATGTCCCCTCAGGACCTCCCTGTTGCCCTGTGGTGTGCCCCGAGCCCCGTGTTCACCTGGCTGGCCGATCTGAACAGCAGCAAAGCTGCTCCTTTTGTGGGTTGGTAGAGATTTATAGGGATTTCCAGGGTGGGCAGCAGAGGAGATGGACACGTAACAAGCAATAAACGGCTTCAGCTTGAATTCACATTGAATTGTGTGGAGTCCGTGATTTTTGCCCTCACAAGTGGTAACCCCGATGTGATCCATATGGAGAATTGACGGCGAGGAGACGACTGCTGGATGAGGGACGAGCCCCGGCTGCATACGGCGCGGCTGGACCGGGACCGGGATGCAGTTCGTGGAGCTGTGGGAAAGCAGAGGATCCGACATCAGTGCAACGGACACCTGAAGAGGTGAGGAGCCAGGAGCGAGAGGAGATGGGGCAGAATATATCTAACGAAGAAGCAGCAGTACTGCAGCTCCTCTCACATATCCTCTCTAGGAGAGGGGTGATGCAAAAATGCCTTGAAAAGGCTATGGAGCACGGCAATTTTTCTTTCGCCCTGTGTGTTGCCTTTCTGAAAATCAAGCAGCTTGTCAGGAATGTGAGTTAATTGTTTTACTGGCTGTTGTTACAGTTTATTTGTGGTATTGCTTGTGTAAGTGCACTGTAAGTCTTCTTCCTCCTTCTCCCACTCGTGCTGCAAGCCTCTCCATGCTTCCCCCTCCTCGCTCCCCTTCTCATGGTTTCTACGTCACGCCGCTGTCCCCAGGGCACTGGCCTGCACGGCCCTGCCCGGCAGCGGGAGCGTCTGCAGCTGCCGGCTGGTTCTCCAGCTTTAGGTCCCCCGCAGCAGCCCGCTCTCCTCAGCTCTGCACACCCAGCCAGTTGCGCCGGCCAGGCAAAGTCAGTCTGCCCTACACCTCACCTGCAAACAGCCAACTCTTCAGCTGACAACTGCCCAAAACCCACTGACAAACTCTCCAAATCTCAGCCTTTCGCTTTCAACTGCTGCCTCTAGTGCATCTCACAGACAAGCCTCCAAAATCCCCTCATCCTGCAATAATACTCCAGCACTGATCGCCTGCGGGAACAACCGCCACAATACCATGCAAACACCAACCAGTTCTGGCACGGAAATATCGCTTTCTCCTCAAGATTCCACCTACACCAACTGCTGACAAACACACGCTGTCCTCACCAAAGCTAAACGCTGCAACAATCAGCGACAACTCAAATCTGTGTGTGCGGCGCAAAATCGCAGGTGTGAGCTAACGCAGAGCTGGGCTTGACAGCTGCAGAGTGTGCACCCTGTGGCTTAATGTGGCCAGTCACTGCCATTCTGCCTTCTCCCCGGGAGAAGCGCATGAGCACAGGCTGCTTCAAGGCACAATGGGAACGGTTTGGATCTCCGGGTCTCTGAGGGCGAGAGTAATAAATGTGATCTGTGTGTGGCGCAGGAACTTCCCGTCCACTTGCTCCTCCATTCAGTCAGGTGCTGCAAGAGAGGGACAGAGAAAGAAACAGTTAGGACCGGATTAACAACCTCGTCATCCCTGTCCCCAAACCTGCAGGCGTCCTAGGAGGCCTGATCTAAGTTCTGCTCTTCTCCCTCTCTTTGCTGGAATACTTTACTGCACAAATTTCTGTCATGAACACTCTCTTAACCAATCTGGTGTGTTCATAGTTCCCAGCCCAGCATCCATTTCTCAAGGTACCTCAGCATTTCCTTTTGAAACCAACCTCAGTGCCATCCCGTCCTGAGCTACCTCAGCATTGCCCACTGCAGCCTCCCCAATGTCACCCCCTCCCTGAGGTCCCTCAGCCTTTCCCGCCAAAGCCTCCCCAATGTCACCCCCTCCCTGAGGTCCCTCAGCCTTTCCCGCCAAAGCCTCCCCAATGTCACCCCCTCCCTGAGGTCCCTCAGCCTTTCCCGCCAAAGCCTCCCCGATGTCACCCCCTCCCTGAGGTCCCTCAGCCTTTCCCGCCAAAGCCTCCCCGATGTCACCCCCTCCCTGAGGTCCCTCAGCCTTTCCCGCCAAAGCCTCCCCAATGTCACCTCCTCCCTGAGGTCCCTCAGCCTTTCCCGCCAAAGCCTCCCCAATGTCACCCCCTCCCTGAGGTCCCTCAGCCTTTCCCGCCAAAGCCTCCCCAATGTCACCCCCTCCCTGAGGTCCCTCAGCCTTTCCTGCCAAAGCCTCCCCTGACCCGACTCCCCCAGGAGCAGGCAGGACTGCCCACAGTGCCAGGCCAGGGCAGCATGGGGGAAGTGCAGTTTGGGGGTGAAGCAGTGAAAACTGCCGGTGTGGGCAGAGTCCCGGTGTGGGGTAGGAGAAAAGCCTTCTCCCAGGAGCCGGGGGCAGAGCTGCTCTCTGCCGGCTCAGCTGCTGGCTCAGGCCCACGCTGCAGGTCTCGTCCTCAATGGGTCCAGGGACGCCCGCAGGAACTGGGGGGAAGAACAGAGGAAGCCAGTGTCCCCCTGCCCTTGGCCAGGGCCCTTCCCACACCCACGTGTCCTGGGATGCTGCTGGGGCGAGCTGCTGGAATGGCAGTGTCTGCCCTGCCAAGCCCAGCCCTCTTTTCACCAGCTCCCCACAACTCTGCCTGTTCCCTCTTCTCCCCGTATGTTTTTGACACCCCAAGGATGCTGTACCTTAAGCACGTGCTGCTCCCACTCTGCAGAGTCCAGGGAGCTCTCGGCTCTTCCTAGAAAGCAAGAGGAAGCAAAAGCTCTGCTGCTGCTCAAGCTCACACCAAAGAAGAGCCCGGTGGTCTCCTCTGCGGTCAGACCTCCCAAAAGTCCCAGGCCATCAGGCTGGAAAGGGCCCACAAGCGCCTGTGCCAAAGCCCTCGCAAGGCCACAGACACAGGAGGGAGCCCAGGGGCGTTTGTCAGAGCCACTGGATTCATGCTAGGGAAGGACACTCTGACCATGGCTGATCCCCACTGTGTGACTGCTGGGAAGCTGCGTTTTCCTGCCCTCCCTCCCCTCCAGCCTCTCCCCCCAGCCACACTTTACCTGCCAGGTGCTGCAGCAGGAGGGGCATTTCGGTGGCCCACGCTGTCCCCAAGGCCCTGTGGATCCAGCCCTGCAGGGCCTGCAGCAGCTGCGGCCGCTGCTGGTGTGGGGAGACGCCGCCAGCACCTGGGCGAGGGAGCAGAAATGGGTCACCCCTGCCACCAGAGCCACCCCCGCCAGCCCCGAGACAGGACTGGGATCCCCGCGGGGCTCGGGCAGGCTCGGGAGTGCTGCCAGAAAAGCCCTTTCTTCCCCCAGGGCCCCGCTACTCACCAGCGGTCGAGCCAGCAGCGCCTGGGCAGCCGGCAGCCGGGCTGCGGGGAGGGGGAAAGGCTGGTGAGATGAAGAGGCCCCGCCGTGCCCTGACCCTCGTACCTCCCGTGGCCCACACAGGGCTGAGAGCAGCTGCACCGCCACAGTGCTGGCCCAGGGGCTCCCCAGGCTGCTCTGCATGGGGTGAAGGCAGATCCAGCACGGTCAGGAAGGAGCCCTGGCTCCCCAGGAGCCAGCGTCTGACTCTGCCCTTTGCTTTTCCTGGGCTCCTGCTCAGGGTTTGTGGGGCACAGGGAGACACAGACTGGCCTGAGCCCCTTCCAAACCCAGCAGCACTCCCTGGGGCTCCTGCCTTGCTCCTGTGAGTCGACAGCATCGGCTCCTCCTCTTCCTCGCATCCCGCTCTCTCCCGTGAGCTTCAGCACACGTGAGGGGAGAGGTTCAGGCCATGAGGAAGAGCAACGAAAAACACTCTGAAGGCAAGAAGTGGCCACAGCAGTGTTGGGGAGTGGCTAAAGGATAGAGGACATGGATCTACAGAGCAGTTGCACGAGCAGATCCTGTTCTAACAAACTTAGCGTAAGTAGCCAGACTAGGCCGCGGTAGAAGCTGCTGATTGCAGCAGAACTGGCAAGGACACCGCGACCTTGACAGAGCATTGTAACAACTTTGAGGAGGAGGGCTATGCAAATGTGACCTTTAGCGCTTAAGCCAATCAATAAGTGACTAGTAGACATAATTATTGTTATCTGTATAAATATGTGTACCCTGGACCAATAAAGTGAACTATGCTCTATCACTCACATTGAGTCGTCTCAGCTTGTTCTTCCGCTGCTCGCAAGCTTTGTTTTGGAAGACATCAGATTTGGAATGTTTAAGGAAGCTGTAACTACTCCTGGGCTGGGAGGGGGGGCACGGCCCGGTGGCGGGCGCAGACAGGATTGGGGATTAGGGATTCCTACCCTAAGCCTAACCCTAACCCCTAACCCTAAGCCTAACTCTAACTTTACCCTAATTGTTACTGTAACTGTACTGAATGTATCCGTAATAGTCATGGCTAACTGTACTCCTAACTGTTATGATTGTCACCTGTCAACCCTCACCGCTCACTGTAAGCACTGCAGCTTGTGATCCTATAAGCCTGTCAGCTCTTAACGCATTGATTCTGTAGTGTGTATTGTAGTTTGTAATGTAATCTGTATTGTTGTCTGTATTGTAAAATGATTTTTGTCTTCTAATGTTTGTGTGTGAGTCTGAGTGTGTATAATGTAATGGTAATTAGAGTAGTCTTAGTGCCTGTAAGAGTAATGATTGTATCTACTCATTTTGTGTCTTTTTTTTGTTTCTTGTTTTGGTTAATTTGTGTATGATATTCAGTGTTGTGTAGTTGTGTTTTTATAATTTTTTGTTATATTCTTGATGAATTTTGTGATTTGTATTGGGAGTTGTTTTATGTTTAGGGTGGGCGAAGAAATAAATTTTGTCTAATTTGCATATTTAATGAGCTCATTTACATATTTAGCTTGTGATTTGCGTGACCAGGGGAGTACTCCCTAATTAATCAACCCAACTAACAATAACATTAATTAGGGAGTACTCCCCTGGTTATGCAAATGTCATGGGTTGGACATGCATGGTTTGTATATATAAATGAAAAATATATTACATATATAATTTTATAAAAAACAAAAATAATAAATCTGGTGCAGCAGTAGGGCTTTGGATGCTCAAGGGGAGTACTTGATTTCTTTAATTTTTTTTTTTTTTTTTACTCCCCTTGAGCATCCAAAGCCCTACTGCTGCACCTCTAAAACCCAATACCTTTTAGTTAGTTGTAATTAAAAATGTCTACCTGACATCCAAAACAAACTCTACCATAACAGCACACTCAACCACATTCAACCTAAACTGTCACTCCACTCAAAGTCCAGGACACACACACAACACAAACAGAGACAAAGTCCAGCACGCAAACAAGACAGAGACAGAGACAAAGTCCAGCACACACACACAAGACAGAGACAAAATCCTGGACACACACAAGACAGACAGAGACAAAGTCCAGCACACACACAAGACAGACAGAGACAAAGTCCAGCACACACACAAGACAGACGGAGACAAAGTCCAGCACACACACAAGACAGACGGAGACAAAGTCCAGCACACACAGACAGAGACAAAGTCCAGCAGGCACACAAAGTTCAGCAGGCACACACACAGACAAAGACAAAGGCTGGCGCACAGTCACGATGCCCACGCTCTCACACTCTGGTACGTGCACCAAACGTCCAGCTGTCGCTCCGCTCGAACCGAAAAAAGACGCCGGACGACAAAAAGGTACGTCTGCTTTATTACCTTTGTGGTGGCCCTTAGGTAGGACCGACCTCTTCAAACCAAACATTACAACATCATAACCAACTATTTATTTAATCTAAGCCAACAGATTACAAACATGCTTTCTTTACACTGTTCCATGATTACAATTTCCATAACCTGAAAAACTCCTCCTTATTACAGCTTTTAAACAATGTATCACAATGCATAAGGCAACAGAGAACATCATCGCTTTGGGTGCGTGGCCGTTACTGTGTTTCTCGCCCGAGGGCGAACCTTAAACGGACTCTCGGTTCCCACGTGCGTTTGACCGCGGGGGGGAACCGACTCCTCGCCCTTACGACTCTTTTACATCGTTTCGTCGCGAGTGACGAAACGTCCAAATATCAAACACGCACCTTTATTACATATTGGAGGTATTACAATGATTACACATTTGAGGTAGTGTCGAGGGTTAAGATTGCAGGGTGACAATAAAACCCTGGCAGATGTATTGTTAACCTCCTCTCCCCCCACTTCCCCCTTTTTCCCCCTCCCCACTCAGGACAGGCAATCGGGAGGGAAAGAAGAACAGAGAGAAGAGAGTTGGAAAAATTAAAGATGTTTTACTAATGCTACTAATAAGAATAGAGAAAATAATACAAAATATACAAAACCAATCTTGAAAGTCTCAGCAACTACAGAGCCGGCACCCAAAGTCCTGGCTTAGACTCTGCAACCAAGCGGAGCTGGATTCAGTCTCTCACTGGGCCTCAGTTCTCAGGGACGACCAGCAAGATCCTCTCCTAAGGTCGGCCATAAGCAGAAGAGCAAAAAGGCAAAAAGGGAAAAGGGACGAGATCCTTGTGATCTCCCACTTTTATATGAAGTATTCACGTGAATGGAATGTTATACACAGTTGGTCAGTTTCTTAGTCACTTGTTTCTCATCGCCCCTCTCACGAGATGTCCATCCATGCTTATCAATAAGTTTGCATTCCATTGCTAGGTTTACCAAAACATGTCTGGTTCTCCAGGAAAACGCAGTTAATATGAAGGCTTTAGCTGACAGGCAAAATTCACTGGAAGAGAAACTTGTTTTTAACAAAACCAGGACAGGTAGTACAATTATAACACAACACAGAAAATCCAACTCATCTTTCTCAGATCCCATTACAGAGGATAACATGCTCCTATCACAACCCTGTCCCTGTCCTCGGCCCTTTACTCACCCTGCTCCTAGGCCGATTGCGACCGCCTTCCTGGGACCTTTCCCTAAACGGGCCTCCTGACAAGGACCGACCGTGGCCGCAATCCGGAACAGGTGTCACCGGAAAGGCCGTTCCTGGGAGCCTCGACGATAACCCTGCCTCTGAAACCACCGTCCCAGACTGACCTGAATCTGAACATTGGCAAGTAACTTGACCGCACCGAGCGCTATGGACCTGGGATAAAACACACTCCTCAGGGCGGTGGATGGACATGCGGGGAGGGAATCCCCTGGCTGCGGTTCTTGTAATCTATTTTAATTTTTCTTTTTTTTTTTCCTTTTCAGGTAAATTTAAAAAAACCTACAACCCCAAACACAATCGTTCCAGATCACAGCCAAACCGCACCACTCGCTCGGATACCGAACCCACCGTGCGCTCCCTCGGCGGCCGTTCTCCCGGCTCGTGCCCTCGCCCCGTGTCTGCGTCGCCCCTCGGGAACGCCGTTCCCAGGAGCCTCTAAACCCTCCCTGCCTGCCAAAACCCCAGCCCGACGGGCACCCGCGTCCAAACCTTGGTGATGAACGTTGCCTCACGGAGCGGCCGGGACCGGGGGAAAAAAAAAAAAAAAAAAATATCCCCCGGCTGGGTTTTTTTTATTCTATTTTAAACTTTAAATTGAGCTGAAAGGGAAAAACCATTAACCTGCAAAGAAACAAATACAGGACCAAAACACAATCGTTCCAACTCACACAGCTAACCATGCCACTCATACGCCTACCGACACCGCCACACGCTCACACCGCAGCCGTTCTCTGCCCTTCTCCCCGTGTGCCGTGACCCCGTCTCCCCGTGGCCCCTCGGGAACGCCGTTCCCGGAAGCCTTGAAAATGACCCTGCCTGCCAAAACCCCAGGCCAACGGGTGCCCATGTCTGAACCTTGGCGATGAACGTTGCCTCGCGGAATGGCTGGGACCGGGGAAAAAAAAAACCCAGCCGGGGGGAAAAAAAAAAAAAAATCCCCCGGCTGGGGTTTTTTTATTCTATTTTAAATTAGACATTTACCTGAAAGGCAAAAACTATTAACCTGCCAGAACAAATAACTACAACCCCAAAACACAATATTACCACATCACACAACTCTAACACACCACTCATTTGCCTACTGACACCACCGCACCCATTCTCGGCCATTCTCCCCCTGGGCCTTCGCCCCGTCTCCGCGTCGCCCCTCGGAAACGCCGTTCCCAGCGCCCTCTGAACTCGCCCCACCTGCCTAAACCCCGGTCCCGGCCGGACCTCCATCCGTACGTTGGTGACAAATGTCACCTCGCGGAGCCACCGGGACCAGGGGAAAAAAACCCGGATGGGGGGGGTAAAACCCCCCACCTGGGGCTTTTTTAATTCTTTACCTTTGGAATTTACCTGAAAAGGAAAAAAAATTTACCCTCCAAGGACAAAGAACTAAAACCCCAAGCTGCGTTCACTCGAGGTTTCACGCAATCCCAACGTGCTGTGCGTCATCTACCGCACTGATCCTTTTAAGTACCTGTCTCAAGCTAATTGTCAGGAGAGGAAAACAGTTTGCACTTAATTCCCTGGCCATCCTTCATATAGTTCTTGACCACGGTGACCTATTCCTCCACGACTTCCCAATCGTGGCGGTTACCGCGAGTCTGTTCCTCTGACGATCCGGAACTCGGACTCGCGCCGCGTCTCCGTCGCTGACCGCCGCCGATGCCCGCGACCCTGCCGACATCGCTTCCTCTCGGGTGACCGACTCGGGGTGCGGCCGACCAAGAGCGGCGTTGGATCGCTCGCGCTGTGACGTCGTGGAAAGTGATGGCGAGGGACGCTATTGCTTTCTAAGTGGACAAAATATGCTGATCAAAATCGGCTGGAACTTGATTCAGATTGATTTCTACGTGGACGGGAGATGCCAAAGGCTAGAGGGAGGCCTTTCTCTTGAGTAGTGAGGTTCAGAATGGACCCCCTTGCTTTCTAAACTCCAAGAGGGGAGTCTAGGTGCAGCTGGATCCAAACTTAGCCCCGCGCTGGATCTACAGTTTGGCTCCTGGACTCACAGGGGATACGGGAAACACCTAAGATATTGTATTTACATAAGGCCAAAGGATTGCACGTGTACACCTCATTCCTTATATCGCTCAGCCTGAATTTCAGAATTGCATCGCTCTACACCTCGACGTCCCTACCTCCCTTCCAGGGGCGTGGGGATGGGTGGGTTGGGGTCTAAATTCCTTGGTCTATCAGGGAAAACTCTCAGGCAAAAACTGTGTAAAAAACTAACCAGACAGAACAGTACAGCGGGAAGGCTGACTGGAGCTGCTGCTTCTGCTAAAGTCCCAGCTGAGGATAGAAATCCCTGGGTATTTTTACCCTTACAAACTATTCACCCACCCCTCCACACTGTGATTTGGGCCAACAACAATAGCTGAGTCTGTGGTCTTCTTGCTTCTCGGTGGATCCTTTGCGCTGACCTCACACCAGACTTGGCTCCGCTCAGCTGTAGATTTTGTTTACGGTCCGCAGGAGCTCCCTTCCGGCCTTGAATGTGGCGTTTTCACTGAAAGAAGCCTATTTCTTCACAAAAGTGTAAAGCGGGCCTTATCTCATGGGTGGGGATTAGGGTCTGTAGCTGCTTTTGTTACCATCAAAAAGGCTATAACTGAGTGTTACACAGCCTAACAAAATGCCTTTTTGTAAGTAAGTGACTCATATTGACAATGTGATCACCTGCAAGGAATAGAAAAAAAATATTTCATTAAAACATGCTTCATCTCTGAAAAAACAGCACACCACAGAAAACACTAGTGAACAATGTTCTTAGTAACAACTACAAAACACCACTGAAAGGACTATTGACTCCCCAGCCCACAGCTACTCCATCCCACATGACTGCACAACCTCTGCCTACACAATTTAACGTGTCAGCAGAGTAACTGGGGACTCCCAGACCTCCGCCCACCCGCCCCTGACTCCACGCGTCCAGGCAGAGCAGCTCCAGCCAAATGCACACGTGCGCAGACAGACGCTCCACAGCATGTTATAGACCACACGATGGCAACGGCACCGACAACACCCAACGACGAGAACAACTCCAAACCAGACACACAATGATCAAAATAACCTTCAGGGAGGCAGTGGTGTGGCAAGGAGCCTCTACTGCAACCCCAGAAAACAAAGGAGCCGAAAGTCAGGGCCCCTTATGAGACAGCGACGCTGACGCACACACACACAGAGACGGCGGCACAGCTTAAAACCTTCAAGATGCTGGGAAGAAGTGCCAGTCCCTGAGACCGGATGGGTAGACAGCAGAGCTGCCGACGCACCCCTCAGACACCATAAAACACAAAAACACAACTGACCGGAAACGTCCAAAAAGCAATGACCTGCCACGCTTTCAACTGCTGATACCAGAAAACCAGCACCCAATTGGCGCTACACCAGTCAGCACTGGCGTTCCGGATCCCGGGACGGCACCCGAGATGCCTTTCGTGTCCCTCAAACGCAACGAGACCCCAGGATCGTCTGACAGGCGCAAGGCAGGCGTCCTGAACTGCACCACAATGCAGACACAGGCTGGAGCTGCCCTGCCCGACACACGCTGGCATAGCACTGTGAAATCCCCTGGACCCTTCACCTGCCCAAAGGGGACTGTTCCTGGATAGCCCTTGCCCCAAACAGAACTTTACCCCCCTCCCTGCGGTTCCCAGCCCCTTCCCAGCCCCCCAGCCTCCACTTAGCTTTCAGAGGGCCAAGGGACTGAATCCATCTTCAACGGATGAAAACGCCACGTAAGCTGACAGGGATATTCCAGCATTGCCGGCTTCCTCCTCAACATCTACAGCAACACAGGAAAACACACGCTGACTAAGCAGAGCAAACACACAGTATAAAGGCACAAGGCACATCTTCCCTCTGACACCACGCACCGCCCCACCTGCTTACAGTGCTCGGCTCACCTCTTTTCTCACTCTTTCTTGCCAAGTTGTCCCTCTGCCTACAACCTTTGCCTACACGATAACAGACACAGGCTGGAGCTGCCCTGCCTGGCACAAGCTGGCATCGGTCTGTAAAGTTCCCTGGACCCTTTAGCTGCCCAAAGGGACGGCCCTTTCCCCTATGAGAGCTTTAAACCCTCTCCATGCAATTCCCAGCCCCCTCCCCAGCCCTCGAGCTTCCACTTATCTGTCAGAGGGCCAAGGGGCTGCATCAATCTTCAGAGAAAAACACCACGTGCACTAAAAAGCATCTTCCTGCATCGCCCAATTTCTCTTCAACATCTGCAGTAACACAAAACACACAGTCACTTGGCAGAGACAACGCACATTATAAAGGCACACAGCACATCTTCCCACTGACACCATGCAATGACCCACCTGCTTACGGCGCACAGCTCGCCTCCTCCGTCGCTCTTCTGTGCCAAGTTGTCCCTCTGCACCTGAAATCAAGTTGTTCAGCAAGTCGCCCAGCAGCTCATCAACAGCTTGACCATTCCACAGGTCTGCTTTCTGTTTAGGAATCCCACCAGAAGCTCTAATTGAGTCTCTAAAACACTGCGGAAGGGACAGTCCGCTCCCCTGCCCACAGCCACTCCATCCCAGATGACCGCACAACCTTTGCCTGCGCAGTTTAACATGTCAACAGATCAACTGTGCACCCCTAGAGCTCTGTCCACCCACCCCTGACTCCACGCCTCTGGGCAGAGCAGCTCCTAGCCAAAGGTGCACGTGCACAGACAAACACACCTCAGAACATTATAGACAACACATCAATGGCACCAAAAACGCTCTATAACAAGAACGACTCCAAAACAGAGACTGCATCGACCAAAAGAACCTGCAGGGAGGCAGCGGTGAGGCGAGGAGTCTCTACTGCAGCCCCAGAAAAAAATACGAGCCGAACGGCACGGCCCCTTATGAGACGGCGGCGCCGGCGCACACACACAGAGACGGCGGCGCCGGCGCACACACACAGAGACGGCGGCGCCGGCGCACACACACAGAGACGGCGGCGCCGGCGCACACACACAGAGACGGCGGCGCCGGCGCACACACACGAGGCTGCTGCAAGACTAAGAACTTCTTCCCAGCATCTTGAAGTGCCAGTCCCTGAGACTGGATGGGTAGAGAGCAGAGCTGCTGCTGATGCAGCCCAGAACAACACCATAAATCACAACTGACTGGAAACATCCAAAATGCAAACACCATCCACACTTTCGGCTGATGATACAAGAATCCAGGACCCAATTGGCACCAAGCCAATTGGCACTGGCGTACCAGATCCCAGGATGGCACCCGAGATGCACATTGTGCCCCTTGAGCACAATGAGACCCCAGGATCGTCTGACAGGCACAAGGCAGGCTTCCCGAACTACACAACGCAGACACAGGCTGGAGCTGCCCTGCCCGGCACATGCTGGTGTTGCACTGTAAAGTTCCCTGGGCCTTTTACCTGCCCAAAGGTGACTGTTCCTGGATGGCCCTTTCCCTTACCAGAACTTCACCCCCTGTCCCTGCGACTCCCAGCCCCTTGCCAGCCCCCATGCCTCCACTTAGCTTTCAGAGGGCCAAGGGACCGAACCCGTCTTCAACAGAGGAAAACGCCACATGCGCGAACAGCCGTCTTCCTGCATCACTGGGTTCCTCTTCAGCGTCTGCAGGAACACAAGAAAACGCACGCTCGCTAAGACGTGCCGGCACACGGCGTCGTGGGGTAAACGCCGACCCCTTCCGCAACACCCACCTCCTGCTAAGTTCCATGGCATTCTGTTTGGCGCGTCGTGCCGCGGACGCGGTCACCAACCCTCGTCGCTCGTGATGCCTAAGACGGCGAGAAGCAAAAGAACTGTAGCGCCTGGAACGAGTCACCGGCCGCAAACGCTCCTCCTCGCCCCTAGCCCGGCTCACCGCAAATGCTCCTCCCAGGCCAAAGGGCCAACAAAGCACCTGCGAAGCAAGAAGCAAACGCTGAATCGAGTCACCGGGCAATACCGGGCTCCTCAACACCCACCGCCGCCTCACCTTCTCAGCTGCTGGCCGGTGTGCGGCTTCGCCCCTCCCGGCTCGTCTGCGGCACCTGCAAAACCAGAGGCACGCGCTCGGACGCCGCCCAAAAACACAGCCTGCCCGCAAACGCCCCCATCTCGCCGCCCTGCCTTACCTGGGCCGCTCGCCCACCCGGCCGCCCTTCCTTTTGGCTGCCACGCTGTTGACCACGAAGACGCTCAGCTACCACCTGTAAAACACAACCAAAGGATGCTCTGACCTGCACCGGCAACACGGGATTTGAAACGAGCTGCCGCTTCAGCCCGGCACTCCGTGCTCACCTTGCCCAAGGAGCTGAGCTGCCGATACCCAGCTTTCCTCTTCGCTTCACACCTAGGAAACAGAGAAATGACCGGGCTTAGCTAGAGCCACACGTCACAGCTTCCCTCTGGCACCACGCACCGACCCACCTGCTTACGGCGCACAGCTCGCCTCCTCCGTCGCTCTTCCATGCCAAGTTGTCCCTCTGCACCTAAAACCAAGTTATTCAGCAAGTCACCCAGCAGCTCATCAACAGCTTGACCATCCCACAGGTCTGCTTTCTGTTTAGGAATCCCACCAGAAGCTCTAATTGAGTCTCTAAAACACTGGGGAAGGGACAGTCCGCTCCCCTGCCCACGACCACTCCATCCCAGATGACCGCACAACCTTTGCCTGTGCAGTTTAACATGTCAACAGATCAACCGTGCACCCCTAGAGCTCCGTCCACCCACCCCTGACTCCACACCTCTGGGCAGAGCAGCTCCAGCCAAATGTGCATGTGCACAGACAGACGCACCTCAGAACGTGATCGACAACACATCGACAGCACTAAAAACACTCTATAACAAGAACGACTCCAAACCAGAGACTGCATCGATCAAAAGAACCTGCAGGGAGGCAGCGGTGAGGCGAGGAGTCTCTACTGCAACCCCAGAAAAAAAAGGAGCCGAACATCACGGCCCCTTATGAGACAGCAGCACTGGCGCACACACACAGAGACGGCTCCACAACAAAAACGACTCCAAACCAGAGACGGCAACGATCAAAATGACCTGTGGGGAGGCAGCGGTGAGGTGAGGAGCCTCTACTGCAACCCCAGAAAAAAAAGGAGCCGAACGTCACGGCCTCTTAGGAGACGGCGGCACTGGCGCAAACACACAGAGACGGCGGCACTGGCGCAAACACACAGAGACGGCGGCACTGGCGCAAACACACAGAGACGGCGGCACTGGCGCAAACACACAGAGACGGCGGCACTGGCGCAAACACACAGAGACGGCGGCACTGGCGCAAACACACAGAGACGGCGGCACTGGCGCAAACACACAGAGACGGCGGCACTGGCGCAAACACACAGAGACGGCGGCACTGGCGCAAACACACAGAGACGGCGGCACTGGCGCAAACACACAGAGACGGCGGCACTGGCGCAAACACACAGAGACGGCGGCACTGGCGCAAACACACAGAGACGGCGGCACTGGCGCAAACACACAGAGACGGCGGCACTGGCGCAAACACACAGAGACGGCGGCACTGGCGCAAACACACAGAGACGGCGGCACTGGCGCAAACACACAGAGACGGCGGCACTGGCGCAAACACACAGAGACGGCGGCACTGGCGCAAACACACAGAGACGGCGGCACTGGCGCAAACACACAGAGACGGCGGCACTGGCGCAAACACACAGAGACGGCGGCACTGGCGCAAACACACAGAGACGGCGGCACTGGCGCAAACACGAGAAGCTGCTGCAAGACTTAAAGCCTTCAAGATGCTGGGAAGAAGTGCCAGTCCCTGAGACTGTATGGGTAGAGAGCAGAGCTGCTGTTGCAGCCCAGAACTACACCATAAAACACAACTGACCGAAAACGTTCAAGATGTAAGAACCATGCACCCTTTCGGCTGCTGATACAAGAAAACCGGCAGCCGAATGGCGCTACCCCAATCGGCACCAGCTTTCCAGACCCCGGGATGGCGCTTGAAATGACTTTCATGCCCCTGGAGCGCAATGATACCCCAGGATTGTCTGACAGGCGCGAGGCAGCTTCCTGAACTACGCGACAACAGACACACGCTGGAGCTGCCCTGCCCGGCACTCGCTGGCATGGCACTGTAAAGGTCCCTGACCCCATTTATCTGCCCAAAGGGGACTGCTCCTGGACTGCCCTTTTCTGTCTCAGAACTTTAAACCCTCCCTGCAATTCCCAGCCCCTTCCCAGCCCTTGTGCCTCCACTTAACTTTTAGAGGGCCAAGGGACCGGATCCATCTTCAACAGAGGGCTAATGGGGATCTTCCTGCATTGTCACTTTCTCCATCATCACCTACAATAAGGAAAGCAAGGACATGCATACGATTAGGCACCCAAATAATATTTAGCGGTAGTAGCCTACGAGTCATTGCTCACCTTGGCTGAGCTCCGGGAGGTACATTTGAATGATCTACCGGGGGCCTCTGCACGCTGCAAAGGTTCTAGAGACAAGACACTCTTCTAGGAGAAGAGATTATATTAACAGCTATTAATACAGCAATACAAACCAAAAAACAACACTCCATCTTCATCGTGGTCAGGAATTACTGGAAAATGCAAAGCACCTGGAACTGAATCAACAAATGAAACATAATGACAAACAACCTTTCTACTACAGCTGCTACTGAACCTTTGCTGCACCCGAAGCTCTTACCTCAAAAGGACACCTCTGCTTCTCCTGAGATGTCTGCCCATGTAGCTGAAACGGCTCACAAGCTGCTGACTGCCGAAGGAGCGGCAGAGAACCGGCTCCAAAGCCATCCTGGAGCGGAATGAGCTCCCTACCCGAGAACTGGGGCTCAAATACCCTGAGCCCCGCCCACCCCTTCCCACAGTCCCCTGGGAAAGGGGAGGGATCAATCACCCCAGGCCCCGCCCACCACCCTTATCAAATCACCTGGAATCTCACTTGAAGTGACAGCACCTGCACTTTATTACAGCTATTGCATCTACAATGACACTCAGTATGGATGTCAACTTCGATTTTCTAGGGAGCAGAATTTTAGAAATTTTGACAGGGAATTGAAAATATGTTGACGTGGATTTGGAAAATTCTAGAGAGAATTTTAAAAGTTTCAACAGGATTTCAACAATTTGGAGAGGGATTTGAAAAGTTTCAATGGGAATGTGAAGAATTGGGACGAAAAGTGAAAAATTTTGAAGGGACTTTGAAAAAATTTCAAATGCTGGAGAGCAGCTCTGTGGAAAGGGATCTGGGGGTTCTGGTCAATGGCCAGTTGAACATGAGCCAACGGATTCCCTGGGAGCTGAAAGGCCAACCATGTCCGGGCATTTCCAGCCGGGCAGGGAGGGGATTGTCCCGCTCTGCTCTGCGCTGGTGTGGCCTCACCTGGAGCATTCACTGTGTGCAGGTCTGGGTGCCACAGGATAAAAAGGATATAAAGCTACTGGAGGACTATGACCTAGTTGAAGGGTTTAGAGCAGTATCTGTGTGAGGAGTAGCTAAAGTCACTAGGTCTGTTCAGCCTGGAGGAGACCTCATTGCAGTCTACACTTTCCCCACCAGGCGAGCAGGAGGGGCAGGTGCTGAACTCTTCTCTCTGGCAACCAATGACAGAACCCAGAGAATGGCAGAAGATGTGCCAGAGGAGGTTTAGGTTGGGCATTAGGAAAAGGTTCTTCACCCAGGGGTTGGTGAAGCACTGGGACATGCTCCCCGGGGAGGGGTCACAGCCCCAAGCCTGACAGTGTTCAAGAAGCAACTGGACAATGTCCTCAGACACACAGTGTGAATTTTGTGGTTGTCATATGCAGGGACAGGAGTTGGAATCAATAATCCTTGTGGGTCCCTTCCAACTCAGGACATTCTATGATTCTATGCTGCTGTGTTTAAGAAAGGGTAAAAACTGCAACAGCAGCTGAGAGGAGTGAGTATATGTGAGAGAAACAACTATGCAGACACCAACAGTGAAGAAGGAGGGGAGGAGGAGCTCCAGACACCGAAGCAGAGATTCCGCTGCAGCCTGTGGTGAAGGCCCTGTAGTGTGGGCTTTCCATGGGATCATTGCTTCCTTCAGGTCACATCCACCTGCTCCAGGGTGGGATCCTCCGCAGGCTGCAGAGCGGTGCAGACCAGCACCCCCAGGTCCCTTCCTGCAGGGCTGCTTTCCAGCCACTCCTACTTTATACTTGTGCCTCTTGTTACTCTGTCCTGGGTGCAGAATCCAGCACTTGGACTTGTTATATTTCATGTCACTGATGAGTCCCCAGTGCTCTGATCTATCCACATCCCTCTGCAAGGCCTTGTCCCTTGAGCGAGTCAACACTAAAGCTCCTATTTCAGTGTTGTAATAAACAATTCTAAGAGTTAGAGATGTTTGTTCATTAAAGCTTCTTAAAAGGAAACGCTCAGGGGTTATTGAGTTAGAGATGTTTGTTCATTAAAGCTTCTTAAAAGGAAACGCTCAGGGGTTATTGAGCAACATGGGAAGCCCCTGCCCTTTGTTATGCAATTGCCTTAAATGTTCGATCCTCTAAAGGTGGGGGGGCAGGGGTAGGTGAGAAGATGGGAGATTAACCGCCTGGCAACAGAGGACACATGCGCAGAAAGAACAAGTGACGTGGCACCCTGAACAACGAACCCGGGACCCTCTGAAAGGCCAGAAGAAGTTTTTCCCACGCGCGCCACTGGAGAAGCGAATTGCATGGTCACCCCGCGCTGTTTTTGCTTATTGCGTTGAAATCCATCGGGAATAAATTTCTGTTATTCAAGTTAATTTCGAGTCAAAATTTATTACAAGTATCATCAGCAAATTTGCTACCTCTGCATTCAGCTCCAGCACTAGATCACTGATAAATACATTGAACAGAACTCCCACTAGAATTGACCCCTGGGGAACACCACTGGTTACTGATCACTGGATTTCACTGTACTCTGCTGACTGCGCTGATTTGATCCCCATCATCTGCCGTATGGCAGTTTAGACATTTAGGACCCTGTAGGTAGAGATCAGCAGGTAGTGTCCTCTAGTGTATCTTATAGTATTTGAAGCCATTGCACATGCCAACAGATGTGACTCAACACTTAAGAAGTATCCAGAACCTTCTGTAGTTACAGCTGGAGGCCAGAGAAGACACCATGGAGTATCTCAAATGGCACTAGATACTGACCTCTAGGTAATTAAGTTGTTCATCAGTATATTTACTTGTATTTTAGAAACTTAAATTTAAGACATCTGAAGCTGAATCTTACTCTTATAACATCACTCGTGTTTAAACACATATTTTACATATAATTTGAGATATTCTAGTGTGTCTCAGAGGTCTGGAAGATAGAACACAGTATCTATGGGAGACTTACACTCTTCTGATGTGGCAAATGGAGGACTAGAAAATCCCAGTGTATCTCAAATTGCACCTTATCCCTTTCACGTTGTGATACACAGCATTATATATCCAATCTGTTTGCCGTAATGAGTAATAAGGTATGCATGTATGTGCTTTCAGGGACTGCATCTTTGATCAGTTATGGGTCAGTTTGACCACAGTGAATTTTCCTGCCATTCAGTGTTGTGAACCACAGTGTAACAGGGAGAGGTAAACATATCCAGAAAATTTTTTTAATCCAGCAACTAAATTCCAGAAGTTGAAGTTGATACATTTTTTTGATAGGAGTTGCTCATTTCTGTTTATCATACTTGTGCCACCTATGTTCAGCACCTGAAGGTGCTGGTTCTTCACAATACCAGTAAGAAAGGCACTCACACACTATAAGGTATCACTTGAAATGCCACTTATTGGAGCTAACACTCTAACAAAAAAACAGGATAGTATGGATGATTTTACATCCTTCCAGATGCTGGGAACCCTGAGTTGTGCAGCATCAAACAGACCTTTGGTCAAGGATCAGTATGCTGTGCAGATCTGTCTCCTCAAATGCTACCCACTTTTAGTCACTCAAGCTATTATAGGGAACAATTGTTCTCTTAAAAGGGAACAATTCCATCCAGGATTCTTACTGTCAAACAGAAAGGATGTTTACATATGAAGTTCATGCTGCACTTTTAGGTAAAGACACACAAGGGGAGTAATAACAGGTACCAAGTGGTAGCTAATTGCAGGCTATACTGTTAGATTCAACTGTTAAAGCTCATCCTGCAGCCAGTGGATGTGCACAGCACAACAATGGCCTGAGGACCAAGCTGTACATGCAGCAAAGCATATGTCTGGGCCAACTCAGAGAATCCCAGAGTGTCAGGGGTTGGAAGGGACCTCGAAAGATCATTCAGTCCAATCCCCCCATGGAGCAGGAACACCCAGATGAGGTTACACAGGAACATGTCCAGGCAGGTCTTGAATGCCTCCAGAGCAGGAGACTCCACAACCTCCCTGGGCAGCCTGGGCCAGGCTCTGCCACCCTCACCCCCAACAAGTTTCTTCTCAAATGTAAATGGAACCTCTTGTGTTCCAATTTGAACCCATTACCCCTTGTCCTGTCACTGGTTGTCATCAGAAGAGCCTGGCTCCATCCTCCTGACATTCCCCCTTTCCATATTGATCCCCAGGAATGAGTCCCCCCTCAGGCTCCTCTTGTCCAGCTCCAGAGCCCCAGCTCCCTCAGCCTTTCCTCACACGGGAGATGCTCCACTCCCTTCAGCATCTTGGTGGCTGCGCTGGACTCTCTCCAGCAGTTCCCTGTCCTGCCAGAACTGAGGGGCCACAACTGGACACAATATTCCAGGTGTGGTCTCCCCAGGGCAGAGCAGAGGGGCAGGAGAACCTCTCTGACCTACTGACCACCCCCTTCTAACCCACCCCAGGTACCATTGGCCTTCCTGGCCACAAGGGCCCAGTGCTGGCTCATGGTCACCCTGCTGTCCCCAGGACCCCCAGGTCCCTTTCCCCTACGCTGCTCTCTAATAGGTCATTCCCCAGCTTACACTGGAACCTGGGGTTGTTCCTGCCTAGATGTCAGACTCTACACTTGCCCTTGTTCTATTTCATTAACATTTCCTTCCCTTTGCGCTGCCTCCCTGGCCCTTTTGCCTTTCCCTCTGTGTCACCTTGTCTTGCTCCCTGTCCCTATCTTTCTCTGGCAAGCTGATCTGCTCCTTACCCTCCTTTTCAAAGGAATCACAACATCACTTTGGTTGGAAAAGATAACTGCAATTTTAAAATATCTTTACCATTTGAAGAAATGGCCTGAAAAGGTTTGTTTTTTGTTTTTTGTGTTTTGTTTTTTTTTTTTTTTTTTCCAGTGGGGCAGTTCACAAGGACAGATGGGCTGCTGGACTCTTCAATACCAACATTCAGGGCGAGGAAGGAACTCTTGGCTATACTTGGGTGATATCTGTGTCTGTGTTCTGTGTGTATCTGGGAAAGTGCGCTCTAGGGAACTCAGGCTGCCAATGAGTCAAAAAACGGCCTGGTTGTCTAAAAAACACAAACGCTCCAGTGGCCGTATCAACAACTGTACTAAAGATGGTGCAAAGTACCTTTTCCTCCACTCAGCTGTAGCCTTCGCAAGAAAAAAGGAAGTGTCAGATTCCTATCCAGCTTTGTTCTGAAGGGTTTTTTCCTCTTTCAGCTGGGTGTCCACTGCCACCGTCTCACTGCAGTTGCCCCGTCTTCTGCTACAGAAGTACAAGACAGACAGACAGAATCCGGAGTGGTCTGCCCGTACAAGATACGGCTAAGACGTGTGTCTGCATTTTTCCTGAGGTACTTGTAGAGTGGACTTTAAAGTTAACATTAAGAATGCACCGCCTCTCCTGTATTTTTAATACGAAACATTTTACCACATGTACTAAAAGTAAGGTCTGTTCCGGAGCATGGTACACCTGTGCAGAGCTTACCTTCCTCTGTTTATTTTCTCTTCCTGAAAGCATAATCTTCTGTTTCTGTGGGCTTATGATTGAATGATACAGTGGAAATGATTTTGTACTAAACGAGGAAAGGAGGTGTTTGTAAGAGTTCAGATGTCCAGAAGAAACAGCTGCTTCAATGACAAATGCTTTGTTCTTTTTCAGCCAACAGGTTTTTAAAATATCGTAGCTTTTGGAGTACTATTCTGACTGAGATACAGGCACCTGGGCAGATCGGTTTTGTTCTGCGCATTTGCCAGGTGTTCCCAAGAAGCACTTTCAGCCTCGTAACTGGTGGCAGTGAGTCCCGGTGTGGTTTGGATGAGTTATTGTTTCAATAATGACTTGTTTGTTCTTAACCTACAGTGTGTAGTTCTGGCTTCAGTTGGTAAGAAGTCTTCCAAAACAGCAGCATTTTCCAGAGGAAAACTTTGTCTAGTCAGTTAATTGAAATGGTTTTAGTGTCGTGTATTACATGGTAATATACAAAGCAGGGTTACAGTGTTCTATAACATGCATAGAAGGACGTGTATTTAAGACAATTCTAGACGTAAACAGCATTATTGTTTTTATTGGGATCTTTTGGTATCTAAATTCTTGAGCAAGGAGAAAACGTGTTTTCCAAAATACCCGGTGGCGACTCATGGTGCTGGGATGGGGCCAATCCAGCTCCAAGTCAGTCGTGCTCAGCTGTGTTTGCGCCCCTCACACCCCCCGTTTCCCAGTTTTGCTCCAAACTTGCTCAAATACAAACAAATAGGCAGCAATTCAGAGACAACAGAGTGGGGCTCAGCCGGTGGTGCCCCCTCCTAACCCCCCCGGCATCCCCAAATCCCCAACAACGGGGCCAGACACCCCCTTCCCCAGCTCCGTTCCCTTCTCTCAGCTCGCTCCAGCACCAGCCCAACACCCTCTAGTAAACAGCGCTTGGTGGCCCCGGAACGCGCCACTCCCGGAATGCCGAACTCTGAACTGCTGCATGAAATTCAATCCTTCCGTGCAACAACAGGTGGGTAAAAACCCACTGTGCATACATTTGGGATGTAAACGTGACTTACAGCCACCACCGACTGTTACGATAACCCTCGCGGACAGCACACGCACAGGAGACGCAGTGGCAGAAGTGACACTGACTTTCATAACAGCATTTGCTCCCTTGAGGAAAGGCTGATGCTGGCAGTGACAGGCAACACAGAAAGCTCTTCAGTCTATTACCTTTGGATGCAAGAAACCCTTGCGGACCAGGGGAAATCAATTGTCATGGATGGAAGAACGCTACAGCACACAACTTGTTAGCATGCACCCTGCTGCTTTTAGTGTGGGGTGAGACTGAAACGCAGCCATTGACAGAGGAGGTGACGTAACCGGTTCATTTGGACAAACCAGTTATGGTATCTTGTCCGATGACGGTGCTTTCGCCAGTATCTCCACTGCTGCACTGACGTCTCCTTCTGCATCAATCAGCACCTCCAAGTTTGCGCTCTGGTCCTGGAAGCCCATGGCCCTGAGCTGCTCCATTTGTCTCCCAAATCTGGCCTGTGGCACCTCCTCATCCATCTCCATCTGATGTTCTCCTTGCTCCCCATCTGACTTGAAATCTCCACTGTCCTCAGACTTGCTGCTTTGTGACGAGTCGTCCATGCTTTCCAGATCCAGCTGCACACTTGGGTCCTGCAAACTCAGTATAAAATCCGGTACCTCTGTCGAGAGGGTCTGTAATCCCCGCTGGATCTGCAGCAACGCCTGCAGCGCCCGCGGGTTCCTCAGCAGGGGCAAAATCTCGGCGTCCTCCAGCTCCGGTGGCAGCTGCTATACCTGCTGGTCTTCACATGGAGAATTTCCGTCACTCGGTGTCTCGACGCCGTTCAGAAGCACTTGTGCGGGGCTGTCAGGGTGTGTTACCGCACTCCCCAGGCTGTGCATGAGCTCTGGGTCTCCTGTCAGCTGCTCAACCATGGTCTGAACCTGCCTCGAGTTGGGCACCACCGGTCCTGCCGCAGGACCCAAGCTCAGCGAGGTGAAACTGTCACCTGTGCTGCTGATGGCGAACTGGTCATCGCAATCCCCTGTGTTACCACTGACCCCGCTGGACCGCGGAGCCCAAGGGTTGGGTAATGGCCTCCGGTTTTCGGTGTGGGCTGGTAGCCTGGCTCCCGTCACAGGTGGGTCACTGTCCTGGGGAGCAAAGGGGCTGTTTCCCATCTGCACAGCGTCCAAGATGGGCTCCTGAACCTCCCTGTACAGCTGCTCCAGAGCGCTGAACCCTCCAGGGATGCTTTCCAGGTTCTTCATGGCCACATCATGGTTCCTTATCATCTCCTGCCTTACGGCAGGGCTGCTGGAGGCCTCCAGCATTTCTCTGATAGTCTGGGGGTGGCTGAGAACGTGGCCAATCTCGGGATTTTCTTCAGCCAGCTGCTGCATCTGAGGGCTGGACATGAGGAGGTCCCTGACAACGTCGGCATTGTCGAGGACATCCTGCACCAAAGCAGTCTGCATCTCCCTTTGCAAGCTGTGCAGGGGTACCTCTTCTTCTTGAATGCTGCTCTCCAAGTCCAATGTGTCTGTGGAGTCCAGGCCCAGGAGAAATACGCCCGTAACCCCAAGGAGGAAGCCCAGCAGAAGTGTGTTGTTGTTGATGGTGTTCAGATCCAGGCCCGAAGCAGGGATCCTGGACAAGAGGTCCGCCATGGTCTGTGCCACTGTTTCCTGGCTGGAGGTCAACAGCTCAGACAAGTCGTGATGGATTAAGCTTGGGTTTTGCAGATGACCCGTGCTTCCCAAGCAGAATAAGTTGGAATTGCTGCAGCTGGGAGGTTGCATGAGGGCGGTCGCTCTTTCTTGATCTGCCAGGCCATCCTGTGGTTTCTGCTGGGACCTGATGACAACGTGGATGTTGACCCCACTGTGAACTCCATGCTGGCTCAAAGTGTCTTGATCCTTGAGGACTTTCCCAGCAAATACCAGGACCAGCAGATCAGGGGATGTTTTGAAACATTTGGCAACTTCTTTCTTAAACTCCTGGATAGTGCTGCTCTGAGCAACCTCAAACTTCTCCTCCTGTTTGAGCGTCTTCACAGTAACCTTGATGATATTTGAGGAATCCATGGTGACAACAGGCTGACCAGTCTCTGCTGCCCCTTTGCTTCTGGGCACGGTGACTCTGAGACCAGGGCTGCGCGTCGCTCTGTTGAAAAGCAGCGGTGCTGGCAGGAGGTGACAGAGGGTGACAGCTGCAGTGGAAACGGGGTGGCAGTTATCCCTGCTACGGTGACAGATGCCAGGAGGGAGCAGTGACACGGGGACAAGGACCACCTCCCTCCGCAGATGTTGCACAGCTGCTCCAGTTGCTCACCACCCGAGCAGTCCCCCCATGTTCCCTGTCCCACTGCAGCCTCCTGCCCGTATAGAATGCCCATGCAGCGGCGCTGTGCTGTGACATCACAATTGATGTCAGAGTGAGCAGTGATGTCAGAGCTGAGCTCAGGCTTCCTCGCCTCCATGGTCCCCAACCAAGTCCCCAGGACACAAGGGAAACTGTGGCGGGGTTTTGATGGATAAAGATCTGTTGCTGAATTAGTCAGGCTCAAAGGAATCTCAAGGCCGCTTCGAGAAGCTGAGAACAGAACCTGCTGTGAGAAAGAGGGGCGTCCTCGATCAGCGGGGTCCTGGCGTGGCGTGAATCATCGGACGCATCATCAGTGAGACTCCAGCGCACGGACAGCCCACGATACTCATTTAGCGAATCCACGCTTGGAGCGTGGACGCGTGATTAGAATATAGTTGCATATATAAGGAGGCTTGTTTCTGTAATAAATGGCTTTGGCATGATTCACATTGAATCGAAGTGTTTGCTGAGTCCTTTATCGCTCCAACAGAAAACCACACCATGGGGACCCCCAGTCTCAGGGGCTGCAGGACCATTTCCATTCCACATGACCGGCAGGTCAGCATTGCCAAACCCAGGGAGAAGCTCCCGAGCACCCACCCTCCCGGCTCCGGAGCTTGCTCCCCTGTTTCAGCGAACACCCTCCTCCTGCCAGGTGTGCTGCAGGAACACGAAGCACCTCGAATTGTCACATTGAGCCCCAGTCTTTGGGTCCCACTGTGGGTTTGCTGCCAGCACAACCCATGCACAGGGTCAGCCCTAGAATCACAAAATTACAGACGGGTTTGGGCTGAAGGACCTTCCCAGCTCCCCAGTGCCCCCTGCCATAGGCAGGGACATCTGCACCAGCTCAGGGTGCTCAGAGCCCTGTCCAGCCTGGCCTGGGATGTCTCAGGGATGGTTCATCCACCACCTCTCTGGGTACCTGGGCCAGGCTCTCACCACCCTCAGGACAACAATTCCTTCCTCATGTCCAGCCTGAATCTCCCTCCTTTAGTTTAAAACCATCACCCCTTGGCCTGTCACAAATAGGCTGGGATGATTTATGGCTGGGACGCAAATGCAAGGACAGGATGGAGCAATGAAGGGATGGGATGTCACAGAATCATAAAATCATTTTGGTTGGAAAAGACCTTCAAAGATCGAGTGCAACTGTTAACCCAGCCCTGGCACTACCCCATGTCCCTGAGAACCTCATTTCCAATCCGTTCAACCCCTCCAGGGATGGTGACTCCAGCACTGCCCTGGGCAGCCTGTTCCAATGCCCCACAGCCCTTTGGGGAAGAAATTGTTCCTAAATCCAACCTCAACCTCCCCTGGTGCAACTTGAGGCCATTTCCTCTGCTCCTGGCGCTTGTTCCTGGGGAGCAGAGCCCGACCCCCCGGCTCCAAGCTCCTTTCAGGCAGTTCAGAGAGTCCCGCAGGGCCGGGATGGAGTTATCCGTGGCTGGGATGTGATGCGCAAGGTGGATGAATTGATGCTCAACTGGGATGAAACACGTTTGGTGTGAGGGATGCACAGTTGGTCTGGGATCGGGAGCGGGACGGTGATGGGAACACAGTGGGGACAGGAGCACCACATGCTCACCCAAAACTCCTGCAGATAAAAATCAATTTATCTATCTCCAGAACAGGTGTGTCTGCTCCATTTCGGTGCTCAGGTGGGTCCATGTGTGTCCCCTGGTGCTGGAACACCCCAAAAAGCTGCAGCCGTTGTGGCCGGAGAGTGCAAGTGATGTGGTGCCCACGTTCTCAGCCTCTGCTCAAGGCAGCAGCGGAATTTCTGGGAGCACTGCGAGAAAACCCCACGGGACATTTCACAATAGCCTCACACGTCACCAGAATGGACGCTGTGCCAGAAAACGAATGAAAAGCCCTCCCAGTGCCAACACAACCTGCGGACACTGAAATCCAGCCCAAAGCACCAAAATGTCCAGGAAAAACAGGGACTTGTTGAGTCCCGCTTATGCCTTTCAGCTCTTTAACCTGATCTTGTCACTGTAATCTCACCAAAGCACTTTTTTTCCACTTGGTTCAACTCTAAAATGAACTTCTCTTCCACAAAACACCCAAATCCTTCAATGAGAAAACCCCAACATCTCTGCTCTCCAGGATCATGACCCCGGCATCTCGTGCCATCGCTGCATGGATTTTAGTTTGTTCAATGAGATGAACACGTGCCGAGGGGGAAAAGAGGAGGAAATCTTTGAGAATTCAGTTTTCCAGCACTGGAGATGTGTGGCCAAGATTTAGGTTTCCTTTATAAAGTGAATTGGAAATGGTGCAAAACACGGATGGATGGATGGATGGATGGATGGATGGATGGATGGATGGATGGATGGAGAGAACTGGGACCATGATAAAGCTCTTGCTTCCAAGCAAGATCGGTGGTAACTAAAACCTCTCCGTCTCTTATTTGCTTTTTTATTGAAGCAGATTGATAAAATTCCCTGGATCTGTGCACCACTGGGGACTTCCACACGGCAAAAACCCAACATCTGTCTTCTATTTTGCTTTTTAATTCAAGGAAAAGCCCACAAGACTCTCTCAGGATGGCCAGAAGCATCTCTGCGCTCGTCTCCATTCCCTCTGAGTTTTGCAGGTTGAATTTTCCCATTGATGTGCCAGCCCAAGAGCTCAAAACCCCGTTGCATCGTTAACGAACCTCCCAAACGAGCTGTCGTGCTGGGAACCAGCCGTCCTGTGAAAATACCTCTGGCTGCTTTATTTCCACCCTAATTCCCTGTATCCCACTGATATTAAATTTCCAGGCCAAAATACACATGCAGTATTTGGTTTGTGATTTGTTGGCGTGGTTTTTTTTTGGTATTTCATTGTTGGAGAATGGCTAAGAGAGAAAGGGCGGAGACCCTCTCTACGAAGAGGATCTTTTCTAGTTAGCATAAGTAGGCCTCAGTTAGCATGAGCTGAACAAGGGTAAGTGGGAAGGTACTGACTGAGAGAGGCCTGGGTAAACAAAGTTCAGGAGGCAGCTCCGAGATAACGGGTGTTGGAGAATGGCCAAGAGAGAAAGGGCATGAGACCCTCTCTACGAAGAGGATCTCTTCTAGTTAGCATGAGTAGGCCTCAGTTAGCATGAGCTGAGCAAGGGTAAGTGAGAAGGTATTGCCTGGGAAAGGCCTGGATAAACAAGTCTCAGGAGGCAGCTCCTGAGAAAGGCCTGGATAAACAAGTCTCAGGAGGCAGCTCCGAGATAATGAGGGAATTCACATACCAGGAGGGCCACAGAAGGGGATGGACTCATTATGTATGTTGGGATGGGCTCATTACGTATGCTATCAAATCGGTGTTTGACGAGTAGGCATAACTAATAGAACCACTATAAAAGTCTGTGCTCTGTATCAATAAACGGAAGTATTTCTTATGATTCACATTGAATTGGCCGCATTTCTTCCTCCGTCGCCGCAGGCCAGAAACTATGCCGGGGTCTCGATCCCCGACAAACGGGGAAGTCACATACCAGAGAAACCACAGAAGGGGATGGGCTCATTATGTATGCTATCAAATCGGTGTCTGACGAGTAGGCATAATTAATAGAACTGCTTTATAAAGGGGTGCTATAAATAGAATAGCTATTAATAGAACTGCTATAAAAGTCTGTGCTCTGCGTTTGATATAAAAGCCAGTGCTTCGAGGCAATAAGTGGAAGTATGCTTATCATTCATATTGAATTGGCTGCATTTCTTCCTCCGTCGCCGCAGGCCAGAACCTATGCCGGGGTCTCGACCCCCGACATTGCATGAATTAAGCACGTTTTTGCTTTGCTTTTTTTTGGCTTTCTCAGCCAGCGATCTCAAATTATGCTGGTGAGCTCGTCCCGACAGGTTGGGAAGCAGAACATAGAGTTGCTTGGATTAGTCCCAGGGATGGAAATGCTGTTTTGTGCTGTCATCCCACAGCATGGAGATGTCCCCTCCGGCTCATGGGGCTGCACAACCACAACGAGACACCAGAGAATCCACACCAGGAAAACTTAACGATTTTTCTTTCTATTTTCTAGAGCATTTTCTGCTAATGGTTTAAAAAGCATCAGCAAAAAAATGTGGTGAAAAAGAGAAATTTCGGAGTTCTGTGCCCAAGACTGAAGAATTCCTCAGGAGCACTGAAATCATAGGAATAAATAAAACGTTTTCACATTCAAACCGAAGAATATTTATGGCTGACCAGTTGTGCCAGGAATGGGAAGCAGGAGAGGACGTGATGCCCAGAGTGAGCGTCATGGGATGTGTCAGCACAACCAGCACATCCCAAATTGTCTGTTGACTGAATTAAAGCGGGAATGGTGACAGGTCCTGGGGCAGCAGGAACGTCTCCTCTGTGACTGCTCCACCTTCCCAGGTGCCCACGTGTAGTGGGTATGAGGGTCTGTAAGTGATAATGAAAAACAGGACCAGAGGAAACGGCCTCAAGTTGCACCAGGGGGGGTTGAGGTTGGATTTGGGAACAATTTCTTCCCCAAAGGGCTGTGGGGCATTGGAACAGGCTGCCCAGGGCAGTGCTGGAGTCACCATCCCTGGAGGGCTGGACAGACGGACATGAGGTTCTCAGGACATGGGGCAGTGCCGGGGATGGGTTAACAGTTGGTCTCCATGATCTTAAAGGTCTTTTCCAACCAAAATGATTCTGTGACTCCGTGATTTTCCGGGGCGTTGCAGCTTTGGCAGCAGACAGGAGCCAGGAGAAGGGACAGCACTAAAGCTGTCCCGAACCTTTTCAGTTCCTTCCAGCCCCATTTCCTACGCTTCCACGCCCACCCTTCACAATTCCAACATGTTTATTTAATTAAATATTAATTAAACATTTCCTAATAGTCTCGCCAATGCTGTCAGCAATTCGCTGGGGTGTCAGCATCGCCAGCTCCACGCTGGGCTGTGATGGTGGTTTTTCCTAAAGCTGCTTTAGGAGATGCAAGACACGGTGTGACATTCCCGATCCAGTGGTGATTCTCAGCCGTGGACAAATCACAGTCCCATGGAAAACCCACAGAGCCCACCCAGGGTGAAATCCTGCAGTGATGCAGCTCCTGTGGGTCCATCACATGGACCTTAAATTCACTCCCAGCCTCCCCGAACACCGGTGGGGAGGTGGAGTGGGCACCCAAGGAGGGAGGTGGGCACCCGGAGGGGTGCAAGGGGAACATGTGGGTGCAGCTTGGGCACCCCAGGGAGCAGCGTGGGCACTCCAGGGGTGGGCATGGGACACCCAGAGAGAGGTGTGAGCATGCGTGGAGCAGCATGGGCACCCTGGGGTGCAGCGTGGGCACCCCAGAGGGGTGCATGGGGCACCTTGAGAGAGGTGTGGGTGCTTCGGGATGCAGTGTGGGTACCCCCAGGATGGGTACGGGGGATGCAGGGAGAGGTGTGGACACGCATGGAGCATCTTGGGCATCCAGGGGTGCGGCGTGGGTACCACAGGGTGGGTACATGGGGCAGCTAGAGAGAGGTGTGGGCACACAGAGAGCACCGTGGACCCCCCAGGAAGGAGCCCAGGCACCCCAAAGAGCAGCATGGAGACCCCAGGGTGCAGGTGGGTACCGCAGGGGTGGGCATAGGGTACTTTGAGAGAGGTGTGGGCATAGCAGGGAACAGCATGAGCACCCCAGGAGGGATCCAGGCACCCCAGGGAGCAGCTTGGACACCCTGGGGGTGAGTGTGGGGCTGCTAGGGGGAGGTGTGGGCACACAGGGAGCAGTACAGGTACCCAGGGTGCCCCAGGGTGCAGCATGGGCACCTTCTCGGGGTACATGGGGGACCTAGAGAGAGGTACGGGCACACAAGGAGCAGCGAGGGCACCCTGGGGGGCAGTGTGGATACCCCAGGGGGTTCATGGGGCACCAAGAGAGAGATGTGTGCATACAGGGAGCACCATGAACACCCCAGTGGGGAGCCTGAGCACCCCAGGGAATGGACACCCCAGGGGTGGGCCTGGGGCACCTAGAGAGAGGTGTGGGCACCCAGGGAGCAGTGTGGGCACGCAGGGGTGCAGCATGGGTACCCCAAGAAGGAGCCTGGGCACTCGGAGGAGCAGTGTGGGTACCCCAGGGAGGTGCCTGGGGCAGCAGGAGGGAGGTGTGTGTACCCAGGGAGTACTGCAGGCACCCCGGGCAGTGGATTGGGCACCCCGGGGACAGCGTGAACACCCTGGGGACGGCGTGGACAACCTGGGGATGTTGTGGACACCCCGGGGATGGCGTGGACAACCCAGGGATGTCGTGGACACCCCGGGGACGGTGTGGACACCCCGGGGACAGCGTGGACACCCCGGGAATGGTGCGGACACCCCGGGGACAGCGTGGACAACCTGGGGATGTCGTGGACACCCCGGGGACGGTGTGGACAGCCTGGGGATGGCGCGGACAACCTGGGGATGTTGTGGACACCCCGGGGACGGCGTGGACAACCCAGGGATGTCGTGGACACCCCGGGGACGGTGTGGACACCCTGGGGATGGCGCGGACACCCCGGGGATGGCGCGGACACCCCGGGGACGGTGTGGACACCCTGGGGATGGCGCGGACACTCAGGGGATGGCGCGGACACCCCGAGGATGGCATGGCGACGCCGGTGGCAAGGCGAGGGAGCCCGAGTAAGTCCCGCTTACCGGTGTTGGTGTTGGTCCAGGGCAGAAGGAGGACGACGGTATCACAGAGCAGCGGCAGGAGCAGCCGCGCCATGGGACGGTGGCGGCACTGGAGCAGGGCCGGGGGGCTCAGGGCTCCCAGGGGGGGCCGGGGCTCGGCCCCGCCGCCCGCCGCCGGACATACCCGGCATGGCCAGACCCGCATTCCCCTTTCGCTTTCGAACAGAGACCGGGGTGGGGGGTGCAGTGCCCGGGGGTTCGTTACCCGGAGGGATGCAGGGCCTGAGAGTTCGGTACCTGGGGGGGATGCAGGGCCTGAGAGTTCGGTACCCGGGGGGGATGCAGGGCCTGAGAGTTCGGTACCCAGGGGGGATGCAGTGCCCGGGGGTTCGGTACCCGGGGGGGATGCAATGCCTGGGGGTTTGGTACCCGGGGGGGATGCAGTGCCTGAGAGTTTGGTATCCAGGGGGGATGCAGTGCCCGAGGGTTTGTTACCCGGGGGGATGCAGGCCCTGAGAGTTCGGTACCGGGGGGGAATGCAGGGCCTGAGAGTTCGGTACCCGGGGGGGATGCAGTGCCAGCAGGTTCGGTACCCAGGGGGAATGCAGTGCCAGCGGGTTCGGTACCCAGGGGGGATGCAGGGCCTGAGAGTTCGGTACCCGGGGGGAATGCAAGGCCTGAGAGTTCGGTACCTGGGGGGGATGCAGGGCCTGAGAGTTCGGTACCCAGGGGGGATGCAGTGCCCGGGGGTTTGGTACCCAGGGGGGATGCAGGGCCAGAGAGTTCGGTACCCGGGGGGATGCAGTGCCAGCGGGTTCGGTACCCGGGGGGAATGCAGTGCCAGCGGGTTCGGTACCCGGGGGGGGATGCAGGGCCTGAGAGTTCGGTACCCAGGGGGGATGCAGTGCCCGGGGGTTCGGTACCCAGGGAGGATGTAGGGCCTGAGATTTCGGTACCCGGGGGGGATGCAGTGCCAGCAGGTTCGGTACCCAGGGGGAATGCAGTGCCAGCGGGTTCGGTACCCAGGGGGGATGCAGGGCCTGAGAGTTCGGTACCCGGGGGGAATGCAAGGCCTGAGAGTTCGGTACCTGGGGGGGATGCAGGGCCTGAGAGTTCGGTACCCAGGGGGGATGCAGTGCCCGGGGGTTTGGTACCCAGGGGGGATGCAGGGCCGGAGAGTTCGGTACCCGGGGGGGATGCAGTGCCAGCGGGTTCGGTACCCGGGGGGAATGCAGTGCCAGCGGGTTTGGTCCCCGGGGGGGGATGCAGTGCCTGAGAGTTCGGTACCCAGGGGGGATGCAGTGCCCGGGGGTTCGGTACCCAGGGAGGATGTAGGGCCTGAGAGTTCGGTACCCGGGGGGGATGCAGTGCCAGCAGGTTCGGTACCCGGGGGGAATGCAGTGCCAGTGGGTTCGGTACCCATGGGGGATGCAGGGCCTGAGAGTTCGGTACCCGGGGGGAATGCAAGGCCTGAGAGTTCGGTACCTGGGGGGGATGCAGGGCCTGAGAGTTCGGTACCCAGGGGGGATGCAGTGCCCGGGGGTTTGGTACCCAGGGGGGATGTAGGGACTGAGATTTCGGTACCCGGGGGGGATGCAGTGCCAGCAGGTTCAGTACCCGGGGGGAATGCAGTGCCAGCGGGTTCGGTACCCAGGGGGGATGCAGTGCCTGAGAGTTCAGTACCCGGAGGGGATGCAGTGCCTGAGAGTTTGGTACCCAGGGGGGATGCAGTGCCAGCGAGTTCGGTACCCAGGGGGGATGCAGGGCCTGGGGGTTCGGTACCCGGGGGGGATGCAGTGCCAGCGGGTTCGGTACCCGGGGGGAATGCAGGGCCTGAGAGTTCGGTACCCAGGGGGGATGTAGGGCCTGAGAGTTCGGTACCCAGGGGGGGTGAGGTGCCTGGGGATTCGGTACCTGGAGCGGGTGCAGGGCCCAGGGGTTTGGTACCGGGGCGGGTGCAGGACCCAGGGGTTCGGTACCTGGGGGAATGCAGTGCCCGGGAATTCGGTACCGGGGCGGGGTGCAATACCCAGGGGTTCAGTAGTGGGGGGAATGCAGTGCCTGGGGGCTTGGTACCCGGGACGAGATGCAGTGCCTGGGGGTTCGGTACCGGGGGGGATGCGGTACCCGGGGGGGATGCAGAGTCCGAGGGGACGCAATAGCAGAGACGGGGTACAATACCCAGAGGGTGCAATACCCTCGGGATGCAATACCGGGCGGGGTTGAAGTATCGGGGGGGCGAGATACGATACCAGGGAGTGAGATATGATACCAGGGGGGATGCAATATCTGGGGGAGGGATGCCGAACCTGTAGGGAAGGATGCAATACTGGGGGGAGATGCAGTACTGGAGGGGGGAATGCAGTACCGAGAGGGGTAGGAGGGGAATGCAATACCCAGGGGTGAGATGGAATACCTGGGGATGGGATGCAATAGCGGGAGGAGGATGCAACAACGTGGGGGATGCAATACCTTGTGGTGGGGATGTGACACTGGCGGTGAGATGGAATACCTGGGGTGGGATACAATAACGGGGAGGGGCTTCGGTTCCCGGGGATGCAATTCCTGGGTGGGGGGGAGTGTGAGGAGCCATTAAAGGACAAATGTTGTTTGTACACCTGGGGACCTGGCGCCTGACCCCAGCGCGGGGGGGAGGACTGTGAGACACCAGACTATGAATCTTTAATGTAAAACTAAGTCACTTCGGACTAATCCCAGAATGCAAACTGATTACTGTGTTTTAAAAGCTAAGCTGGGGAGAAGGGAGCCAGAGAGCTGGGAATGCGCACTTTAAGTAGATCAATAAGGGAGGGGGTTGGCAGAATTAGATGAATGAGACAGGTGATCTGCGGCAGGGCCGGGCAGCCTGTAAACCCTGCAGAACCAGCCCCTGGGAACAGGGGAGGGAATTTGCGGCTGAGATTAAGGTGATACAAGCACCGGCTTTTTGCCCTATTCCATGTGCTACCATCAGGTAGGACACACAGGTTTGCAAAATCGTTAATAAAATCTACATTGCTGAGAGATCCTGCCTGAGCCTGTTATATTGGCAAGATGATGGTTTCCTACAGGAAGCTCTACCAAGGTGTGGTCCACCTACCCCAGGTCCCAGCAAAGCTGTTCTGTCAGTCCCTTCTCAGCTGGATGGGGAAAGAAAGCACAATGAAAGGCTCATGGGTGAGATAAAGGCAGGGAAATCCCTCAGCAAGTACCGTCATGGGGAAAACAGACTTTGCTTGGGGAGAAAAAAAATATCCATCAAATCAGAGAAATAAAACCAAATGTTAAAACCCCTTCCCCCCATCCCTCCCTTCCACCCAGGCTTAACTTCACTCCCAAATTCTCTACCTTCTCCCTGGGAGCGGCGCAGGGGGACAGGAATGGGTGTTGTGGTCAGTTCATCACAGGTTGTCTCTGTTCTCACACTCTTCCCCTGCTCCACCGTTGGGTTCCTCCCATGGGACACAGTCCTCTATGGACGTCTCCAACGTGAGTCTTTCCCACAGGCTGCAGTTCTTCATGAACTGCTCCAGCGTGGATCCTCCATGCGGTCAGAAGTCCAGCAAACCTGCTCCACCCTGGGCTCCTCTCCATGGGGACAAAGGTCCTGCCAGGAGTCTGCTCCAGTGTGGGCTTCTGTGGGGTCACAACCTCCATTGGGCTCCGCTATGGACCTCCATGGGCTGCAGGTGGGTATCTGTTCTACCATGGACCTCCATGGGCCACTGGTGGGTATCTGCTCCACCATGGACCTCCATGAACCACAGGTGGGTATCTGTTCCACCATGGACCTCCATGAGCCGCAGGTGGGTATCTGCTCCACCATGGACCTCCATGAGCCGCAGGCGGGTATCTGCTCCTCCATGGACCTCCATGAGCCGCAGGTGGGTATCTGTTCCACCATGGACCTCCATGGGCCACCATGGGTATCTGTTCCACCATGGACCTCCATGGGCTGCAGGTGGGTATCTGTTCCACTATGGACCTCCACAGGCTGCAGGTGGGTATCTGCTCCACCATGAACCTCCATGGGCCACCGGTGGGTATCTGCTCCACCATGGACCTCCATGGGCCACCGTGGGTATCTGTTCCACCATGGACCTCCATGGGCCACTGGTGGGTATCTGCTCCACCATGGACCTCCATGAACCGCAGGTGGGTATCTGTTCCACCATGGATCTCCATGAGCCGCAGGTGGGTATCTGCTCCACCATGGACCTCCATGAGCCGCAGGCGGGTATCTGCTCCTCCATGGACCTCCATGAGCCGCAGGTGGGTATCTGTTCCACCATGGACCTCCATGAGACGCAGGTAGGCATCTGTTCCACCATGGACCTCCATGGGCCACCATGGGTATCTGTTCCACCATGGACCTCCATGGGCTGCAGGTGGGTATCTGTTCCACTATGGACCTCCACAGGCTGCAGGTGGGTATCTGCTCCACCATGGACCTCCATGGGCTGCAGGTGGGTATTTGCTCCACCATGGACCTCCATGAGCCGCAGGTGGGTATCTGTTCCACCATGGACCTCCATGAGCCGCAGGTGGGTATCTGCTCCACCATGGACCTCCATGAGCCGCAGGCGGGTATCTGCTCCTCCATGGACCTCCATGAGCCGCAGGTGGGTATCTGTTCCACCATGGACCTCCATGAGACGCAGGTAGGTATCTGTTCCACCATGGACCTCCATGGGCTGCAGGTGGGTATCTGTTCCACTATGGACCTCCACAGGCTGCAGGTGGGTATCTGCTCCACTATGGACATCCACAGGCTGCAGATGGGTATCTGCTCCACCATGGACCTCCATGAGCCGCAGGTGGGTATCTGCTCCACCATGGACCTCCATGGGCTGCAGGTGGGTATCTGCTCCACCATGGACCTCCATGGGCTGCAGGTGGGTATCTGCTCCACCATGGACCTCCATGAGCCGCAGGTAGGTATCTGCTCCACCTTGGACCTCCATGGGCCACCGGTGGGTATCTGCTCCACCATGGACCTCCATGAGCCGCAGGTAGGTATCTGTTCCACTATGGACCTCCATGGGCCACCGGTGGGTATCTGCTCCACCATGGACCTCCATGAGACGCAGGTGGGTATCTGTTCCACCATGGACCTCCATGAGCTGCAGGTGGGTATCTGTTCCACTGTGGGCCTCCATGAGCCGCAGGTGGGTATCTGCTCCACCATGGACCTCCATGGGCTGCAGGTGGGTATCTGTTCCACTATGGACCTCCACAGGCTGCAGGTGTATTTTAGAAAGAGCAACATACGAGACTAAACCTTGAGAACAAGGTTCATATGCCGGAGGATTGTGCGAAGAAACATTCAGGGCCACGCAGATGAAAATGCTGCACCAGTTATACACCAGTTAAGTGATACACACCGAGCCCTGGGAATCTTGGTTAATTGCTCTTGATTAGGCACATGCTATAATCAATGTACTCTGGACAGGTTGAGATTTCACAAGATGCGTTTTATGAAAAGCAATCAAGAGGTTAGAGTTCACAATCGGCTTGCGCAAGAAATAGTTGATGGTAATGATACTGGGATTTGGTAAAGAAAATATGGTCTGTGAGACTTTATCCTTCTTCCCAAGTGTTCCTTCCAAAGCCATGTAAGACCCAACCATGTCATAACTCTTTCTGGGTGAGGATTTTTGTGATGTTGGTGAAAACAAGCCCTGTAGCTCCTAATCTTCAAGAAGATAAACAAAACTATGCATGAGAGGGTCGAACTGGAGAATTGTGATACCTTTATACAAAAAATCAGAGCTACTGAATGCCTGTGGGTGCTGATTTCCTGACGAGATTCTCAGGGATGTGGGTTAGTGCCAGGGTTGGGTTAACGGTTGGACTCCATGATCTTGAGGGTCTTTTCCAACCAAGATCATTCTATGATTCATCACCCCACTGAGTCCTGCCCAGTCCCCATCTCAGGGAGCCCTTTGTGCACTGTGCCCCTACATGCGGCATCAAAGGATCTTTCCCACCTTGTCCCTGTCCCATGCACCAAGACATGACCCTAAAGCAACTCTCATGGTGGAACATGGAGATAACCAAGGTCTGAGCACATCTTCTGTGTTTTCAAAGGGCTTCACCATCCTGCATCCAAATTAACAATTTAAGAATTGTTTGTTTTCAGTCGCCTCGAACATCTGAGAAGCAATTTTTGGGCTGAGCTCTCTCTCACCTTCTTGCCTTGTGTTGCTTTGGGAAGGTTGGGCAGAAGCGGTTGAGGAGTTCTGCTTGTTTCTCCTGGGATGTGGCATGTAGAAGGGTTGTGTTATTGACTACAACTCTTTAAGTGGAGATTTTGGGGGTGAGAAAAGCTGGATTCTAGGCCAGGACTAGAGATCACTCCAGTGTCTTTAAAGAGAGACAAACTGCTTGTTTCAGGATGCCAGCACCAGGGATTCGGAGCTCTCTCCTTCCTGGGCAAAGATTAAGACGACAAAGAAGATGGAGATGAAGACAGATGAGGAAGGAGACAGAAGAAGGAGATAAAGAAGATAAAGGAGGCGAAGAAGACAAGGAAGAAGAGGAAGATGATGATGAAGGAGAAGAAGAAGATTAAGAACATGGAGATGAAGATGAAGATGAAGAAGAAGACAAAGAAGATGAAGAAAAAAAGGAGGAGAAGGAAGAGAAGAAGAAGGAGGTGAAGAAGAAGAAGAAGATATGGTGCTTAGCATTGTAGGCAAAGCCATTTTCTACTCAAAGCTGAAATACACTGCATTTATGCTCGCCACAGCTTTTACACATTGACGCACATTGAAAACTTCATCTTCTGGAGGTAGGTTGGTAGAATTGGTGGAAACAGGGTGGTTTTGCTGCCCAGAGGAACACCCCAATGAAGGCTATGAGCCTTTGTTGTGTTTGTGGCCTCTGGTCAGAGAGGATCCTGCCTTTCCAAAAGCTGTTTCTGAGCTTGATGAGAGAAATTGCTCCACGTTGGAGTTTCCAAAGTGTGACTTTACTGCTGAGGAATCCATTCGGAGCTGGGTGGGGTCTGAGCAGCTCGGGGGCTCACAGGGGATCTCCAATGGGATTTTTTTGGGGGGGGGAAATTCATCTCTTTTTCCATTTGGAGCGATGGGAGTTGAGGGGGAAGCGCTGATGTAACCGCAAAAGGGGTTTTTCCTGCCTCTTCTGGGTTTCCTGCCTTGTGGGAATTGCAGTTCTCACTTTCTAAGGTCTTTGGCGAGAAGTCTTTTCTCAAAGAGAACTGACTGACTTCTCTCACAAGCCTTTATATTATTAAATCAGATCCTAGGAGACAAGTTACTTATCCTGGAACAAATAACCACAATCGCAGCTGCTGATGAAACATGAGGCTGTAAAATTTGCAGCTGGAGGCTTGGACACATCCCCTTTTGCCTACAAATGGCATCCCCAGAGGATTTATCTTAAAGCAAAATGAATTCTGCTCATGTTTTGGTTTTGTTTTTGCTTTTATGTTTTTTCAATTCTCTGATAATGAAGAGGAGAATGGAAGATTTGTATGGGTCTTTCTACCATCACTTTCTAGGAGCACATCAATGTCTGTCACATGGGGCTTCTCTCCTTTCTCATTTCCCCAGGGTTACAAATAAATGTGCACAATGTCATTTGTCTCTGCTAGAAAGCGTAACAAATGACAGGCAGGTTGTGTCACCTAGTGTCCCCCTGTCCCACCACTGTGTCCCCATGGCCACCTCCACATGTCCCATGCTCATTTCCTCATGTCCTACAGCCTCATCCCTGTGTCCCATGGTCCTTTTTTGTCCCCATTGTCCCCTGGGCTTTGAAGTGTGGCCACGTCCCCATGCTCCATCACCTTGTCCCCATGTCCCATCACCTTGTCCCCGTGTCCCACGTCCACCTCCTTCTGGTCCCCCTTCTCCCTTGGCCTTTGACATGTGGACACACCTGTATGTCCCATCCCACGTACCCATCTCCCATGGCCACCTTGTCCCCTTGGCTTTGAGATGCCCCACTGCCACCACCCATAACCATGTCCCTTTGGTCCCCTAGGCTACAAGACATGACCACGTCCCATGTCCCCATCCCTATGTCCCGTGGTCACCCCTCTTCAGCCCCTCCCACCTCACCCTTCCCTGGTCACCTCACTGTCCCTTGAACCCCACCTTTGGGTCCCATGAGCAGCCATCACCACCGCTGGCCACATGTCCCCTCCCTGGCCACCTCATCCCTGGTGTCCTCCCTGGCTGGGGGCTGTGGCTGAGGTCCTGTTATGGTCCCTTTTGTCCTCAGGGTGACTCGTTTTTCCTTTCTTTGGCATAAGAAAATGAATATTCTGTGGTGTTTGCAACCCATCCCGTGTCTCCTGGGCCACTCAACTACCAGAGAAGGTCAGATATGGTCTGGGGAGAACAATTCCCATTGTGCAAGTGTAATGAAATTGGAAAACAGAAGCACAAGTGCAATAAGTCACGACACAAAGGCACAACCCTCCATGTTCTTCCCGTATGGGAAAAGAAACCCCTTTCTGCCCTGGAAAGGTGGAAACCATCAGTCCCTTGTGACAATTCGGTACCAGGGACACAGTCCAAGTGTAACAATACCAGAATTATGTGATCTGGAGAGTTCTGGACATCACCAGAATATTAAGAGTGGCTACAGTGGAAAAATACTGACTAAAGCCAACCATCTCATGACCTTCTGAAGAGCAATTCCAAAGTGAGGCCCTTGGAGCTTCCATGGATCGCAGCAAACGTCTCCCTCCAAGCTGGAACATCCCTTGGACACATATCATGACCAACCGATGCCGCAAAGCTGTGAGTGAGGACGGATTTCTCCAGTCTCAACAAATTGCCCATTAGGAAATGCCAGTGCTACAAAGTGAGTAATTTGCTTGACTTGAGAGGAAAATTTTAACCTTAAGTATATCTCCATATATATTTCACATACGTATGCTCAAAGCTGTAGGTTGGTGTGCGTGGTATATTCAAATATCTATGGATTAATATGTCCAAGCATAGCGTGACCCTTGACATCATCAAATCTGTCATCAAGTCACTGTTTTGATTACAACAAATCCCACTGAACTGCTTTAAGTCACTTTATTAATCAGCTGTTCATTTAATGTCATCAGAAACCATATATTAAACTTGTCCTCTAACTTAATAAATCCTATAGCTTGGTATTTATGGGTGGTTCTCTCTATACCATGTTTTTGGAGATGCAGTGGTACACAAGTAAGGAGGATGGAGTAGCCCATGAGCTGACTCGTTATCTAAATAGTTATTAAAAATTCCGTACAGTATATTCGTATCCTTCCTCCATGCCACGGTTCAGAAGAGGATTAAAAAGATGCTGCCATTCCTGAAGAACATCAGAGACGTAACCGTGACCTCATCAGATTGATGTTTACTGCATAACAATTTAAATAACGTACAGGTATGGCAACAAAAATACAAAGTATTGGTGAAAAGGGTTTCCAGGATGCTAAACCTGAGTAGCTGGGCAGAATCAGGGGCTTCTTCATAGATTCAGAGAAGCAAATAGGAGATAAAACTTGCCACTAGAGCCAACAAAAAAGAAAGGAAACAGCTGGAGGGGTTAAAGAAAGGGATTTCTTCTGAAAGAGCTAACTTGTTTGGATATATTGCGTCCCTGACATGTGAGATTCTGCAGAGAGCTAATTAAGAAAGCGTTTGATAAGAAGACAGATTGTGGTGACCAGGAGCAGGGTTGGGTCAGACAAGCGCAGTGACCAGCCCTGATTTACACCCAACTGACCCCTTGTACACTCTTTTCTGGCTATTCCTCCTTTTTTTCCTCCCTGATCCTCTTCCCCTGACAATCTGCAGTTTCATCAACTCCCCCAATATCCAGGACCTGAGGGTCCCATCACTCACAAAATTTGAGGTCGCCTGCAGTATCTCGACAGCCCATCAAGATCGTTTCTCGTCTTTTCCCTCATGATGTTGGTCTCTGCTCCCCAGGAACAAGCGCCAGGAGCAGAGGAAACGGCCTCAAGTTGCGCCAGGGGAGGTTGAGGTTGGATCTGGGAACAATTTCTTCCCCGAAGGGCTGTGGGGCATTGAACAGGCTGCCCAGGGCAGTGCTGGAGTCACCAGCCCTGGAGGGCTGGACAGACGGACATGAGGTTCTCAGGACAGGGGGCAGTGCCAGGGGTGGGTTATGGTTGGACTCGATGATCTTGAGGGTCTCTTCCAACCAAAGTGATTCCATGATTCCATGTTACTCCACTGTGTTTGTGTCTCTGTATATTGTTTTTACACCTTCCCCCTTTTCTTATTAATCCTTTTAGTATTATCAAGATACAAAAAAGCCCCCATTTTCTTCACATAAAGCACAGGAAAGCGTCCAACTGAGAAGCACATCCTTCCTGCCCAGGAAAAGTCTCCGCTGTGTTTTTGGGATGGGGCAAAGGGTCCAGGAGCAGAGGAGCTCGAGAGAGGTGGGAGACGGTGAACATCTCAAACACATCTGCAACACATCTGCAGAGCCTGAACACCTGCTGGACAATCAAAAAGTGCTGCCACCAGAACTGGCCGAAGAGGATGAAACAAAGACCCTCCACACCCCCAGTAATGAAGAATTCGGAGTTAGGACCTTGGCTTGAAGCCACATTAATGTATTAAATTCAGAGATGAAGAGCTGAACTGGTGCAGAGCACCAGGTTTTGGACAAGGGATGAAAAGAGTAGTAGCAAGGAAGAGTTGTTTGGGAAAAGAACCAGACTGGACTTATTTTTCATGAATCTGTACTTTCTGGAAGGAGATGTCTTGTTTGAAACCAAGAGATACTTACAGTGCATGGATAAAAATTAAAATGTTAATATTCATTACAAATGAATGCAAATTTTTTTCTTCTCAGGATGATTTCACGCAGATGTGATTAGAGTGCAATTAGGCGAGATGAATTAAAACCTGAGCCTCAGAGTAATCACTCTAGAAAAATGATATTGGAAGAGTTTATGTGTTAGGAACAAGTTATTGGTCATGGTGAAGAACTCAGTCTTGCGAATTACCCACTTTTTTGACTTGTTTTCAATTGCTTTCAATAAGATGCAAAGACGTGGGATTGTTTTCAGAAGGTGAATGCTCATGCACATACATCATGGATGTGAATTTATCATATTTTACTAGACACAAAGAATTAAACTCAAATATTACCTTTTGGAGCATGTAGTCTTTCTTGAGATCTATAACATTTTGAGTTATTTTCCTACGTTACCTAAATTGAGGGTTAAAACCACGTCCCTCCAGCTCAGAGAGTCGCCCTACACCAGATTTACACATCGACAATATAGATAATGCCATATAATCCAGTTTGCTTCAATTCCCTTGGAGCCTGGTATTCAGCTGATGTTGAGATTTAGATCTACAAAGCTTGGGCTGGCTTGAAACTGCCCCTTCAAGCATCATTTTCTTAAATTATGAGATATAATTGATAGGGAAGAGCGTCCTCGATTTCTTCTTCGTTCATGGGAAGAACTCCAGGAGCTAATGGTAACCACCTACAAGCTCCCACCTTGCAGAAGGAAAGTTGCCCAAATCTTTCACAAAATGGAATAATTTGTGTTTTAAGAGACACATTTAGGCATTCAATGAATTAACACCCTTAGCAAAAGTCTAATAAAAAGGGATTTTGCTGCTGGAGCTACAGTGGGCTCTGGAAAAGAACCAGTATCATCACATTTTGCAGGACTGGGATTTTAGGACTAGAATCAAGATTCACTGTGACTTGATGATTCCCCATAAACAGGAGAGCAGATACATTACATTGTGTGGTCTCAGTTTGTGGAAGATCTCAAATAATTCTTTCAAATATTCCAACTATATAAACACCTGGGTAGACGGCAAGGACTTGCTTCTTTCTCTCGCTCCATAATATCCTATTAATGGGTTAACACCACCTCTTAGATTCCACCAGCAGCATGTAGGGAAACAAAAACGTCCTCTACCCACCCTAATTTCAGAGACCAAGGAGCTCTGGTTGGGTTTTGTGTTTATGCTGCTAAGAGGAGTAAAGCAAACAACTTTTATTGCAACACACCGGAACAAACAGACACCACTTGAATTTTTGCCTGTGGGAGACTGTAGGAGACATGAAAACAAGGATGGTACCAGGGGATTTGGACAAATTATTCATATTTAAATAGTCATTCAAACCTTTGGCTGAAAAAATGCAGCTTGTCTGAATTTGTCTTTGTTGGATTGCATGGAAAAACAGAATTAAAAATGTTGAGTGTCATCCATCTGCATTCATTATGCGATTGAAAAACAAGCCCGTTCCCTGCGAACTGACAGCCAGTACTGGTCACCCCGCTTTGCAGATGATATGAACTCAAGGAAATGTAGAGAACAGCAATTTTCAAAACTCAGGGATATAGAAAAACTCTAGGAAGATGTTGGAGGGGAGCGCGTGTTTCTCAGGAATGGTGCAGAGGTCTCGTGGCACCAAAAGGAGAAAGTACTAAACCCAGAAGCTCCGGAAGGAAAAGCCACAGAACACAGCCCAGTGTCAGACAGCAGAAGTCCTTGCAGACACAACTTTACCCACAGAACCAGCCGGTCACTTCACCGTGTTGCCTGTGGATGGGATTCGAGAGAAGCGTTTCATCCAGACCAGCAGACCCGTGCTAAACATCTGTGAGAGTGGGTCCGGAGATGGAGCAGGATTGGCCTGACCATCACCATCAAGAACTGAGAGAACTGAGGCCCTGACTGAAAGAACAGATGGACAATGACTTGGAGAGAGGCCCGAGGAGCAGCATTGTTTGAACTGTTTCTCTGATACGGGGGCCTCCTGCTCACAATGGCTGCTGTGTGGACTTTGCTGCTGCTTCAGCCAAACCAGCCCCCCCTCCGGAAAGCTGTTGTCATGAGGGTCTCTTTGACCCAGGGACAATCGCTGCTGTCCAGAAGATGTGTTCTCACCTGCAGCCTCAGTCACACGTGTCCCCCACCTGCTCCCTCAAACAATGGCCAATGACAAAGAGCATGCCCAGAGCTCGCCAAGGGTCCTGAGGTCACCCAGTGGACCAGAGAGAGACCCTGAATGCTGGACACATAAGCGCTGGCAAAAGAAAGCGTGGATCCTTCAAGCCTGCGCAGTTAAGGCTGGGTTGCGAAATCAAGGCAGACTGGCCTGAAACAATGGGAGCGAGGGGGGTGAAGAAGCACACAAGGTGACTCCAGAATGGACACCGGTGAAGATCTTCCCACCAGAGGATCCCGAACCATGGCGGAGAACCGGCAGGACTCCACGGGACCGGAGACCAGAGGGAGCTTCTGGAACTGGATGGTGAGAAACGCAACCTCATTGCTCATCTTTACTTTTCCCTGTTTCTTTTCCCTTTTCTCTTTCTCACTCTGTCTCTCTATCATGTGCCGCTTTACGGACAAATTAATAAAGTAACACTGCTTGATTGAGTTATAACCCCTTGGCATTTTGGTCACCTTAATTTTGCACTCTGAGGTCAAGGTAAAAGAACCATCACGAGTCCATCGCCGAAGGGACTGTGACAACATCTAAACCAATTTAATTTTTCAGAAATTAAAACGAGGGCTGCTCTCTCAACAAATTGTGCATAATTGCTCATCTTCTTCATTATTGCCACGACCAGGGACCTGATAGCAGGTGGGACACTTTGAGGCTGGTCCATCTGATATTTCCTGGGACATCAAACCGGATAAATAAAGATCTGCCACCACGATGGAGCTCGGACGGTTCCAGTTGCTCGGCTGATGGCCAACAGTGACCACTGGGGCTTCCAAACAGATCCATGGTTGTTCTTCTACTCACTTGTTCATTGGATTATGAATGTTGAGCTCTTGGGCAGTTGTGGAACACCATGCTCTGGTTGCTTCCCAGCCACCTCCCCTTGTCACCACAAACATGACACCAGCGAGTTGCTCTCCTGGAAAGGACACGAGAAGAATTTGTCTTGGCCTTTCATCTGAAGGGGGTCCAGAAACTCCTTTATTTATTCCGTGCCGAGAAGGAGTGGCCTAGAAAGAAGGAAGCCACAAACAGCAAGGCTACTGACAACTTAAGCTGCATGTTTAATTCAGTATTTGAGGGGAAATGATGTGTTTTATTGTATAAATCAAGCTCATTGGGAGCGTTTTGCTGTGCTGGATGGTTTTGATAGCAAACTTAGCTTTACTGGTATTGTAATTGTTGCCTGCTCGATGAGTTCTAGACAGCAAATGCATGGTATAGACAACAAATAGATATCTGGAGAAGAGGAGCAACAAAATTGCATTTATTTTATGATTAAGAACAAATCAAGAAAACTCACATTAAGCAGACAGCCCAGCAGGTGAGCTTGGCAAGTGTCTCACAGCACATGGAGACCACATGAAGAAGGCGACAGAGCAATCGGTGAGACGCTTGTAAATGGGAAAATAAAGCTGAGGGGACTCATGGATAATATTCAGAATTACAAAAGATAAATTCAGTGGTGGTAAGAAATGTATTTTCTGATGTAAGAACAGGTAGGAAGATGGGGAAGGTGGTGGAAGGGGATCTGGAATACACTGGAGGAGAAGGGAGACAGTTGGGTGGAGATCGAGATCTTCTCATGCCAGATACAATATTGTGTGTTGGGGGTGATGGTGAGGGCAGGGGGAGAAGCTTCGGGAACCAGGATGGGGGAAAGTGAGATGCTGGACAGCACATTTTTGTGTGAAACAACCAGAATATGAGCTCCAAGGAGTAATAGTTCATCATATCAACAACGAACACTAAATTCCCAGGACTCAATGATCTTGAGGGTCTCTTCCAACTGAAGAGAAGCTGCCCAATTAATTCATACTGTGATTAAGTTACAAAAGACGTACCCACCATTAACGAACATGACAAATGCTTTCTGACCACCTGCAAAACAAGGGGTATTTTTCAAGTTTTAGATCCTTCTGCATGACAGGAGAGAGACAGAAGATTAAGTGATGTGTTGTTCAGAAGCAGAGTGCTTAGTTGATATTTAACTAATAATTAATAGATGTAAGTAAGAAACTAAACAGTTATAACTAACATCATGAATTATTTCTTAGTATAGATGTATTGTGTGTCAAAATTTTCAAAAATTGTAATGCATATGTAATCATTATGTGAATATAAGCAACACAAGAGCATCCAGTCTTTGCAGTACTTGGGGAGGATGATCCCAGTGTTGCCCAGCGCTGACAAAATAAAGTCGCTTAACAGTTTAATCGACCCGGCTGTTACGCTTATTTCTTCGTTTCACACGCAAAGTGATCTCAGGATTTTACACACCCCGCACAAAATGGTGGCGCGGCTCCTTTAAGACGCCCCCCACACCCCCAGTAGCACGGAGAGGGCGTGGCTTGGAGAGACGGAAGGCGCTCAGGGGCCCGAAGCGCGTCCGGGGTTGAGTGACAGCGCTGCGGCCCAATCAGGCGCGGAGGTTGAGGAAGGGGGGCGGGCCTTCCGGCGGGAGCGCTGTGGCTCCAAGGGAAGCGGGGGGGCGACCGGCGGCGACGTGATTAAGAAGTTTGACCAGAAGGACGAGGAATCCGGTCCGGGGCTGGCGGCGGCGGGGAGGGAGCGGGGGGCGGGCTCAGGGCGGCCGTGGTGGCAGCGCCCTGAGGGGAGCGAGCGTTCGGCCGCCCGGCGCGGCCCGTACCGGCCGCTGAGGGGAGTGGCGGGAAAAGCCGCTGAGAGAGGAGCTCCCGCCTCTCCCCGTGTCCGGGCTCCCCAGAGCCTCCTCTGGCCCTTCAGGATGGTCCGCGGGCTGCGGGGCCCGGGGGTGGGAAGCAGTTCCTCGCCTCCTGGGGGCCGCGGCGGGCGGGCTCTTCCCGCCCTTTCCGTGAGGACATAAAGCTACTGGAGAGTGTCCAGAAGAGGCTGCGGAGCTGGTGGAGGGTTTGGAAAGGAAGAGATACGAGGAACGGCTGAAGTCACTGGGTTTGTTCAGCCTGGAGAAGAGAAGACTGAGGGGAGACCTCACGGCGGCTGCAGCTTCCTCACAAGGGGAGGAGGAGGGACAGACACTGAACTCTTTCGTGACCAATGACGGAACCCGAGGGAAGGACAGGAAGATGTGCCAGGGGAGGGGCAGCTTGGACATAGGAGAAGGTTCTTCACCCAGAGGTGCTGGGCAGTGGAGCAACTCCCCAGGGAGCTGGGGCTCTGGAGCTGGAGAAGAGGAGACTGAGGGGTGACCTCAATTCATGGTGATCAGTATGGAAAGAGGCAGTGTCAGGAGGATGGAGCCAGGCTCTGCTGGTGACAACCAGTGACAGGACAAGGGGCAATGAGTCCAAACTGGAACACAGGAGGTTCCACTTAAATATGAGAAGAAACTTCTTCCTGGTGAGGGTGGCAGAGCCTGGCCCAGGCTGCCCAGGGAGGTTGTGGAGTCTCCTTCTCTGCAGACATTCCAACCCGCCTGGACACCTTCCTGTGTAACCTCAGCTGGGTGTTCCTGCTCCGGGGGGATTGCACTGGGTGAGCTTTCCAGGTCCCTTCCAACCCCTGACACTCTGTGATTCTGTGAGGTGAAGGGCAGACAGTGCCAGCCCTTGGGGTACCCTGTGTTTTGAAGGCACCACGGGAAACAGATTCTTCGTGGAGCTCTGGTGAGAACCATCCCCCGAGGAACATATTTTGGTGCTGGGGCAGGGAGGAGTGTGGACAGGCAGCCCGGCCCCTGGGTCCTCTGCCCTGCTTGGGGAGGGGAAGTTGTTCCCTGTACGATGGGCTCAGCACTCCTGGGCTCACAGGAGATGTCACCACCTCCAGAAGCCATCTGCTGTTCCCAAGGCCACCAGTGCAGCAAGTCAACATTTATTTGATGCAACCAGTCTGCTACAGCCAGTAATCCTGTGTAAAATCAATGAAAATTACCACTGTGCTTTATTACAATGTGCCATATAACAACCAGGCATTGACAAATTCCTCTGTTTGCCCTGTGAAATCACATTTGTGGCACTTAGATTGTGACGTTGTTGCATTGCAGAGTAAAATAAGAGAACTGGAAAAGGAGGTTGAGATTTTACAGGATGCAAAGGCGATCGCGCAAGAAGTAACTACTGTTCAAGCAGATGGTGCTATGAGCTGCAGGATAATGCAGACCGGCTGCTGGCATCTATTGCTAAGGAACAAAAGGAAAAATGTGCCAAAAGTGAGTTTTTGTGTTCTCAGGTTTGTACTCTTACCACAAACCACTCTTGGAATCCCGAGGAATGGGATGGAAATATTTGGAGTGGATCCTCAGACTCCAGTATTGAGTCTGAACTTGATCCTGACTTAAATGGCAGGGAGGTGGCGGGAGCACAACCCCCCATACAAATGATGCTTTAGCAGGAACAAGCAGATGAGGGGGTGGATCGCACATACTCACTCTCCGAAGGAGTTAACGGCATTTTCAGAGATCTCTCAGCAGACAAGTGGGGAAGGAATTCCGGCACAGATTTTGCCAGCTTAGGATAGTAGAGCTGTGTCTATCCATTTATTGGCAGATGAACAAGATTTCTTAAGCCCTATAGCCTATGGTGATCAGATACAACAACGATATGCTCCGCTGCAAACTGTCAGAGGTCCGGACAGGCAAGATATTATTGCACCTATGCTATATCAATGTTTGTGTGCAGCAGTTTTAACAGCATACGCTGAACCTGCTGAATCTGTGTTGTCCCGTGGAAATTGGTGTACAATGGAGGAAAGTATTGATTTAGATTGGGGTGGTGTATGTATTGATTATGGATCCGATTCGGACAGGGTAGCAGTGCCAAGTGCTACAGGTAATGCCGGCACTCTGGCAAATGCCTTGAGGGGAACTGGGGCTGTAATTTCAGGACCCTCTGTTTGGGTGGTGGAGAATGGAAATCCGGCAACACTGAGCAGAGTTACAGCACAGGCAAGTGTTGGAGCGATAAAGGACTCAGCAAAACAAGTCGATTCAATGTGAATCACGCCAAAGCCATTTATTACAGAAACAAGCCTCCTTATATATGCAACTATATTCTAATCACGCGTCCACGCTCCAAGCATGGATTCGCTAAATGAGTATCGTGGGCTGTCCGTGCGCTGGAGTCTCACTGATGATGCGCCCGATGATTCACGCCACGCCAGGACCCCGCTGATTGAGGACGCCCCTCTTTCTCACAGCAGGTTCTGTTCTCAGCTTCCCAAAGCGGCCTTGAGATTCCTTTGAGCCTGACTAATTCAGCAACAGATCTTTATCCATCAAAACCCCACCACAGGCGATGAGAACACTAGTGTGGGATGACTTAGTACAAGCTGGTATCCCACCATCAGAAATAAGCGGGATCATACCATCACAAAGTTTTTGCCGCTTGTAAAAGTTTATGCTTATGCAAAAAAGCCAACCAGCCCCAGCCCCCCTGCCCACACTGCACCCCCCCTCCACCCCCCCTGCCACCCCAGTGCGAGACCAGTTTGCCTTTACCTGGCAACAAAGCCATAGACTTGACGAGTATTGTCTCAGAGATACAAACACAATCCCTCCGTTTGCCACCAGATGATAGTAGCTGATACAGCACTATGGTCGGGTACTGTTACTGATTGCCATGATATTGATGATCTGTTGATTGTGGCAGCGTCACAACAAGAAACTGAAGCAGCCGCTGAATTTTTGAAGGTGCTTTTGCAGGACAAGGGCTGGGCAATTACTCTGAAGAAAATGCAGGGCCCTTGTGCTACCGTACTATTTTTAGAAATAGTTTGGCATAGGCAGTTTAGAGAAACACCAGCTAAAGTACAGCACACAGTGCAGCAGCTTTCTTACCAGCTCCAATAAAACAATTACCTGCCTTTTTAGGATTTTTAGGGCATTGGAGAATTTTCATCCCTACATCTCCTGCGGAGGAGGAGTCCCCTTGTGAAGGGTTAATAGCAGAGCACAATAAAGTTGATTCATTTGAGTCCCAAACCAGTAAGAAAGCAGATAATGTGACCTCTGGTGAGCTGCACGCTCAGGCTCTAAATGTGCATATAGCTTGTGGACGTGGATCAGCTTATGCTGCACACGCATGGGACACTGGTCACAATCAAACCCCTTCGCTGTTGTATACTTGTAGAACATGCTCACATCATTGTGCTGCTTGTACACAGCTGCATTTAAGAGCATGGGGAAAGGTAAAACGGGGTCAGTGGGCCTTGAATACCTGTCAGGTTGACTATATTGGCCACGTACCCCATCTAGGGCCTGGCAACATGTATACACTTCTGTGGATACAGTGTCAGCACCAACTACAGGGGAAATGAAATTATTCCCACCAATGCATTGTGAAGTGGGACTGCAGCCTATTGATCTAGATGTAAAAATTCATACGACTCCAGAGAATGCTGTGTGGTTTTGTACCCTGACCTCCTCCTATGTTACATCCTTTGCTAACATCAGATTCTCGAGCTCCTGTATGTCAGGTATCTTCAGTGAACACCTGTGTTTTATCTAGAGGAGACAGCTCTGGAACAATGTTATTGGTGTCACAGACTCACCATCCAACTGAAGTCCAATCTGAAAAAGTGCAGGCCACGACTTTCCAGTCTGTGTGGGCAATGAGCCCACAGCAGGTTGTTAAACCCAGAGTGACACCAGCTGACGGAGCTGGAGCAGCAGCGTGTGTATTACTGGAAGGTGACATCATCTCACATCTTTGGAACTAATGCGGCAAGTGAAACCATCTACTGATAATGCCTGGCTGAATAGCTCGTGTAACTCCTTGGCAAGATGAATGGGACACCTGATTATTGCAGAAATATGTTTTTTCCTTTTTCTGTGTTTATTGTGTGCCCCTGTAAATTGCTCTGTGCTACACCTCACAAGCACAAATGAACAACGCTGGCTTCGTTGGCCCCAGCAGAAGCAAGAACCTGAGCGAGGGGGTGGAATATATGGGGAGATAGCGAAAGATTTGGCAAGGTGATTAGTTAAATGTAAATACACTCCAGTGACTTGCACCTGCCTGTAGAAAGGGATCACACAGACACTTTTAAATTAGCCAGTGTCACACGCTGCGTGTAAAACATCTCCACCTACAGACACACTCACCCATCCTGTGCGGCACTCAGAACCTCCTCATCCACCACAGCTCAGGTGGGAACAAAACGAATCCTCCTGCTCTCCCCATACCGAGAGCAGCCAGTTTTCCCTGCAAGCACAACAGCAGCTCGTGCGCTGCATCTCCCAAACACGCTCGGTACCGCAGAAGCTTCGGCAGCGCTAACCAGGACAGTCTGTACTGTGCAAGTGATGAGCTCGGTCTCAGCACAAGGGCCGGGACGGCTGCAGCGCACAGGGAGAGCGTTGTAGCTGTTTCTCCTGGAAGGCAGGGCTGCAGGAAAGGAAATAAATTAGTTTTTCAGGAACAAGAAGAACACATTCCAATCACCAGGGAAAACCTGGAACAAAACACTAAAAGCCCAGGTTTTGCAGGGAGCTGGAAAAAACACCTAAAACCTGTCCCCGGACTCTTCCGTTTTCTGTCTTGCAGACAATTTCCTCACTCATCGACAAGGGCACGTGAACACTCCAGGGGTCTGTCTGTCTACTGCGGGTAAACACAAACACCACCTTTTCAGCTGGTCCATATATCCCCAGATAGAAGCAAATGAACTCAAACGCTGTCGCCTGCCAAGAGCTTTGTCACCTCAAACATTATCTGCAGGGCCCGCTGGACAACTGCAGAGCGGGCGACTCACCCATCCTGGGCCACAACCTCGGCTGCCTGGAACCTTCACGGCTCTCTCAGAAATCTGGGCAGGAGTCAAAACCATTCTGGTTCGAGAGCAAGACCAGCTCGAGCTCAAGTTTCCTTTTGCATTCTCACACCTGGAAGCTCAATCATAAAGGCTCCACGGGTCCACACCAACGGAGCTCTCCCAACAGGCACTTCCAGTCATTCATGCCCAAGCCAACACGTCACTGGAACCTGGCTACGCATTTTCAAACAATGTCCTTCTGGAGTCCAACCGATGCTGGGGTCGATTTTCTCCTTCAGAAACCCACAAAAATCCAAGCAATACAAGACGTGCTCCTCTCTGCTCCAACAGCTCTCAACCTCCTGCACTTCAGCTTTCATGGCATTGCAGAAATAACAGAACAAACCCCAACGCAAAAGATTCAAGCAGAGCACCCTCCTTAAAAAGCAAATCCCAACACGAGTGCTCATTGCAATCAAAGGAAGCTGCGACACCACCCTTCAAACGCTCTGGGTGTGCAGCCTGGACGAGACGGTGTCTGCGGTTCAGCAACATCCACGCTCGTCATGACCGGCTGGTGCCATCACCCCCAAATCTCAGCAGCAGCTTTTGTTAACTCCGGTTAACAGCTTTGGGTACCCAGAGCTGCCTTCAGCTCATGTGAAAGCGTCTCCTTGTAACGCCCAGTGTGAGCCCAAGAACGACGCCTCCCTAACGCACACACTGAGGAACCTCAAACAGTGCCCCCTTCTCCATGGGCTGCGTCACAGCCTGTGACAGAAAGGGGATTCCACAGCCTGGAAAAGCTCCACAAGGAACTGGAGATTCCTGGGTCTCAGAGTAATTCTAGAGCTCAAGTGGTGACAGACATCAGCTCCAGCTCAGATAATACATGCCAACACCCATCACTGACCCAAGAAGGCAGCTCCTCCCGTCCTGCCCAATGGCTTCAAACCCAACACACTTTGTCCCTCCAACAGGACGCAGCTTATTTCTCTGTCTTCCTTGAGATGAACTAGAGATAACTGAAAAAGTCTCTGTCCCGGCTCTGAAAAAAACCCCAGCCCGAAGATCCCAACTCTCCTTAAAGACACAGCATGACGCTAATGGAACAGTTTCATTGACCAGTCTGGGTGTCAGTCAAGCTCTGCCCCATCCATCCCCTCTTTCCAGCTCCTCACACCCACGGGCAGAGCTCAGACCTTGGCTCTCAGACACCAACAACTAAAAACTTTAACTCTGTCCCTGGTGTTCCTCTTGTTCTCAAACTGAATCCGAACAATGACTGTGCCAGCTATGAAAAAGAAAGGCTTCTAACTACATGGAGAAAATTGACTCACTTTCCAGGCGTCTCACCTACACAAACCAGATTCTAAAGGCTGATGCGCTTCCCCGGGCACAAACCAGCCATGTAGCCAAAGCATGAAAACTCTGCCCCATTGCTGCCATGGTTGTTACCTGAAAACGATTCACCTGTGCTGCTGGTGCTCAAGGGGGACAGAACACAGAACAGCATCCACCACCTCTGACTATTTCTTGGAGCTTAATCCAGCAACAACCACAATTCTCAGCTGCCCAGTGCTTTACATGGAAATGCAAATGCAACAGGCAGTGCTAGAATCTGGATCACAGACATTTTGGGGTTCTTTGAGCTTGCTTTCACAAGCAGAGCAGAATTGGCTCCAACTAAAGTGGTATCTCCCCTCTTTGGCTAAATATCTAGTTTGAGTTAGCCAGGGGCACAGGAATTCCTTTGACTCGCTTTCTGCAGAGCAGAGAGACTCAAATGAAATGACGTATGAAAACAGCCTTGAAAAGCTTCCAAGACCAGTGTGTGCCTGGAGCCCCCCGTGCTCTGCCTTGGCCTACACCACGTCGGTCTCTGGATGAGGAGGAAAAGCCTTGTGACCTTTTGCATACAGCCCAAACAAAATAACAACTACCTGAGACACTTGGACCAAGACTCAACATCAAAAATGAATGCTTCTTGCAGGGTAAAAGTGCACAGCAATTAAAGACTTGCTAAACAGACCCGTCATTCTCAGAAATAAACAACCCCCAAGGCTCAACAAGCCAGCCAGGGTTACTGCTCTAAATCCAAGCGCAGCTGCACCGACCTGAGTCAACACGGACACAGTCGCCTCCCTTGTCCCACATGAAGCTGCACAGGCCACGTGCTGCTCCAACAGGAATGTGCTGGGGACACCCGGGTTTCCCATGGCAGCCTCTGCGCTGCCACCTGCACAAGCACCAACAGGCCGGCAGCTGTGGGCTCAGCTCCGGGGGTTCCCAGGACCGGGGCTCACTCGGGACACTCGGCAGCACCAACTGGCTGAAAACTCTCCGGAAATGGAAATTTCACTCAGCGGAAGGCCGTGCTCACTGCTAGAAAACTCTCGGTAGCAATAAGCTACGCTGCTTGCTAAAGTCTTCCCACAACAGTAAAGCTCCAAGTCGAACCACAGCCCTGGGCCAGGTCGCATTCTCCCAAACAGCCTCAGCACCAAGAGCCCGGCTGTGCCCAGAGCCTCGTCTGACACAGGGATCGCACAGACACTTTTACAGGCAGCGTGTGACACTGGCTAATTTAAAACATCTCCATCTACAGACACACTCACCTGTCCTGCGCAGCACTCAGAACCTCCTCATCCACCACAGCTCAGGCGGGAACAAAACGAATCCTCCTGCTTTCCCCACATCGAGAGCAGCCAGTTTTCCCTGCAAGCACAACAGCAGCTCGTGCGCTGCATCTCCCAACCACGCTCGTTACTGCAGAAGCTTCGGCAGCGCTAACCAGGACAGTCTGTACTTGTTCAAGTGATGAGCTTGGTCTCAGCACAAGGGCCGGGACGGCTGCAGCACACAGGGAGAGCGTTGTAGCTGTTTCTCCTGGAAGGCAGGGCTGCAGGAAAGGAAATAAATTAGTTTTTCAGGAACAAGAAGAACACATTCCAATCACCAGGGAAAACCTGGAACAAAACACTAAAAGCCCAGGTTTTGCAGGGAGCTGGAAAAAACACCTAAAACCTGTCCCCGGACTCTTCCGTTTTCTGTCTTGCAGACAATTTCCTCACTCATCGACAAGGGCACATGAACACTCCAGGGGTCTGTCTGTCTGCTGCGGGTAAACACAAACACCACCTTTTCAGCTGGTCCATATATCCCCAGATAGAAGCAAATGAACTCAAACGCTGTCGCCTGCCAAGAGCTTTGTCACCTCAAACATTATCTGCAGGGCCCGCTGGACAACTGCAGAGCGGGCGACTCACTCATCCTGGGCCACAACCTCGGCTGCCTGGAACCTTCACGGCTCTCTCAGAAATCTGGGCAGGAGTCAAAACCATTCTGGTTCGAGAGCAAGACCAGCTCGAGCTCAAGTTTCCTTTTGCATTCTCACACCTGGAAGCTCAATCATAAAGGCTCCACGGGTCCACACCAACGGAGCTCTCCCAACAGGCACTTCCAGTCATTCATGCCCAAGCCAACACGTCACTGGAACCTGGCTACGCATTTTCAAACAACGTTCTTCTGGAGTCCAACCGATGCTGGGGTCGATTTTCTCCTTCAGAAACCCACAAAAATCCAAGCAATACAAGACGTGCTCCTCTCTGCTCCAACAGCTCTCAACCTCCTGCACTTCAGCTTTCATGGCATTGCAGAAATAACAGAACAAACCCCAACGCAAAAGATTCAAGCAGAGCACCCTCCTTAAAAAGCAAATCCCAACACGAGTGCTCATTGCAATCAAAGGAAGCTGCGACACCACCCTTCAAACGCTCTGGGTGTGCAGCCTGGACGAGACGGTGTCTGCGGTTCAGCAACATCCACGCTCGTCATGACCGGCTGGTGCCATCACCCCCAAATCTCAGCAGCAGCTTTTGTTAACTCCGGTTAACAGCTTTGGGTACCCAGAGCTGCCTTCAGCTCATGTGAAAGCGTCTCCTTGTAACGCCCAGTGTGAGCCCAAGAACGACGCCTCCCTAACGCACACACTGAGGAACCTCAAACAGTGCCCCCTTCTCCATGGGCTGCGTCACAGCCTGTGACAGAAAGGGGATTCCACAGCCTGGAAAAGCTCCACAAGGAACTGGAGATTCCTGGGTCTCAGAGTAATTCTAGAGCTCAAGTGGTGACAGACATCAGCTCCAGCTCAGATAATACATGCCAACACCCATCACTGACCCAAGAAGGCAGCTCCTCCCGTCCTGCCCAATGGCTTCAAACCCAACACACTTTGTCCCTCCAACAGGACGCAGCTTATTTCTCTGTCTTCCTTGAGATGAACTAGAGATAACTGAAAAAGTCTCTGTCCCGGCTCTGAAAAAAACCCCAGCCCGAAGATCCCAACTCTCCTTAAAGACACAGCATGACGCTAATGGAACAGTTTCATTGACCAGTCTGGGTGTCAGTCAAGCTCTGCCCCATCCATCCCCTCTTCCCAGCTCCTCACACCCGCGGGCAGAGCTCAGACCTTGGCTCTCAGACACCAACAACTAAAAACTTTAACTCTGTCCCTGGTGTTCCTCTTGTTCTCAAACTGAATCCGAACAATGACTGTGCCAGCTATGAAAAAGAAAGGCTTCTAACTACATGGAGAAAATTGACTCACTTTCCAGGCGTCTCACCTACACAAACCAGATTCTAAAGGCTGATGCGCTTCCCCGGGCACAAACCAGCCATGTAGCCAAAGCATGAAAACTCTGCCCCATTGCTGCCATGGTTGTTACCTGAAAACGATTCACCTGTGCTGCTGGTGCTCAAGGGGGACAGAACACAGAACAGCATCCACCACCTCTGACTATTTCTTGGAGCTTAATCCAGCAACAACCACAATTCTCAGCTGCCCAGTGCTTTACATGGAAATGCAAATGCAACAGGCAGTGCTAGAATCTGGATCACAGACATTTTGGGGTTCTTTGAGCTTGCTTTCACAAGCAGAGCAGAATTGGCTCCAGCTAAAGTGGTATCTCCCCTCTTTGGCTAAATATCTAGTTTGAGTTAGCCAGGGGCACAGGAATTCCTTTGACTCGCTTTCTGCAGAGCAGAGAGACTCAAATGAAATGACGTATGAAAACAGCCTTGAAAAGCTTCCAAGACCAGTGTGTGCCTGGAGCCCCCCGTGCTCTGCCTTGGCCTACATCACGTCGGTCTCTGGATGAGGAGGAAAAGCCTTGTGACCTTTTGCATACAGCCCAAACAAAATAACAACTACCTGAGACACTTGGACCAAGACTCAACATCAAAAATGAATGCTTCTTGCAGGGTAAAAGTACACAGCAATTAAAGACTTGCTAAACAGACCCGTCATTCTCAGAAATAAACAACCCCCAAGGCTCAACAAGCCAGCCAGGGTTACTGCTCTAAATCCAAGCGCAGCTGCACCCACCTGAGTCAACATGGACACAGTCACCTCCCTTGTCCCACACTAAGCTGCACAGGCCACGTGCTGCTCCAACAGGAACGTGCTGGGGACACCCGGGTTTCCCATGGCAGCCTCTGCGCTGCCACCTGCACAAGCACCAACAGGCCGGCAGCTGTGGGCTCAGCTCCGGGGGTTCCCAGGACCGGGGCTCACTCGGGACTCTCGGCAGCACCAACTGGCTGAAAACTCTCCGGAAATGGAAATTTCACTCAGCAGAAGGCCGTGCTCACTGCTAGAAAACTCTCGGTAGCAATAAGCTACGCTGCTTGCTAAAGTCTTCCCACAACAGTAAAGCTCCAAGTCGAACCACAGCCCTGGGCCAGGTCGCATTCTCCCAAACAGCCTCAGCACCAAGAGCCCGGCTGTGCCCAGAGCCTCGTCTGACACAGGGATCGCACAGACACTTTTACAGGCAGCGTGTGACACTGGCTAATTTAAAACATCTTCATCTACAGACACACTCACCTGTCCTGCGCAGCACTCAGAACCTCCTCATCCACCACAGCTCAGGCGGGAACAAAACGAATCCTCCTGCTTTCCCCACACCGAGAGCAGCCAGTTTTCCCTGCAAGCACAACAGCAGCTCGTGCGCTGCATCTCCCAACCACGCTCGGTACCGCAGAAGCTTCGGCAGCGCTGACCAGGACAGTCTGTACTGTGCAAGTGATGAGCTTGGTCTCAGCACAAGGGCCGGGACGGCTGCAGCACACAGGGAGAGCGTTGTAGCTGTTTCTCCTGGAAGGCAGGGCTGCAGGAAAGGAAATAAATTAGTTTTTCAGGAACAAGAAGAACACATTCCAATCACCAGGGAAAACCTGGAACAAAACGCTGTAAGGGGATATAGCGAAAGATTTGGCGAGGTAATTAGTTAAATGTAAATACGCTCAAGTGACTTGCACATGTCTGTAGAAAAAGCACATACATCACACTAACTGTTCTACTGACCCTGTGTGCTTGATGAGCAGAACCTCTGTGTCAGATAACACAGGACTGTGAGAAACTCTGGGCACCTTATCACTGTGTCTGAGATTCCTGCTTTGTTGTGAGACAGAGCGGGAGGCTGCGCCTGCCTGAAGCCGTGAAATACAGGCGAGCTCAGCAGGCCCAGTGACCTTCCAGCAGGGCTGGACTGACCAGCGCCTGCATCCCCGCTGCTGTCACCTCTGCTGGGAGCTCAGGTGCGGCTTCGGAGATCCCCCAGAAGAGAGGGAACTACAATAAAACTTGCTCTTTGCAATTACATTCATGGCCTCTGGCTCTTCTTGTGACGTGCCTGCGTATCCGTACAAAATGTCCTTTTGGGGTCCAACTGATCCAAGTCTTCTCTCCTTCAGAAACCCACAAAAATCCAAGCAATACAAGATGTGCTGATCTCTGCTCCAACAGCTCTCAACCTCCTGCACTTCAGCTTTCATGGCATTGCAGAAATAACAGAACAAACCCCAACGCAAAAGATTCAAGCAGAGCGCGCTTCTTAAAAAGCAAATCCCAACATGAGTGCTCATTGCAATCAAAGGAAGCTGGGACACCGCCCTTCAAACGCTCTGGCTGTGCAGCCTGGACGAGACGGTGTCTGCGGTTCAGCAACATCCACGCTCGTCACGACCGGCTGGTGCCGTCACCCCCAAATCTCGGCAGCAGCGTTTGTTAACACCGGTTAACAGCTTTGGGTACCCAGAGCTGCCTTCAGCTCATGTGAAAGCATCTCCTCATAACGCCCAGTGTGAGCCCAAGAACGACGCCTCCCTAACGCACACACTGAGGAACCTCAAACAGTGCCCCCTTCTCCATGGGCTGCGTCACAGCCTGTGACAGAAAGGGGATTCCACAGCCTGGAAAAGCTGCACAAGGAACTGGAGATTCCTGGGTCTCAGAATAATTCTAGAGCTCAGGTCATGACAGACACCAGCTCCAGCTCAGATAATACATGCCAACACCCATCACTGACCCAAGAAGGCAGCTCCTCCCGTCCTGCCCAACGGCTTCAAACCCAACACACTTTGTCCCTCCAACAGGACGCAGCTTATTGATTTCTAACACCATTCATCTCTGTCTTCCTCGAGATGAACTAGACATGCATTTCACAAGCAACCAAGTCCCCGCCTGGAAGCAGCGGAGCCTTTGCCTTCTCTTTTCCACCCCACTTTGCAGGAGAAGGAAAACAAACGGCAGCAGAGACGCTGAGAAATTCACCCACCAAATGGAGAGGGAACCTTTGAGAGCGGGAAAACTTACCCGTACAATGGAGAGAGCTACGATGAAAGAATAACACTGAAAATGAATCCTTCTTGTCAGGGTAAAAGTGCACAGCAATTAAAGACCTGCTGAACAGACCCCTGTCATTCTCAGAAGTAAACAACCCCCAAGGCTCAGCCAGCCAGGGTTACTGCTCTAAATCCAAGCGCAGCTGCACCGACCTGAGTCAACACGGACACAGTCGCCTCCCTTGTCCCACACGAAGCTGCACTGGCCACGTGCTGCCTCAACAGGAACGTGCTGGGGACACCCGGGTTTCCCATGGCGGCCTCTGCGCTGCCCCCTGCACAAGCACCAACAGGCCGGCAGCTGTGGGCTCAGCTCCGGCTGTTCCCGGGACCGGGGGCTCCAAGGGCCTGTTCGCACACGGACCTTTGTGCGCGCGCCCCGGCCGCGGGCGCTTCTCCCGCCCCGATCCCGACCCGCCGCTCGCCCCCCGGACCCGCCGCTCGCTCACCCGGACCCGCCGCTCGCCCCCCCGGACCCGCCGCTCGCCCCCCCGGACCCGCCGCTCGCCCCCCCGGACCCGCCGCTCGCCAACCCGGACCCGCCGCTCGCCAACCCGGACCCGCCGCTCGCCAACCCGGACCCGCCGCTCGCCAACCCGACCCACTCAGGAGCCTCCGCTCGGCCCAGCGCTGCAGCCGGAAATTGCGTCACCGGGACGGGCTAGGAGAGCCGCGCTGCCGGCAGGACCCCGCCAGAGCTGTCCCATTATTCGCCTGACCCGCCAAGTTTTTATACGAAATCTGATTGAGTTGAACCATTATTAAAATAAAAAAGTCTCTGGGTAGCCGTGCCGTCATGGTGGCTCAGTGCAGTGGAAAATCCACTGAACTGAAGATCAGCCTCGGCTCTCAAATAAACTCCTCCCTCCCCGCTCCGCAGCCGCTGAACCCGCAGCACAAAGTGCGATCGGCACGTCCCGCGGTCACACGGTGTCCGCGCTCGCTCGTCACCTCACTCGCTGGCTGCAGCAGCACTAAGGGCCTGTGGATTCCACACCTGGAGTGTTCTGTCCTGTCACAGAGGAACAGTCTTGGCTGCTGAGAACAGGTTCCATTTTAAAGTCGCTGAAGAGAAGTTTCCGCTTCCTGGAATCTCAAAACAGCAGCAGCTCTAACGAACGTGACAGACCATGGGCCACGTGCATTTCTCAGTATCTGTCCTGATCGGTTTTATCTGGTCATTATTAATGCCAGAAAGAGGTGGAAAGATAAAGACAACGGGTTGTGCTGGACAGAATTACATCATTTTTGCCAAATAAAGAACTGAAATAAATAACTTACGCTTTTTCTATGGATAAACAACGTTTAATCCAATTCCTTAATTGTATTCCTTAAACACGTGTTCATTAGAGCATAAGCAAAACAGCCCAACACTCACACCTTTAAACAATAAGAGGTGTGCTTAAATACAGTGAGGTGTTACATATTCATAATGACCCCAGGAATGCCTCTACATATGGTGAAGCACGTGAAGCATCCAACCCCAAAACTTAACTCTACCCCTAAGACAACTCCGGAACCCCTAACACTAACCCTAATCCAACCATTACCTTAAACCAAATCCTAAAACTTAAGCCTAAATGTAAACCTAAATACTAATCCTAAATCTAATCCTAAAATTTAAGACAAACCCCTAACTCTAACCCTAAGACCCCTTCCTTACTGGGCGAATGATGGGCGTGGTGTTATGAGGTAATTTGTGTCTCAGAAGCTCATAATCCAGTAAAAAGCCTGTGGCTGTGAAGGGGACCATGGGGTCAGTTCTGGCTCTGGAGGTGACAGACCAGCAGCAGGGACATGGCTGGGAAAGAACCTCTGCACTAGGACAGGCCCTGTCCACGAAGAGGACTTGGAGATGGGCTGTCATGTCCATTCTGCCTGAGCACGTGGCAGGACAGCAGCTGGTACATGGTCATGTCTACCAGAGAAGCTGAAAGGCACTCATGGGTTTTACAAGATCACGGTGAGGTTACTTCTGTGTGGTGAGGTGAAAGACCACAAGAAGCCTGACAGGTTGGGTTCCCTGCTTGAAGGGCAGTTTATGAGATGGTCAAGCTTTCCATGGTAGTGGGAAAATGCAGGAGAGGGAGAAAAAAAGGCAAGAAGAGCAACTTGGAAGATAGAGACCGGATATCAGGAGGAAGAAATGTCACTGGAAGGGCACCTGTCATCACAGCCTCCAACGAATCCCTGGGGAGCCTTTGTCAGTAACAGGCCTCAGTGGGGCCCATTAATGCTTCAAGGAGCTTTGAAGTTTTGTTTCTGACTTTGCCTCCTTGAGAGCTTTGTTTGTTCTCAGTACCTGAGGTTCATGGACTCAGCCTCAAATGCAGCATGAGCTCACTAAAATGCCCCAAGCTCTCACAAGCTGTGTCTCCTGCATGATTTTCTTCAAGCTCTAGAAAGCTTGTAGAGTTAATTAGAGAGGTTTCAGGAGAGCAGATAAAGAGGACACTTTGAATGAGCACTTTGAAGATGTGATAGTAGAATTCTCCAATGGATACTGATGCAGAGTGTCTCCTGAGGAGGTGTGGACAGACAGGAAAAGCAGATTCAACTCCAGCAGATCCCCACCACAGATGACCTGTGTCCATCAGTGCCAGCCCCTCTCCTCAGACCAGAACAAGAGTCCTGCTCCAGCAACAGAGCAGCCTGACCCAAATGAGTGTCTGCAGAAAGAGGTTTCTCTTCCTCCTGGATTCCTCCCTGCAGGCACAGAAATGCTCCCTTGCTCTTCTCCAGGGACATCCCTTTCCCCAGGTGAGGGTGTCCAGCCTGGCCTGGCCGGCTGGTCCTGGTTCCCTCCCTGTACTCCCCACAGGGCCCTGAGCTGGCGATGCTGCTCTGCAGAGCGAGGGGCTGTGGTGCCCTGGGGCCATGGGTGACTCTGCTCTGGCCACGCTGGTTGGGCTGGGAAACAGACCCAGCTGGATGAGGATCACTGCTGCTGAGCCCTTTCCATCTTCCCAGCTGGCTCAGGAGCCGAGGACAAGGCTGGGCAGGACCATGGGGTGTCTCTCATGGCACAAAAGGCAGAGGAGGGCTGAACCAAGATGGTGTCCTGAAACATTCTCCAGTCTGACATCTTTTGGCATCATGGCTCCTCACAGCCTGTCCTGGCATTGAAGGGCCCTTGTTACCCTGTGCCCTCCTCAGGTTCACCTCTTCCTCTGGGACACCTTGCATGATCACTCCTTTCACCAGGACTGTTTTGTTTAACCCAGCAGGCAGCTGAACATCACACACAGCCCTTCTCTTACTCCCTCCAGCCCAGTGGGATGGGAGAGGGAATCAGGAAAGAAACAAACATCTTGGGTTAAAATGAAGACAGTTTAATGAGACAGAAAGGCAAAATAATAGCAACAATAGCAACAATAGCAACAATAGCAACAATAGCAACAATAGCAACAATAGCAACAATAGCAACAATAGCTACAACAGCTACAACAGCTACAACAGCTACAACAGCTACAACAGCTACAACAGCTACAACAGCTACAACAGCTACAACAGCTACAACAGCTACAACAGCTACAACAAATATAATATAATAATGATAAGAAATAAAATAATTATAGTAATAGTAATTATAATAATAATAATGGCAGTAGTAATAGTAGCAATTGCAAAAATGGTAATAATAATAACAGGAGATATAAACCAAGTCACGCACAATGCAATTGCTCACAACCCATTGAGTGACACCCAGCCAGATCCCAAACAGCGGTCCCCCAGATAACTTTTCTCCAGTTTACATACCAAGCATGACATCATACGGTGTGGAACATCCCTTTGACCACTTGGGCCAGCTGTCCTGCCTGTGCCCCTCCCAGCTTCTTGTGCATCTCCAGCCTCCTTGCTGAAAAGTCCTTGCTTTGGTATAAACATGGTTTAGCAACAACCAAAATATCCCTGTGCTATCAACATTCTTCTCAGATTAAATCCAACACACTGCACTCTACCAGCTACTAGGAAGAAAATTAACTCTCTCCCAGCTGAAACCAGGACAGTGCCCCCCCCTTATTCTGTACCATCTGTGTTGTGCCCGGGTCCCACACTCTCCAATACATTCCAGTTAATCAACAGCACTTTTCCTATCTCTGGATATACACACAGATCTCATTCCTCAGCCTATAGGCCACACCTCTAAAATGTCCAATGAGTTCATGTGGTCCATGGCTTTGGGCTCCAGGGGTCATAAGAGTCTTTCAGGACAGGAGAGATGGTCTTTGCTGCTGGACTGTTGTGTCCTGTGTCCAGAGCTCGTAGCTGGTGTATCTGTCCCAGCCAGGGACAGTGTGTGAGTCTGGGTGGGCAGCGAGTGGCACCTCAGGGAGATCCTCTGACAGCGCCTGGCAGCTCCATTCCTCTCCAGGATGCATCTGCCACTGCTGGTGGGACAGCGCCAGGCAGATCAGTCACAGACGTGTCCCTGTCTTTGTGGATGTGTGCGACCAAGAAGGGAGCTCTTCATCCAGGCCTTGGAACCTGACAAATCCCCCTGGGACCCTGAGCTAAACCCCAACCCGAACCACTTCCACTGACACCACTGCCTAAGCACTAACTCTAACACTTATCCATCCCTTACCCTAACCCTAATCCTAACCCCTGCACTTAAAACTTACCCTACAACTATCATTCACCTAAAACTAACCTTAACATTAACCCAACCACCACCCTAGCCCTACCTCTTAGCCCAAAATCTAACCTAAACCAAAACCCCCATAATCCTAACACTAACCCTAACCCTAGCCTTACCCAAACTATTACCTGAAATATCACCCTAATGTTACCTCTAACCCTAACCCATAACCCTAGCCTAACCCTAAAACTAACCCTAGCCCATCATACTAACACCAGCCTTAAACCAAACACTAAACCAAGCCCTAACCCTAAATCCTAACCTGCAACTCTTACGACCGACTCTAACCCTAAACTAACCCTAATTCAAACCCTAACCCATTAACCTAACCCTAAAGCTATCCCAACCCCCAACGCCTAAACCTAACCCCTTACACTAATCCTAACGACTTACACTAACACTACCCCCTAACCACTAACCAGAATTGCAACCCTTAATGCCAACCCCAACCTCCATCTCTAATATAAATCTAAAACCTAACTCTGACCATTCCACTATCACTATTGCCTAACACTAACCCTAACCCTAATGCTAACCCCATCCCTAACTCTAACCTAAAGCTAAAGCTAAAACGTAATCCTAACTCTAACCCAAAACATAAAACTAACCCCTAATGCTAACTCCAAGCCTACATTCTAACCCTCTTCTAAACCTAATCTAACTCTAATACTTACCCATAATCCTAACTCTAACCCTAACCCTAGTCCTACCCTTCAACCCTAATATTAAAACCTAACCCTAACTGCTTACACTAACATTATTCCCTAACTCCGAAACCTAATCCTTAGCCCTAAGACTAACTATATCCTAACACTAATCTAATCCTAACTGTAAACCTCATCCAAACCCCTAACCATAAGTGTAACTGTAAACACCATCATCTAACTCTAATCTAACCCTAACCCTAAATCTAATCTGAAACTTAACCCTAACTCAAACCCTAAATCCTAAAACTAAACCCTAACCTTAACCACTTCCACTGACACAACTCCCTGGCCCCTAAACCTAACCCTAACTGTAAATCTAAAACTAACCACTAACCCTAACTCTAACCTGAACACTAACCAAACCCTAAATGTAAATCCAAACTACACCCTAACCCCGAAACGTAACACTATTCCAACCCATACCCTAACCTTAATCCTAACCCCTACCACTAATTCTAACTGTGAATCTAAAACTGAGCCCTAACCCTGACTCTAACAGTAACCCTAAACTGTAACCCCAATACTAAACTCTAACCCTAACCTAACACTAACTCTATCACTAACCTAACCTTAATGGTAAGCCGTAACTAACCTAACCTAACCTAATGCTAATTCTAACCTGAAATCTACACCTAACCCCTAAATTCACCTCTAACCCAAACCTTAAAGCTAAACATAACCCTAATCTAATCCCAGCCCCATTCATATCCCTAGCCCATGAACCCAGCCACCAACCGTAAGCACTTAGATTAAAATTAACACTAACCCAACCCCAATATCTAACCCTAACCATTAACTCAACCTCTAAGCCTAACCCTAAAGCCTAACCTAAACCTATCTCTAATCTAATGCTAAATCCTAACCCATCATTCTAACTATAACCCTAAACCCCTATCCCAAAAATAACACTAACACTACCTCTAACCCTAAGCCAGTGTCCTAGCCCTAACCCTTCAATATAAATCTAAAACCTAAAACTGACCATTCAAATAACAAAACTCCCTAAGCCATAACCCTAACACTTATCCATCCCTTACCCTAACCATAATCCTAACCACTAAACCTAAAACTTACCCTACACCTATTATTCACCTAACCATAACATTCACCCAAACACCACCCTAACCCTACCTCTTGCACAAAATCTAACCTAAACCAAACCCCCTCAACCCGAAAACTAACCCTAGTATAACCCAAAACCTAAACCTAACCCTAAACCTAAGCCTATCCCTACCTCTAACCTTAACCACTTACACTAAAACTAACCCTAACTCTACCCTTACCCTAACTCGAACCATTGAAATCTTACCCTAATGCAACCTCTAACCCTAACCCATAACCATAGCCTAACCCTAAAACTAACCCTAACCCATCATACTAACACCAGCTTTAAACCAAACACTACACTAAACCAAGCCCTAACCCTAAATCCTAACCTGCAGCCTTTACGACTGACTCTAACCCTAAACTAACCCTAATTCAAACCCTTACCCATTAACCTAACACAAACCGAACACTTATGATAACTCTAATGCTGACCCCTAACGCTAACTATGACCTTAATGGTAAGCCTAAACCCTAATACTAACTCTAACCCTAACTTGGATCCTAGTCCTAACACTAAACCTAAACCCTAACCTTAACCTAACCATAACCCTATCACTAACCTAACTTTAACCATAACCCTTAAACCAACCTAACCCAACACTAACCCTAACATGAAATCTAACCCTAACCTGACCTCTAAACAGAATCCTAACCCTAACTCTAACCCTAACTCTAGCCTCACCCCTAAACCTAATCTCCTATGCTAATCTTAACCATTTACAATAACATTACTCCCTAGCCATGAACCTGAACCCCTATCTCCAACAGAATTCTAAAACCTAACCCTAACCACCTTTTCTAGCACTACTGCCTAACCCCTAAACTTTAAACTTATCTAACCCTTACCCTAATCTTAATTATAATTCCTACCCCTAACTCTAAGACCAACCGCTAACTCTTACCCCAAACCCCAACCCTTACACCTAAGCTAGTCCTAACTATGTCCACTAATGCTACTCCCTCAACCCAAAGCCTAACCCTAAATTCTACCCAATTCTCTTCACCCTAATGGAACGCTAATGCAAACCCCTAACCCTAACTCTAACTCCAACTCTAAATCTAATGCTTAGCCTTCTTACTGTAATCACAAATCTAAGCCTCAACCTAAAACCAAACTCTACCCCTAACCCAAACCCAAAAGCCCTAACCTTAATTCTAACCCTAATCCTAATCAAACCCTGACTCTAACCCTGACTCTAAACATAACCCTAACCCTAGCCCTGGTTCCTAAAATTAATCCCTAACCTTAACCACTTCCACTGACACGATTCTAATCTAACCCTAAAAGGAAGTATAACTCTAAACCTAAGTCTTAACCACTTATCCTAGCCATAATCTTGTCCTTCAATCTAACCCTTATTCTTCTCCCTAATACCTAAGCCTATCATCAACCCCCTAAAGCTAACTCTAACCCTAACCCTGACTCTAAACATAACCCTAACCCTAGCCCTACCTCCTAAAACTAACCCCTAACCCTAACCACTTCCACTGACACTACTCTCAAACTCTAACACTAATCAAATCCTACCCCTAATACTTGAACACCTAACCCAAACCCCAATGCAAACACATACCCGAACCTCAAACCCTACCTCTCAGACTAATCCCTAGCTCCTAACTCTAGCACTAACCATAACTCTTAACCCTAAAGCCTAACTCTAACACATACCCCTAATCCTAAACCTCATCTAACCCAAACACAACCTCCTAACCCTAACCCTTACCGCTATACTCTAACCTCTTGCCCAAAGTTTAATCCCAACTCTAAGACTAACCCAAAACCTGACCCATAACCCTCACTTAAAACCTTAACCCCAAACACTAACCCTAACCATGCTCCCTAAGCCTATCCCAAACTCTAACCCTAACTCTAGCCCCTAACCCAAAACCTTATCTAACACTAACCCTCAACCTTATCTAAAACCTAACCCTTATCTAAATGCTAGACCTATACCTAATCCTAACCCTAACTCTCAATCTAACCCTAACTTAACCCTTAAATTAAGCCCTAATTTTTACCCTAACTCTAACCTTTACTGTAAATCCTAACCCTAAGACTAAACCTGAAACCTAATGCTAACTCTAGCCCTGACCAAAGCCCTAACACCAAACCCTAACAATAACCCTAATCTAACCCTAAGCCTAACTATAACAATAACCCTAAATCCTAACTGCTTACTATAACCCTATCCTTAAATCTACTTCTAACTCTAACCACAAAAACAAACCCCTAACACTTATTCTAAACCTAACTCCTAAACCTTAACCCCAACTCTAGCTTGCAAGCCTCATTCTAAACCTCATACTTACTTTAACAATAACCCCTACACCTTAACACTAACCCAAATCCTATCCCTAAAACTAAAATTAATTCTTTTCCCTAAGGCTAAGTCTAATCCTACCTCTAACTAGAACTCGAAAACTAACGACTAACCCTAATCGCAAAGCCTAATCCTAACTATAACCCTAACCCCTAAACCTACCTGTAATCTAAACCTAACCTGAAACCTTACCTAATGCTAACTCTAACTCTACACCCAAATCCCTAACCCTTATCTAAGCCTCACCATACACTTTATCTCAACCTAACACTAACCCTAATCCCTAACTGGTAACTCTAATCCTGACCCTGTGCTTTACCCAAAGCCCTATCCCTACATCTGACGAAACACTAGCCCCACCTCTGATGCTAATAAAAACCTACTCCTAACCTGTAGCACTAATTCTCAACCTAACATATCCTCTAACCCTAGCCCCTAACCCTAACACCAAAACCTAACCCTAAACACTAATCCTAACTCTAATCCTAACTAATACACGCTAGCCAAGAAACAATAACCAACAAATGATAACCCTCAGCAAAACTCTGATCCTGGTCCTAACCGCTAACCCCAGCTCTACCCCAAATTCCAACCCTTACTCTAACACTCTTAACCCTAACCACTATTCCAAGCACTACCAGACCCCTAATCCTAACCTCAAACCCAAAATCTAACCATTTCCCTTATCCACAAACCATACCACTAACTACAATGCCAATTCTTCATCCCTAACCCTACCCTAATCCTAACCACTAACACTAACTCTAAACCTAAACCATAAACCTACCTCTAACTAAAACCCAACCTTAACTCTGTCCCTACCCCTAACCCTAACTACTTACCATAATACTCTTCACTAACCCCTAACACTCATCTAACCCTAAGTCTAACCCTAGCACCTAACAGCAAACTGTAACTCTAATCCTAATCCTAACCCCTAAACCTAACTTTAACCCTATCACTAACTCAAACCCTAAACACTAAACCTAAACCCAAGCCCTCATTCTAACCCTTACCCACAATCTGTAACCCTAATGCTAAACCTAATTCTAACCCTGAGCAGCACTCTTAAGTCTCCTCCATCTCCTCTTTTCTTCCTCTTGAGGGGGCAGATGGGCCCTGTGTCCAGACAGGTCCTGGGGCCTGACGCTTGCACCACGGGCCTGATCTTTCGGTGCTGACAGCTGGGTGCCTCCCTGCCACCGCTGGGACCCTTGCCTGCCACCTCCTTCCCTGCAGGGGACACTGAGCCCTCCTGTGAGATTCTTCTTCTTCTTCCCTGAGGGCTGGAGACTTGATCCTTGTCCTTCACAGCCAGAGCACAGGGGCTGCTGTCTGCTCCACAGTGCTGCTTACACTGACACTTTCTGGAGGAACCAGGGGTGACCTGGCTGGGCTCCTTCTCGCTGCTGCAGGGAGGAAGGTGGTGCGAAGGGTGGGCAGTGGAACAGCTGGTCATGGGGAGGCTGGGAGCCAAAGGGCTGAGCTGAGGATGAAGCTGAAGGTCGGCTTTTCATGATTTGGCCAATGGAGAGCACATGAGGACAGCCTGCAGAACAGGAAAAGAGGCTGACATGATCTGAAGGCCAGGTCAGGAGCAGGAGCCCCCCTCTTCCTCCACACTCCACAGTGCACAAGCACAGCACCCAACTGCTACCATCTTAGCCAATCCAAGAGAACAGGAGAGGTGGCTGCTGAAATCACTTCCCCAGGCCACCTGCCATGTCAGACTGTTGCCTCATGGACTACTGGCCTTGCTGCCATGCAGGAGCCTGGGAGCGACTGGCACCATTTACCTCGACTTGCCAAAAGACCAAGGAGTTGGGGTGGGTGGTGTCCAACGGGTAGCTGTGGTTGGCAAATTGTGACTGAGGTGGTGTGCAATGGTCACTTCTGCTCGCCTTCCACAGGATGCTGCGCTGCAGTTATTGACATGAAAAAAAAAAACCAACAAACTTGGTGATCTAAAGAAAAGAGGATTCCATAAGGCAAGAGAGGAAAATAAGAAGGTGAGCCCAGAGAAAAAAGAAGGGTAAAGACACAGAAGGGGAGAGGAAAGTGTGGGGTGGTCAACAAATCAGAAGTGTTTTCTGTTAGAAGCAGAAACGAAAAAAGGAAGGAAGGAAATTTAAACAACAGAAACCCCAGCGCACTGTCCTGAGCCCTGGTTGCACAGCGGCGCCCAGAGGGCCAGTCCCAGCCCCTGCGTGGGGAGGAGGAGACTCTGCAGCCTCCAGCTGGGGAGTCACCTGCTCCCATCGCCCCAGGGGACAAGACACTCATAGAAGATTGGTGAGGCCACCCCGCTCCAGGGACTGGCACAGCCACCCCTCTGTCCTGAGCAAGAAGACAGGAGGCGTTTCTCCAGCCTTAATCAGGGATGGGAACAACAGCAGGGACCTGGCCCTGTACCCCAAACCAGAGCAACTGCTGCAGCCCTGGGGCTGAGGGGCTCTCCCTGTCTGCCTCCAGCTTAGCAAGACACCCAGCATCCAGTCTACACTCTCCCCAACACAATCTCCAGCTCAGAAGACACACGGCACCTGTCGAAGACTCCAGGCAGAAGCTCAGACTCACTTTTTGGGAGAAAGTACCAGCTTCATGGCTGGTGGTGGTGACATGGTGATGTTCAGCTCCAAGCAGCACTGGCCAACAGGGAGGATTTCAATTTTGCCAGTTTGGAGTCTTTGGGTGCAGCCATCTTGGTGCTGGAGGTAGTAGGGAGGTCCATGCCACAGCCTGATTCCTGAGAGGTGCAAAAGCTCCTGGTTCCACCCTGGGCCTTCTGGGACGCTTTGGGCAGATCCCCGCTGTGCCGTGCACTGGGCTGGCAGCACTGCTGCTGCAGGAGTCCCTCTCCAGGGTCTCAGCATTCTCCCCACTGCCCCTGGGCTCCTGGCTGGGGATGGGCTCCAGCAGCAGCTTGGGTGAGGTAGGTGGCTGCTTGCTCTCCCAGGAGCTCTGCCAGGACAGCTCTGCTTTGGCCCCACTTGTGCTGCTGGTGTTGCAGGAGCTCTGAACTGTTCTGGGCACAGGAGGCAGCTGCAGGAGGACGAGCAGCTTTTTGGGCCTCCAGGCTGAATCACTGTGCCAAGGACACAGGGTGATACTGCAATCCCATCCTCTCCAAGCTCACACAGCAACTCTTAACTGAGCAGGATCCTTCCTGCAAGTCATCCTCCCTCACACCTGTCCATTGGGTGCAGTGCCTGCCTCCCTGCCAAGCTGCAGCACACCTGCCCTCGCAGAGCAGGCAGAGGGGCAGCAGCTCCCTGCAGCTCTGGCCCAGAACAGCCTTCAGGACTCACCTGGCCTGTCACTGGTGAAGACATGGGTCTGTTGGTCACAGCTTTTTTCATCTGATCAGAGACGCTGGCCCCAAGAGATAAAACAGAGCATGAGCACAGGGCCACAGACTGCACCAAACCCCTGAGCCTGACCCCAGCCAGGCACTGGCCAGCATGCCATGAGGGACGGCTGTACTGTCCCCAGTCCTGTGGAGCCTCAATGGAGGAGTCGTGGCTCATGCTCAGGCAACAGGCTCTGCTTTGCCAGACAGAGGCAGCACAACAACAGAAGCTGCTTCCCTCTTGCCTGCACCCTGCCTGACACTGGCAGTTACGCAGCCTCGAGAGCAGTAACGGTGCAGCTGCAGGAACATCCCCTGTGAGAGCAGAGCTCCCCCCACCCACACCCTGCCCCACTACCTGATCTCCAGCACCAGGTCCAGGAAAGGGTCAGAGGTCTCCCAGATGCTCTTGCACACTGAGAACTTCACTGCAAAAGCAAGAGCAGTAAGCACACCCTGGCACAACACCTGCACCCAACACCACCCCAGCACAGCACAGGCAGCTGCCGTCTTCCCCCTCTCCAGCTTTGGGCTCTGGGATGTCGGCACCAGGATTCACAGTGTGCAATTCCACTGTGTGCTGGGACAGCAAGTGCTGGTACATAACTGCCAACATGGGCTACTCAGCTGGTGGCAAAGAGCTGGGGGCCCCCAGCCAACAGCTTTTTTCATCACTACAACACACACCACAACCCACAGGAACCACAAGACTGACCAGCTGCACCTCTGGGTAAGTTACACACACTCAGCAGTTTTCCCAAAAGGTTTTTACTGCAAGGCTCTCAGGGTAACCGCTGCCCTGAGAGTCACAGGCCCAGGACCTGGCAGCCAGCGCTCAACACAGAACCACAGGGATCCGCCAAAGATCTGGTGAACCAGCATGGTGGCCTGGGTCTGGTGATCCAACCTGGAGACAGCAGCACCAGAGCTCACACTGCCCCTCCGCAATGGCCACCCCTGTCACCCACCGCTGTGTCCTCAGGATCCAAACCCATCCCAGTGGCAGCTCCTCTCTCCCTTTCCATCAGGAGCATCTTGCCAACATTTATCCAGCACTTGCGGTGGCCACTGACCAGGCCTGGAGCTGTCAGGAGAAAGGACTCCCTGGAGCTCACCCAGCTTTAAACTCAGCCCCAACCTGCTGCTGGCTCGGTAGCCGGCACTGCGAGCAGTGCAGAGATGGAGCAGTTGGCAAAGAGCTTTGCAAGGCAGAGCCCTCTGGGGCACAGCACTGAGCCGGACCCACTTCCCCTCTGCGTGACCGAGCGTCAGCCAAGAAAGTAGAAAGCTAAATTTCAGAGGAACAGAAAATTAACATGTAAACGCTCATTTGTTCCAAGGTCGTACCTGTGGGATCGCCCTGAGGCTCACGGACAGACTCAAGTTCAAGAAGTCAAGTAGCCGCTGCCTACAGGGACGCTGGAATCAAGGAGAAAGGAAAAGCGTTTCCATTTCACGTTGTGATCTACCTTGTCCTCAGTGACCTGCAGTGCCTGGACGGGGGTCAGGCAACAACATGGGGCCCAGACGCATGCTGAAATTTCCAAAGCTGCAGAGGGGCTGCAGATCCCTTGGCTGGGACCTGGCAGCTTCCAAACTACTGTGTCCAGGCCACATGCAACACCCCTCAAGAACCAGATGGACAAATATGGGGGCTCTCAGGGCCTTCTGACCAGGAAACCTCTCACACACACAAAACGAAAGCATGGAGCACCAGGGCAAAAAATGATCATCCATGTTTCTTCTAGCAAAGAGCCTGCTGGCTACTGCAAGACTCAACTATTGCAGGAAAATGTTAACAAATAATAAACCAAATATTAGCAAATGCAAAAGGCCAGTGACCAATGAAGACTGAACACTTACCCCTGGGATTGCCCCCAGGCTCAGGAACAGGATTACACCAAGAGGCTTGATCACCATGGACTGCAGGAACCAAACAGGGAGTCAAACATGGGTGAGGAGCTTCCATGGCATGTTGTGATCTCCTTCTTCCTCAGTCACCTGCAGTGATGGGAGGGGGTGAGATAATGACACAAGACACATACAAAGGTGTACGTTCCCACAGCTAGAAATGGAACATGGGTGACCTTTTTGCTGAGACCTAGCAGGTTTTCAGGCAAATAGTATTTATGACCTGTCTGTGTAACACCAACAAGGCACAAAAAGCTTTTGAAAAGCCTCTGAGATGATCTTGGGTACAATCACACATGAATAACCTATTAAAATATGAGTGTTTATTCCCTCAAGCAGACAGACAGTGACAACTTACCTCTGGGACAGCCCAAGGCTCATAACCAGGATCCAGCTGAGAAGCTCGATCACCTCTGCCAATGCCATGGCCTGGAGTCAAGCACAGATCAGAGAGGTTTCCAGGCTCACAGAGCAATACTCCTGCATTTCGAGTAAAAGAGGACATAAAGAAGAGAGAAAAAACAAAACAAAACACAGCACAACATATTTAGGACAACAATGCCCATATATTGCAGAGAAATAGCCCTATTTAGGGAGAAAACTGGAAAAATGACTAAATACTCCAAATATTTGGGGGCTAAATTGGCCAATACAGGCAAAAGATTCTGAGTATTTGGGCAAAAAGTGGCCAAAAGAGGCAAAAACCTCCACATTTGGGAGCAAAACTGCTGGCAAAGGTAAAAATATTCTGTATTTGGGAACACGGCACCTCCATTAGGGGAAAAAAAGGGCAAAAGCACCTGAGCATATCGGGTAAAAAGTGCCAGAAAAACCAAAGCACCACTAGATTTGGATCAAAACTGGCCAAAAAGGGGTATAACATCCCCAGATTTGGAGTGAAATTGGACCAGAAAGTCAAAGTATGCCCAGATTTGAGTAAAAAACAGCCAAAAGTGGCCCAAACACCCCCAGATTTGGGTATAAACTGGACTGCAAAGACAAAGAACTCCCAGATCTAGGCAGAAACGACCCCAAAGGGCACAAATGTGCCCAGATTTAGCTCAAAACTGGCCCAAAGGGCCAAAGCAATCCCAGCTTTGATTTGAAACAGGCCCAAAGGCTCAAAGCGTGCCCTGGGATGGGGCTGTGTGGCACGAGGCTGGGGGGCAGGGAGGGCCCCACAGGGACTCAGTGCTGGTTTCTGCCACTGTGCCACCACTCCCAGCCCCTGCTTGCCCAGAACTTGCCCCTGAAGCAGCCGCAGCCCCTCTCCCCTCCCTGCGGGGCGTCTGCCCCCTGCCCACACCCTGGTGCTGCCTGGCTCGCCCTGCCCGGCCCAGCCCAGCTGCTCTCCCGGCCCCAGCACCATCCCTGGCCCCACTGCTGCCCTGCTGAGCTGCTCGGGGCTGGTGCTGCCCCTGCCTGCCCACCTGCTCCCTGCGCTCGGCTGGAGCAGCCTGGGCGTCCCGGGCTGGCAGGGACACCAGGAGGAGGAGGAGGGTGAGGACCATGGCCTCACGCTCGCACCATGATGCTGCTGCTGCCAAGACACAGCACAGCACGTCACCGTGGGGCTGTGACCTCATAGCCACATTGGAATCACCACATCTACACACTACTGCATGGCCTTGTGCTACACGAGCATGGAAGGAACAGAAGTGGAGAAGGGTGCACCTCTTTGGGAGGCAGCGCTGCCTATGGGAGTGCACAGGCTCTCACTTCTTGCTTCCCAGAAATCAATCAATCAATCAATCAATCAATCAATACCAAAAGCTCCATATTAAGAGTAAATTAAAAAAAAAAAAAAGCCAACTTCAAGGGTCTTTACTTGTAACTATTTTTGTCAGGCAGCTCTCTAGGAAGAAATGAGCTTTTCCTGCTAGTTTTGCCACAGCTTCAATGCCTTTAAAGCCACCACTTCTTACCTCTGCTGCTCCAACACAGCCTCACAGCCCAGCAAAATCATAGTGCAGGCAGAAACCTTCACCATACAAAGAGAGAGAGTCAGGAATACGTTACTCTCAAAAAACAGACACTGTCAACCACTCTTTATTTCGCTTACCAAATTCAGACAGTGTAAGAAAACAACAAGGAAGCGAGATTCTTATTTTATGGACCCCATTATATGGACCATTCAACATCAAGTCCAACCAGAGTCTGAACCTCCAAATAAGAAATATCATCTTAAAATTTCTAGGAAAATGAAGGGCTTTCAAGTGGCAAGACCATAAAATGTTCATAAAAGCACTGCTATGCAAGTCCACATCCCTGATCACAGACCACCTGCCCTGGTACATAAGGCAGTGATGTTCTCAGCTGATTCGCAGTCACTGACATCTGGAAAACAGCACAAAGTCTCAATTCTTTAGTGCCAAACATGTAGTTCAGAACTGAAACAGGCAAGAAAACCATCTACAGTCAGTCTGGTTTCATTCGAGGACATCAGGACAAGTTGAGTTCACATTCACCAGGAATCACAGTAGGTCCCACCCGTCCCTGCAGACCCCAACACCGCTCCTGTGCAGGGTCCCGAGGAGCAGTTAGCACAGAACAAGAAACCTCCCTTCCAAAGAAGGCCCACAGCCGCTCTTCCAACAAGCTGCATAAGCAGCAGCTGAGAACAACCTCTGCTGTAGCTGCACCCAGCTCTGCTGTCTGCACAAGGAGACCAGCTCCTAAATGATCCCCAGCCCTACAGACACAGATATTCCCCAGGGCAGGGATGAGGAAACACCAGAGTGCACGGACACCTGGTCATTCAGTTGAAGCTGCTGGGGAGAAGGACAGAGGACTAGAGAGAGACAAATCAGACAAGAGAGAAGACAGAGGAGCCCAGAGAGAAAGAAACACACAGGGAAAAGGATGGAGAGATGGAGAGATCAAGGCAGAAAGGGACAAGGAGCCATGATGAGACAGGGAGGAAGAAACAGCAGGGCTGAGGAGCAGGACAGAGGGATAGGGAGGGGGAGAAGGAGAAGCAGGAAGGGGGTAGAGAAAAACAGGGAGGGGGATGTACAGATGGAGAGACAAAAAGAAAGACTGAGAAATAAAGCAAAGTTCGGATCAAAATGAAGAGACTGGAAAATGGAAACATGCAGCAATGAGCTGAAGGAAGAGGAAAAGAGGGCTGAGGAGCAGGAAAGAGGAAGAGAAGACAAAGAAAAGGCAGAGCCAGCTGGACAGGGGAGATATAGTGAGAAAGGATGGGACTGGGAACAGGCAAGGAAGACAGAAAGAAAACCAGGACAGAAAGACATCAAGAAGGAAAAGGAGCAGTAATCTGGACAGAGATGGAGAAAGAAGAACAGGGAAAGGGAAGACAGGCAGAAAGACAGAGAGGGAGCAGGAGAGACAAACAACAACAAGGGTTGGGGGCAGGATAGAGATTGGGGAAAAAATCCTGGGGTGGGCAGCAAGATGGAGAGGGAGTGAAAAAGAAGAGGGGCAGGAATAGGCGCAGGGAGCAGGACAGAGGGATACAGTGAGCAATGATGGGGCAGGGAGCAGGACAGAGCAACAGACCAGAATGACAACAAAGAGAAACCAGGGATGATGAGAACACAGAGGGGTGGAGACGGAGAGGGAGATACGAGAAACCCTGCACAGAGATTCAGAAGGGTGGAGGAATAGGTGAGGAAGCAGCAGAGGGACAGAGGGAGAAGAGATGAAGAGGAAGAAGGGTACAGCAGGAAAGAGGAGGGAGCAGGGAGGGACTGGGACACAAAACAGGGTGAAATGTCACCAAGGGCCCAGGACTCACCACAGTTCCTGCTCTCTGCACTGCCAGGCAAGCTGTGGAGTTCAGGCACTTCTGTCTGTCTGTCTTCTCCTCCCCTCCTATTCTGTAGCTCCAGTCGCTCGCCCATCCTGCACCTAAGAGAACACATCGGTGTTCTACAGCTCTTACACCACGAGGCTTCCCGGATACACCCCACACACACATACTCTATGGCCGTACAGTAATTTTCCTCACTGACACAGACCCTGCGGTGCACGTTTGTGATCTGCTCTGCTGAGGCTGCTCACAGGGACTCTTCCTCACCCAGAGGGGCAGCTGTCTCTGTGCAGCTGGAGCAGCAGCTGTGGGGATCCCCTGCACTTCACCCTCCAGCTGCTTCCCCTTCTCCTGCTCTCTCCAGCTCCAGCCCCAGCAGCTCCTCTCCAGCAAGTGTCCCTGCCCCCTCCCCCGCCCAGGAGAACAAGCCCAGAGCAGCCCACGCACACCTGAGCCAGAGGCAGCAACAACAGCCCCAGGGCCCCAGAGGGAGGAAAAAGGGCCCCAGGGCTGGGCCGGGGCTGCTCAGCCTTGGGGCAGCTCCACGGCCGCCATGGCAAAACTCACCCTGGCCGCCCGCACAGCAACCACCTGGGCTGCGCCACCATTGGTCGGGAGGGCTGTCAGTCTCCTCCCTTGAGCTGATCCTGCAGCTGATTGGCTGGGCTGTGACTCTCCCCTTGTTTGGGGCCCACCCTGCCCTGAGGCGATGCTTTCTCTGATTGGCTGCCTGAGGGGTCACTCCCTCCATAGTGTCTGCCTTCCCTGAGGCACTGTTTCCTCTGATTGGCTGTCTGGGATTTCCCACTTGCTCTCCCCACCAAATGATTGGTCAGACTGTTTGTCAATCATCCATGTGCCGCACTCCCACCAGGTGTGATTGTTGCGCCAGCACAGCCTGCCCCTGATCACTGCCCAGTTTGTCCCACTGTCGCCAACTGTCCTGCAGGTCTCAAAGCTTGATTGGCTGCTTAAATTTCAATCACATGACTTGCCCTGCCTCCTCAAATGTGATTGGCTGCATTTCATCCACTGACTGTCCACAGACTTCCGGGCGGTTGTTGCCGGGCAGCGAGCTCCACCTGAAAATGAGGCTGTGGGCCCTGAGCAAAGGCCATGGGTGATGAAAGACACGTGGGGACCCTAAACATGAGGATTTGGCCCCAGGAAGGAGGCTCTGGGCACTCAGAAGGACGGGCAGATGCTACAGATGGTGCTTTAGACCCTGACCACGAGGGCACCCTCTTGGTTCCCACCCGAGCTGGGTTTGGTGCCCGTGACCCCACGTTCCAGTGTCTGCTGTGCTGTCTGACCACATGGGCCTCTTGTCCTGCCAAACTTCTGCTGCAAATCCTGCTGTAGGAAACAATCGCCTCGCCAAGAGAAGAGCCCGGGCAGGATCTCTCAGCAAAGTGTATTTTATAAACCATTTGGCAAGACCAGGTGTTCTACCCAAAGACAGGCACCGGGAATAGGACAAAACCCCCCGCTTACATATCCACCGATCCAGCTGCACATCCCTCCCCTGCTCCCCGTCGGCTGGTTCTGCAGGGTTACAGACTACCCACTGCTTGCCTCAGTCTACCTGTCTCATTCATCTAACTCTAACAACCCTCTAACCTTACTGATTTATTCAAAATATGGATTCCTGGCTCTTTGGTTACCCTTCCCCCTAGATTAACTTTTAAAATACAGTAATCAGTTTGGATTCTGGGATTATTTCAAATGGACTTTGTTTTACGTTACGGATTCGTAGGCTGATGTCTCTGAGTCCTTCCCCTGCTGGGGTCAGGTGCCAGATCAGTTCCAAAAACAACATTCCCCCTTCCAATGGCTCCTTACAACTCCACATTGAAACAGAAGAGACGGCAAGATGGGCACACACAACACACAGCTCCCAAAACCCACCACAGAGACTTCTCAGAATGGGGATTTCTCCAATTGCCTCAAAACCCAGCGAAGCAAACATCCCATAAATGAGACACACGAGGCCAACAAGAGTTTGTTTTTAACCGTGTCTTTGGCTTTTCTGCCCTCTGGTGCCCAGTGAGTGTTTCTGAGCAGCGATCCCAGCCGTAGCACGCAGGTTCAGCTCTTCCTCCAGGGCCTGTGGGCAGGCGGGCCGGCCGGCAGAGCTGCCCGTGGCTCTGGAAGGGCTCTATGAGCTCTTCCTGCCACAGGCAGCACTGGCTGCTGGTGCACTTGGGGCAGCTTGGTCCCTGCTGGGGCAGCTTTGCTGCTTCCTGGACTCTTCCTCCTCCTCTTCCTCCTCTCCAGCATCACAGGCGTCAGATGCTGTGTCCTCCCTCATCCAGGCTGCAATCTGTCCCCGTCACCACCAACCGCTTTCCTCATCTGCATCTCCAGGGCACTGAAGCCTTCCTGCTCGTCCTCCTCCTCTGTGCTGAGGGGTCACAGTCCGTGATCTCCACAAATTGCCTGTGGAGATCATAGCGGCGCCACGGGGATCTGCTCCGCTCCCTCTGCCTCAGCTGGGTCTGCCCCCGAGCAGCTGTGGGTGCAGAACGACACCGGGAGCTGCCGCTGGAGGGCCCTGGAGCTGCATCATGCCTTAGGGCTCGGTCACACCGTGGAGGACTTGTTCTCCAGCTCCTCGTCCTCCTTGCTGAGCGATGCTGGTCTGTGATCTCCAGAACCCGGCTGCGGAGATCATAGTCCCGCCGCGGGGATCTGCTCCGATCTCTCCGCCTTGGCCGGGTTTGCCCCTGAGCAGCTCCGGTGGCAGGAAGAGACTGGGAGCTGCTGGTGGAGGGCACTGGAGGTGCTGGTGCAGGCTGGGCGCTGCCATCGGAGGGTCTTGGAGCTGCCTCATCCCTGTGAGTGGGATCACAGCTCAGGGGACTGGTTCTCCCCCTCCTCCTGTCTGAGTGTTCGTAGTCCCCGGTCTCCACAACCCAGCTGCGAAGATCCTTGCCCCAGTGCGGGGATCTGCTCCTGGGCCTCTCCCTGGCACCGTTCTCCTGGCAGTGGGCAGAAGGGCTGAATCCCTGCTCCTCTTTGCTGCTGTCCTCTCGTGCAGAGTGGAGCACACGCTCACGGGGGTGACAGCGCAGCGGGCACGCAGCTTTCCTTCTGAACACCAGCCTGAGAAAGCCGTGGAAGAAGTGACGCAAGCAGGAGCCCACGGAGGAGCTGCTGTTGATCCTGCCTGGCCAGATGGGCCACGACCAGCCTGCAGCTGCCTCCTGCGCTCCTGCCCGGCTTTGCTGGCTGGTGATGGTTGGTGCAGATGAGCTGCTGTCCTCTGGAGAGTCCTCCATGCCCCCCACCATGTCCTGCAAAGAGAGCTGTGAGAAGCTCCTGCCCTTTCCTCCTGACAGGACCCACCAGTGGGGAACCCCCAGAAGCTGTGAGGGGACAGCTAAGGGCCTCTCAAAGGCTCCTGGAGGCTGCAGAGGGGCCAGGGAGGACAAATGGGATGGATCCAGGTGGATTCTGGGCGTGGGAGCCGTGCTGCAACTGTGCAGAAAGCTGCCGTGTGGGAGGGAAAAGAGAGTGCTGCCAAGATTCCCAAAAGAAACCCGCTGTCCATCTGGTGCCCTGACCACCTCCTCACAGCCACCTTAGTCCTATGGGGCAGATGCTGCGGTCCCACAGAACGCACCTGCTTGCTGCCGGCCGCCCACTGACTGAGGTGGGAACGGGCTTCTGGTGGTGCTGGTGAGGAAGAAGCCCTTTGTCCAACTTCCAAATCAGAGCACCTGGGGAAAAAAAGAGGGATCTCTGTTGAGGGCTGTTCTTGCAGCCTCCTCTGAGTTCCGGCATTTTCTTGGAACAGTTTATATGACAGGGAGAAGATGCAACTAAGACCACAAATGGGAAATGTGGTTGGGCTGAACAATGCAGGTGGTAATTGTCTGCTATGACAGAAACGCTCAGGAGGATGAGAAGAAAAATAGCAAAGCCAGGAAAAGGAAATGTGTTCTGAACACAGTTTAAACTTGTGATTACCTGATGTAAAACAGTAAATAGGCTTGCTGCCTGAGGACTGTGTCACTGTTGCAAAGATTCACAGTCTCATCATTCATGTGGTACCACAGTCCATCACTGGCCTGCAAAGAAAAGCGTCGATATCTGGAGATGAATGGCACGGCTTCTCCACAAAACACAGGCCAAAAACTGCCAAACCAGAAGTGTTCAAAACATATGCATTCCAGCCCCTGAGGAAACCTTCTCCCCTCAAATCCTTGGCTGTCAGTAACACGGCCAGGAAAGTCAGTTTTCCCCAGGATACATTTTTCCTTTGTTCAGAAGGAAGTCGCTTTTCACCTTTATGTAGCAGAAGTAGTGTCCTGCACGGCAGCTGTCACCTTCATGCACCAGGACGGCGTATAATGAGTAGAGGAGCGGTTCTCCGGCTGCCTGAGACATGTACGGGCGAAGATCCAGGTACTGGGGATACTCCACAACCTACAGAGAGACCAGGAGGGCTCAGCAATGACCCTGGAACACTTCAGGACACAGCAATATGTCATGAGTTGGGTGGCAGGAAACTCATCTGGACCAAAGCAGCTCTGTGGGAGCAGAGGACACATTTGTCTTCCCACAGGAACTGTCCCCAGAAGGGAGCATGAAAATCTCAACATGAGCAGCTTGCAACAGAGCGTCCAGCTTTGGGAAACCTGCTCCAGGAAGAGCACGTTGCACTCCAGTTGTGCACACACCTTGCTGATCTTGTCGCCGGTGAAAGCTTCAAACCTCTTCAGACACACCGTGAGAACCTTGGGCGCGCCATGGACTGTGAACCTCTTGGAGGCGGCAGTCATCTTGTCACACCTTGAAAGCCAGGACAGAGCCAAGGGCTGAAACACACAATTTTTTCCCCCAAAGGCCAGACAGCCTTTCCTGTCTCACACATCCCTGTGCTCTTTTAAGGCTATTCAGTACCATAATGCCATGTTTAAAAACCTGCGTCTCATTACTGTGCCTTAATCCAGTGTGAAAAGCTGACTTCTGCTCAATGACATCTTCACACAGGATCCAGTATGAATACATCATCAATAATAGCCTTACTTGCTACATTTAAAGCAGTTTTCACCATCCAGGTGCTCAGGTTTCACAAAGTCTTCCAGAGCTGCGGTGACAGATGTGGCTGCCTGGAGGAGTGAGAAGGGAGAGCCCTGAGCTCTGGGAAATTCCCACACCCAAACAGTTACGAGGAGTTTACGCAAAAAAAAAACAGCTCGATGACCCTGAGGAGACCCACTGTGAACCCGCAAGCAGCGCCCAGGAGGAAGAAAGAGGGTGTGATGCTGAACATCTCCCTCATTTCCCAGGGATTCCCAGGGTTCTCCACCTCTTTGTGGCACCGCACAGTTCAGCTACGATGGTATGGGTGTCACCAGTGATGGAAACAACACCCCCACGAGCCTGGGAGCCAGACGGGTGTTGAGGGAGGGCAAGGGAAGAAGGAGGAGGGTACGTCACAGTGCAGAGAGGGGCACGTGTGCCTGTCCAGCTGAAACCAGCACCGACAGGGAGACCACTGCCATGGCCTCTGCAGAACACAGTCCATTCCACCTCCTGCCCACCACCAACCTCTCTTGTCAGATACAGTCTTAAGCCAACTGTGTGGAATCTGGAAAGCTACAGGGGCCTTGGGACATCTTGAAGCACAATTACAAACTCTCTTACTTTGATATCCAGAGGAACATCCAGGAAGGCCTCGTAGGAATCGGACACCGCTTGGCAGCTCCAGCATGTGACTGGAAGGCAGATGGAAATGCTCAGCAACAGGGGAAGTCAACTGACTGTGCCGGGTTACCCTCTTCACACCCACTGCACCAATCACACCATCGGCTGTTGTCGCAGGCAGACAGGAGGGCACAGACAATTCCAAGGAGAGCAATAGCTGTGGAAAAGTACCTCTGGATCTCAGAAAGCCCCCAAAGATCTGATGGACGATGGTAGTGGCTTGAGAGGAGATGTCCAAGCTGCAAACCAACGGGAAGGTGGAGTTATCTCCTCCCAGAGTCTGGCTTTGTCTGAAAGCCCTGGGCATAGTTCTCCTTGAGGGGAGGACATCAAGGACTCCAAAGGGCTTGGGAACGCTGGAAACACAATTTGCTTGCTTACTCTCTGTTTCCTCTCAGACAAGCTCTCTGCATGTCATCCACGATGCAGCGTAAGAACTCGTGGGCATCCTCCTGCCTGCCATGCTCGAAATTTTCTCCTATTTCTAAGAAAGAAGAAGTTACTAGTTCTCTCCTACAAGAACGGCATCAATCATGTCACAGCACCTGCACGGACTCACGTGTGAGAACATCAACGACAGCCCAAGGCTCGATGGCACTGGCTGAGGAATGCAGGACCTGTTGAACGTGCTCTTCCATCCTGCACATCACGCAGAAGATTTTCCGGCGACCTGGAGAGGGAGGGAGGAATGGGAGAGGGAAGCTCCTGAGGTTTGCAAAATATCCACAGCGATGGGAAACCTAATGGAGGTCTTGCAGTTTAAGAATTCTCCATTCCTCCCAAGGTGCCCAAGTCCCAACAAGCCCGGGACATTTTAATGCACAGAAAACTTTCTTCAGAGGGATGCTGAACTGACGGAAGCTTTCTGTGCAATAAGCAAAGGAGTTTAACTTGCAGGAACAGGGACCAAGAGCCTGGGATAGAAAGAGGTGCCTTTCTGAAGATGAACACATCCAGATACAACAAGCTGCTTCTAGGCTTGAGTGTTCCGAGAACACCAACTCAGGGAGCTGACAAAGAAGGGCCACTTTTCTCCTAGATCGGCTTCCAGATTCTGGGAGCCCTTGGGCCCTGCTCAACAGATGTGCAAGGAATGTTGCCAAAAGTACTCACAGGCCCGGCTGTGCTCCCTAGAGAGCAGGTAGTTGGCCAGAGGCGGGGTGTAGGTCAGGCACTGCAGGACGGAGTTGAGGAAGCACGTGTTGCCCAGGTTGTGCAGTCCTGCTCCAGCTCTCTGGCTGTGCTGCCAGGCCATGCAAATCTTCTCTGGGGGAAAGAGGATCCTCTGCGGCGGAGCCATTCCCTCAGCAACGACTGCCAAGAAACCACATTGGAAGAGAGATGAGTCCATGTTCTTGCACAGAAGCAGATTTAAAAGTTGAGTTCTGTACAGGAGCACCCAGGAAAACAAGCTCTAACCTCCCACACAGAAAAACTGGGGGAAGCCTAACACTGCTCTTGAAAGTTCCTGGTCAAGGAGCAGTTTTGGAAAACAGCGTGTTCCCCTGCTCACTTTGCCAAAAGTGCAACAACTCTACACTCTGACTTCTGTGCCCTGAGCAACCTTCCTTTCCCTCTGGAGTCTTGACCTGGATCATCCCCCGGCACAGTCTCCCTGTGCGTGTCAGGGCTGGAGGGTGCCCGGCAGACGGGCTGCGATGCTGGAGCCAGGCAGGACGGGGAAAGCCCCCAGTGCAGCGGGTGAGGAACTCGCTTCAGACGGGCAGGAAAGGTCCCCGTCCCACAGCACGGCTGCCTCCTGCCCGCCCAGCTGCCTCTCGCTGCCCGTGCCCTGCAGCAGGAGCTGGGTCCCCTCTGCCAGCAGAGGCTGTGCTGGGGCCGGTTCCCAGCTCCGAGCAGCCCTGGGCTTCAGGCAGCATCCTGGCCAACACCTGTGGAACCCCCCTGCCAGCGTGCAGGGAAACGTGGTCCTGGTGTTGAGCAGGGAGCACTCGCTGGCCCCCGCCCTGCCCAGACAATCAGGGCCCCTCACTCACCCATCTCCAGGTCCTGGGCCATGCACACCTCCTGGGGCTCTGCTGGAGAGCTGCTCTCCTGGGGAGCCCTGTCCTCCTCCAGGGCCACCACGGGGCAGGTGAGGTGTTTGTCTGCCATCTCGTGGGTTTGGGGAAAGAGGTATGGGTGAGGAATTGGGAAGACTTGGTGAAACACCACGAGTCTGCCAAGGGCAGCCGGGAAAGACGTGGGCTGCACTTGGGGAGTCCTCAGCACAAGTCTGCCGGGGGCAGAGGGGAGTCTGCCAGGGGCAGCTAAAGTGAGGGTGTGGTTGGACTCGATGATCTTAAAGGTTCGCTTCCAACCAAAAAGATTCTCTAATTCTCAAACTCAATGAAAGACGTGGGCTACGCTCGGGGGCTCTCGCCAGCTCCGTGCTCGCACCCTGTCTTGTCACCGTCCTGCCGGACAGTGTGGGCTGGGGCTGCAGCTGCGCTGAGCACAGGCAGGGCAGTGGGTGTCACAATGTGAGGTCACAAAGGGCCCCACTGTGACCCTGCGCCTGGGGAGCGAGGGGCAGCATGTCCCATTGGGAGGAACAGGCCAGTTCAGCCCTGGGCACCTGGGTGCTCTCAGGTGTCTCCAGGTCCCCCTTTGCCCTCATGTCCCCTCGGGACTGCCCTGTTGCCCTGTGGTATGTTCCAGAGCCCCGTGTTCACCTGACTGGCTGATCTGAACAGCAGTGAAGCTGCTCCTTTAGTGGGTTTGTAGAGATTTCTAGGGAATTCCAAGGGTGGGCAGCAGAGGGGATGGGCTTTGTGTGCTGTCTCACCGCTTACAGAAGCTCTCAGTGGCTTGAGGATAAACTGACCATATAACCAAGTGACAAACTGTTGGAGCGGGCAGAGCACAAAAGGAGGAAGCCAGGTGGTGGGGGGTGAAAAAGGTGGAAAGGCTGAGGTACTAAATGCCTTCTTCACCTCAGTCTTTAACAGTCAGAACAGTTGTGCTCCAGGTACCCGGCCCCTGGAAGCAGAAGACAGACATGGGGAGCAGAGTGAAGCCCCAATGATCCAAGGGGAAATGGTTGGCAACCTGCTACACCACTTGGAAACCCACAAGTCTGTGGGGCCAGATGGGATACACCCGAGGGTTCTGAGGGAACTGGCAGAGGGGATCACTGAGCCACTTTCCATTATTTACCTGCAGGAGGACAAGAGACACAGAGAATATCGCTGCTTTCCCTTATTAAATTCATCAGTGGCCACACAGTGACTTTGTTTCTCGTTTAACTGTTCTTGCAGTAGTAACAGCTCATTATGGGGCCCTTGAATTGCCTTACATGACTGGGCTGAGTTTTGATCTGGACTGTTGCTGTGCTTGGAGGCTGCTGTCCTTGCAGAGCAGATGAACTCACTTCTGCCACCCTGCCTGGCAGTTTATTCCATCCGTATCACAGCTCTGTCTGCAGCACTGACAGCTCCAGCTCCCCCAGTCAGGTCCCTGGCTGAGGACATTGCCTCACATCTGGGCTGAGCCACCCCAGCTGTGGCACCAGCCCAGCTCTGACCTGCCACAAGAAACCTGGTACCAAGTGTCCAAGAGCCCATGTGTGCAAAGGCTTTGAATCAGAGCACAGACATGACATGGCCAAAGATTGATGAATGTCTCTCTAGACCTGGGAGTATAAAACCAGAATAAAATTACTAAATCCATTCAACTGAAGATATTCCTCCTTCAGCTTGGAGAAATTAGATCCTTTGCTGTAACCTTCCTGGTGTCCTGTCTAATGATGGGACAAGAAGAGATGATTTTCATACCAGTTTATTTTCTAAGAGGAAGAATATAATGCTGGCAAGAAGTGTCTGTGCAGAGGAGAGAGAATCAACATCACTGATTACTTGAAGCTGTTTGAAAGGTTGTGTCCCCGGAGCCCCAGGGACACCTGGAGGGAGCCCAGAGGGGACAGAGAAAGGGATATCATGGGCTGCTCCTGTGCTGCTGAGCTGGGCTGGGCTCCTGGGACACAGGGAGCTCACAGAAGCAGCAGTGCTGCAGAGAGACAGCTCTGCCCAGGAGCAGCTCCTCTGCAAAGCGCAGCAGGGCTGAGGGCTCTGCCTGCAGCACCGAGGGCACAGGAGACAGGCAAAGAGAGGTTAAAGACAACATGGGGTGGAGGATGCTGAGAGATCAGTGGGAGACAAATCTTCACAGCCCTGAAAAGAGTAAGTCTCTGGCCATAGCCCAATTCAGCTGCAGGTCCTGGAGAGATGCTAAAGCTGGAACATTCCACAAGCTGTGGCATCTGTCAGGAGGGAGGTTGCAGTTTCTCCAGTGTAGAGAAAACATGTTATATAGAAGTGAGTTTCTCTGCTGCACCTTCAGAGGGACATTTCTAATGGGCTCTTTCAAGGAGAAGGTAAAGGAAGAGGTTACAGTAAAGCTAAGGAGCTTTCCCAAGTCCTTATTTTCAATTTCTTTCTCTTGGGGAATTTGAGAGGAGAAAAGGAAGAGTAGCTCTCATACTTGAACAAATCACTGAGACCACTCAGCTGTAACTTCAAGCAGTTAGTAGGTCTGATAGGAGCCTCCTGATGAGCCTTCATCCACTCCTCTGCCCATGGACAGATGCAGCATCGCCTTTGCTGGACCCAGCAGGATCACCCACCTGTCTTTGTTTTCAACCTGCAAACAGGAAGATGCTCCCAAGCAGTGCCCTGCAAACAGGCAGGTGTCTGTAGGGCCAGGGGGAGGGCACAGAGTTTGGGATGGGGTCTGTGAGCACTGACAGGGAAAAGACATGGGACAGGGAATCACCTCCCAGGAGGAAAATCTCCTGGCAGCAGGGACATGATCTGGGAAGGAGGAGAAAAAACAGAGCTCTTGTGGGAGGGAGGATGTAGAAATCTCTGATTGATCCCCTGCAGTGCAGATCCCTCCTGTGAGCAGCCCCCTGGCCTCCTGTCCCACGCAGCAAAGCCTCTGCCCTCAGGGCCGGGGGCTCCAAGGCATGAAGCAGCTCCTGTGCAGCCAGAGCTCCAGTTCCTCTGCAGAGCACAGGGGCTGAGAGCAGCTGCCCGGCAGTGTTGGTGTCTGGGAGGTGGCTGCACAGCTGGGGAAGGGTGATGCTGTCTGAGTGCCCGGCTGTGCCTGCCCTGGCCTCTCTCACACCCACCCTCACCGCATTTTCCTTCTTGCTCCCCTGCTCTGGGTCACTGCTGTTGGGATCTTGTTCTTGCTGTCAGGCTCTCTGGGGATGGCAGTTTCAGCTGCAGAGTCACAGCCTGATCTTGTGGGTCCTTTCCTGCAGATGTGTCCATGGGAACACATATCCCAGCTTTGCTCTGACCTGTGGGGTGTGGGCAATGAAGTTTGTGAGGCTGGACAGCAAACTGAGACTCCCTGAATCAAATGCTATCAGGACACTTTGCTGTCTCCTTGAGGTTTCCTTCCAAGCTGTGAGTTTCCCTCCAGGATACAAACCTGTCCTACAACATCTTCGTATTATCTCAATACCCAGTGGAGAACCACAGAGATCCTACAAGAAAGAAAATATTGCTGGGTTTGTGAAATGAGCCATGTGTGTCCTGGGCTAAACGTGGGGTGCTGAGACCTTAGAAAACAGTGAGATGTGTAGTGGTCTGAGGTGGATATGTGTACCCTGGCCCAATAAAGTGAACTATGCTCTATCACTCACATTGAGTCGTCTCAGCTTGTTCCTCCACCGCTCGCAAGCTTTGTTTTGGAAGACATCGGATTTGGGATGGTAAGGAAGCTGTAACTACTCCTGGGCCGGGAGGGGGGGCGGGGCCCGGTGGCGGGCGCAGACAGGATTGGCTCCTGTGCGGGATGGGCGGGGCCATGCTGCAGAAGCGCGTGGGCCGAGGAGCGCTGAGGGACCTCAGGGAGGAGATGGCGTCGGGGAGGCTGCAGTGGGCAATGTTGAGGTAGCTCAGGACGGGATGGCACTAAGGTGTGGTTTCAAAGGGAAATGCTGAGGTAACTTGAGGAATGGATGCTGGGCTGGGAACTGTGAACACATCAGATTGGTTAAGAGAGTGTTCATGACAGAAATTTGTGCAGTAAAGTATTCCAGCAAAGAGAGGGAGAAGAGCAAAACAGATCAGGCCTCCTAGGACGCCTGCAGGTTTGGGGACAGGGATGATGAGGTTGTTAATCCGGTCCTAACTATGTCTTTCTCTGTCCCTCTCTTGCAGCACCTGACTGAATGGAGGAGCAAGTGGATGGGAAGTTCCTGCGCCACACACAGATCACATTTATTACTGTCGCCCTCAGAGACCCGGAGATCCAAACCGTTCCCATCGTGCCTTGAAGCAGCCTGTGCTCATGCGCTTCTCCCAGGGAGAAGGCAGAATGGCAGTAACTGGCCACGTTAAGCCACAGGGTGCACACTCTGCAGCTTTCAAGCCCAGCTCTGCGTTAGCTCACACCTGCGATTTTGCGCCGCACATGCAGATTTGAGTTGTCGCTGGCTGTTGCAGCGTTTGGCTTTGGTGAGGACAGCGTGTGTTTGGCAGCAGTTGGTGTAGGTGGAATCTTGAGGAGAAAGCGATATTTCCGTGCCAGAACTGGTTGGTGTTTGCACGGTATTGTGGCAGTTGTTCCCGCAGGCGATCAGTGCTGGAGTATTATTGCAGGATGAGGGCATTTTGGAGGCTTGTCTGTGAGATGCACTAGAGGCAGCAGTTGAAAGCGAAAGGCTGAGATTTGGAGAGTTTGTCGGTGGGTTTGGACGGTTGTCAGTTGAAGAGTTGGCTGTTTGCAGGTGAGGTGTAGGCAGAGGGTGAAGCTGACTTTGCCTGGGCAGCGCAACTGGCTGGGTGTGCAGAGCTGAGGAGAGCGGGCTGCTGTGGGGGACCCTAAAGCTGGAGACCCAGCCGGCAGCTCCAGACGCTCCCGCTGCCGGGCAGGGCCGTGCAGGCCAGTGCCCTGGGGCACAGCGACGGGACCCTCCGCAAGTACCAAAGAGTGGGTGAGGACCGTGGGCATTTGTACTGAGCTGTGACATCTCTAACCCGTGACACTGGGGTCCAGCAAGTACCAAAGAGCAGGTGAGGACCGTGGGCATTGGTACTGAGCTGTGACATCTCTAACCTGTGACATTGGGGTCCAGCAAGTACCAAAGAGCAGGTGAGGACCGTGGGCATTGGTACTGAGCTGTGACATCTCTAACCCATGACATTGGGGTCCAGCAAGTACCAAAGAGCAGGTGAGGACTGTGGGCATTGGTACTGAGCTGTGACATCTCTAACCTGTGACATTGGGGTCCAGCCTGAGCAGGACACATGCGGAAGCTGTGCTGCAGCGGAGGGCAGAGCTGAGGGGAAGGGCTGTGCGAGGGGCTGGTGCCAAGGCAAGGCGGGCGCGCTGTGGGGTGTGGGGAGGTGTCAGCCCCGGACTCAGCCCCTGCCTGACTGTAGTGCCCTTGGGCTGGTGTAGCTCAGTCCTCCGTGTGTTTCTCTTCAGGTGGAGCAGCGTGCAAAGGAAAAGCAAGGAAAGAGGTGAACCTGTGAGGAAGAGTGATGAATAAAGAGGATTGGAGTGCACCTGCCAGTCAAGAGGGATCAAGAAAGAAGACACCGGCGGTGGAACCGCAGGTCAGGAGAGCTCAAGGAGGGAGAAAGGTGATTGTGGCCGTATGGGTTTTTCTAGCTCACACACCAATGAACACAGTTTGGATAATAAAAGAAATGTATGCAAAACCAATAATTAAAGGCAGAGAATGTTTATATGCTATGTATGGGGTAGACCTGAAGGTATATTTCTTCCTACAACGAAGGAGAATTCGGAATGGTAATTAACTGAAGATGTGAATTTCCAGATTGCATTGGCAACATACACAGGGAACATATCAGTTCATTAACCTCAGCATAAACTTTGGGCTGAAATTGGTAATTTACCATTGTATGGCAAATGCTGCTGTCAGCAACGACCAGTAAGCGACAAGACTGTATTTACTGATGCCTCTGGTTGCTCACGTAAAGTTGTAATTACATGGCTAAACTCAGATACCCAGTGCTGCAAACACAAGGTAGAAAAAGAGACCAATGGTCAAACAAGTTCTTGAGCTGACAGCTGTTAGGATCGCTTTGAGGTGTTCTGTAACAAAACTTTGAATGTTGTAACTGACTCATATTATGCAGCTGGCGTACTTAACCGCCTGGAAGCTTCTTTTCTTAAGGAAGAGGATAATCCTCTTTTGATGGCTGAATTGAGAATGCTATGGTTTCTAATAGATCATAGACGTCATGGTTATTATGCAATGCACACCCGCTCTCGCACTGCCCTTCCAGGACCACTTGCGGAAGGCAGTAGGAGGGCCGATGCACAAGCTGTGCGTCTCACTGTGCCTAAAGCCTTGGAGCAAGCTATATTATCACATAAATTCTTTCACCAGAGTGCAAAGGCGTTAAAACGGCAATTTCAAATTACAGTGGATCAGGCCAGGAGCGTTGTTTTGTCCTGCCCTGATTGCCAACAGTTGGCACCCATGCCATCCACAGAGGGTGTTAATCCAGGACGGATTAGTGCCAATGAAGTACGGCCAACTGATGTAACGCGTTGTTCTGAATTGGGTAAATACGTACGTGTTTCTGTAGACGCTCATTCCAGATTTCTCGTTGCTGCTGCATGCGCTGGTGAAAGAGCACGAGACGTCTGTAACATTGGTTGACATGTTTTGCTGGTTTAGGAGTTCCACGATATGTAAAACCAGAGGAAAGCGGAACGCATGCTCAATTAGAGGAGGGATTCCCCGAGTGCCCAGTGCGCTGTAATAAAAGTGCCTGCTTTTTAACACTTTCAAAACAGTGTTAAAGAGTCTGTTTGCCGACTTTTCGGTATCGTTTTCTGGCGACGAGGATGGGATAATCTGCCTGACCTCCCGTGGATCCCAGGATCTCTGGGACCTTGTGCCGGCACCAGGGAAATCCTGGAAGGGACCACAGATCCTCAGACCAGCTCGGGACGCGGGTAAAACCCCATCAATGAGATAAGGCACTTTCACTGTCTGGTTTGGTTGGCACGCTGCCTGCACGAGACGTGGGTGACACCAGCACGTTGGGTCTGCGCATTCGCGTCTGCGCATTTTGGTAAACTGGGTAACTTAAAAAAAGAAAGAAATAAACAATTAAAGAGAAAAATGAGAAAACAATAAATTAAAGAGAAAAACGAGGGAACAGTAATTTGATAAAGGTACCGTTAGTGATTTTGCTGTTTGTGCCTTAGCAATTGTATAATTGTTTGTGTCTTTAGTGGTTTGTTGTTGTTGTTACTTGTGTCTTGGGTGATTTTATAGTCCAGTACTTACGGTTCACCAATCGTCTGTTATTGTGATTGTGACGTAGGTAGTGGACAATCGACAGGATGATTCGGAAGAAATCCCTCCCAGGCTGTGTTTTCTGACATTGGAAAAGGATCGTTTGCTGTTCAACAGGGAGTCAACCAGGGACAATCTGATTGAATGCTGTAATTAATGGCGGCCACTGTAAATAATATTAATATGCTGCACAGGTCTAGGTGGGTATACTTTGAGATGTGTAGTACAGTAATGTGCTACATGTAATATATAGTAAGATATATATTTTAAATCATATATTGCCTATTACATAACGCACATTACACAATACATAATGTTACATATGCTTTGTCTTTATCCCCTTCAGATCCATTTGTTTTGAAAAAGGATAATCAGGGAAAGAAATGGAAACCAGTAAGAGGTTTGTTGAAGAACAGATATTGGTGTAGAATACACAGAGAACATGAGATCAGAATTGTCCCTCGGTCAGTCCAGGGTGGGATCCTGATATCCTTATATCGGGGGACAGGCTGAATTGGTATGGACAGTGCATTTTATACGGGATTAGACACGCTGTGCCTAAAGCTGTAAATATGCCAAAACCTTTTGAGATTAAACAGGATCATGAGGAGTCTCACACTGAGTTTTTACACCATCTTAAACTGACAGCTCAGTAATATATTAATATAGGTCCTGACTTGGAGAACAGAGAATGAGAATTCTTAGTTGACTGGGAGCTCATTATTCTGTGTTAAAGACTATGCAGGGAATATTAAGTAGCGATTCTGTACCAGTTATGGGTGCCACAAAAATTGCAAAACACGGCCCTTTAACCCACTGCTTAGAATGTTTGTATGTGGAGTCTGGTACTTATTGATTGTGTACCATGTGTCTTGTCTTGTGCACAATGAATGGTTGAAAAAAGCTTTAATGGTGCAACGGCTGTGCAGTTACATGCTGCTATGGCTGCAATTGTTAAACAAAGAAGGGGGAGATGTGGCAGGGTTGTGACATCAGGCCTGTGAGAAACTGCAAGAGTGACAGCGTGAGAACAAGTGCTGGTGGAATAACACAAGCAGCAAAGACTGTATGGGACATGAACCATCAGGGACAGAGGGATTGATACAGGATCGGTATATCAAGGACAGAGGTACCCAATGTTTCAAATGCAAACCTGAGTTTGTATTAAATGTCTCTGTACATCTTAAAGAGAGTCTGTGCCTCATTTGCTACACCCCTTTATCTGTTTCCCAAATTACGATTTAGACTGTATTTACCATTGTAAAAATAAAGCTTTCCCCCTAATTTTTGTCATGTATTGTAATTAGAATTAATAGAGGTACTGAAGCCCATCCTAGCCCATCCTAGCTAAACTGCAAAAAAGACAGCAGCCATGTGTATTTTTAAATAAAGATTAAATCAAATCTGCTCCCTCATTATCTTTAAGTGTTTTACTGTGCTCACCTCCCTCCCAAGGTTTTGTGTCTGTTGTATCAAGGCCTGACACCCACGGCCACAGTGAATGAATCACCATGGGCACAACACCAGGAACCCACCTGTTCGTGTCCAGGATATCCACTCCAGCAGACAGCTTTTAGTAAAAGAGCACATCATGAAACTGAAAAAACATCTAATTGTGTCATTATACACATTCACTGCTCTTTTTTCCGCTTTATACCCATTGTAGCTTTTAAAAATTCAATAGTTTGAAAAGGATTTCTGTTTTGGCTCTGCACACGGAGCCTGATTTTCCTTCTTTAGGGCCTTTCACCCAGTTTACCGCACTCGTGTGATCATTGTGCTGCACGTGGGCAAAATCAGCCGTGCCCTGTGTTTCTCCTGTAAAATAGTAAGAACGCTAATATAATCGTGCCAGGAACTGCCTTCACAGTGAATATTTGAAGGAACCCACTGCAAATGTATTTTTAATTGGTACTTGCATTATGGATTAGATGCAACAAAAATCCATACTTTCTTTGCTATACAGGAGGTGGTTGAACTTTTCCATAGCAGATTCAATCACTTGTTGTAAAGAAATGAAATAAATAACTTAGGCTTTTTCTATGGATAAACAATGTTTAATCCAATTCCTTAATTGTATTCCTTAAACACATGTTCATTAGAGCATAAATAAAATAGCGCTGGGTGTGCGAGGGATTCGCTCCGCCTAACACGCACACCTTTAAACAATAAGAGGTGTGCTTAAATACAGTAAGGTGTTACATATTCATAATGACCCCAGGAATGCCTGTACATATTCATAACCTTTCCCGCTTCTTATTAAAATGAGTCTCAGAGAACCATTTCCATAGACTCCTCCTTGACCCTCCCCTGTTGCGCCTGCGCAGTGTCACTTGGTGGCTTTGAGGAGGGGTCTCTATGGTCTCTATGGGTCTCTGTGGCCTCTATGGGTCTTTATGGGACTCTACAGATCTCTATGGGACTCTATGGTTTCTGTGGGTCTCTATGGGACAATATGGTCTCTGTGGTCTCTATGGGTCACTATGGGCTCTATGGTCTCTCTGGGTCACTATGGTCTCTATGGGTCTCCCAAGCTGCCAAGTTGACCGAAACCAGACTGGCCCCCCTTTTGCTGTAACTCTTGGCTGTCTTGTCTCCTCAAGGTTACAGCTGGTGCTGTAAAACTTCTGATCTCAGCATTCGATGAGGTTCTGGTTTTTCTTAACACAACTGGTCACATACAGTTCTAAACTAGATACTCATTATGTGGCTTAAAGTGTTAGTTCGTTAGTAGGCCCTTATTATGTGGTTGGTTAACCCTGAAAATGTTAGCTCCCTCTATCAATATAACCTCATAAACAAGTTTCAGAACTTTTTACATAGAACTTACCCACCTTTTCTTTTTTCCAGGTTCAGAGCCCAGCCTCATTTGGTTGTATCTGTAAACATCAAACATCTCAGCACGAATCACAACTGTATTTCTCACCGACAGAAGTGCCTGAACTCCACAGCTTGCCTGGCAGTGCAGAGAGCAGGAAGTGTGGTGACTCCTGGGCCCTTGGGGACATTTCACCCTGTTTTGTGTGCCAGTCCCTCCCTGCTCCCTCCTCTTTCCTACTGTGCCCTTCTTCCTCTTCATCTCTTCTCCCTCTGTCCCTCTGCTGCTTCCTCACCTATTCCTCCACCCTTCTGAATCCCTGTGCAGGGTTTCTCGTATCTCCCTCTCCGTCTCCACCCCTCTGTGTTCTCATCATTCCTGGTTTCTCTTTGTTGTCATTCTTGTCTGTTGCTCTGTCCTGCTCCGTGCCCCATCATTTCTCACTGTATCTCTCTGTCCTGCTCCCTGCGCCTGTTCCTGCCCCTCTTCTTTTTTATTCCCTCTCCATCTTCCTGCCCACCCTAGGATTTTTTCCCAATCTCTATCCTGCCCCCAACCCTTATTGTTCTTTCTCTCTCCTGCTCCCTCTCTGTCTTTCTGCCTGTCTTCCCTTTCCCTGCTGCTTCTTTCTCCATCTCTGTCCAGATTACTGCCCCTTTTCCTTCTTGATGTCTTTCTATCCTGTTTGTCTTTCTGTCCTGGTTTTCTTTCTGTCTTCCTTGCCTGTTCCTGGCCCCATCCCTTCTCACTATATCTCCCCTGTCCAGCTGGCTCTGCCTTTTACTTGTCTTCTCTTCCTCTTTCCTGCTCCTCAGCCCTCTTTTCCTCTTCCTCCAGCTCATTGCTGCATGTTTTCCCTTTCCAGTCTCTTCATTTTGATCTGAATTTTGCTTTGTTTCTCAGTCCCTTTGTTCTGTTCCCTGCCTTTCTTTTTGTCTCTCCATCTGTACATCCCCCTCCCTGTCTTTCTCTACCCACTTCCTGCTTCTCCTCCTCCCCCCTCCCCATCCCTCTGTCCTGCTCCTCAGTGCTGCTGTTTCTTCCTCCCTGTCTCATCAGCTCCTTGTCCCTTTCTGCTTTGATCTCTCCATCTCTCCATCCTTTTCCCTGTGTGTTTCTTTCTCTCTGGGCTCCTCTGTCTTCTCTCTTATCTGATTTGTCTCTCTCTAGTCCTCTGTCCTTCTCCCCAGCAGCTTCAACTGAATGACCAGGTGTCCGTGCACTCTGGTGTTTCCTCATCCCTGCCCTGGGGAATATCTGTGTCTGTAGGGCTGGGGATCATTTAGGAGCTGGTCTCCTTGTGCAGACAGCAGAGCTGGGTGCAGCTACAGCAGAGGTTGTTCTCAGCTGCTGCTTATGCAGCTTGTTGGAAGAGCAGCTGTGGGGCTTCTTTGGAAGGGAGGTTTCTCGTTCTGTGCTTACTGCTCCTCAGGACCCGGTGTTGGGGTCTGCAGGGACGGGTGGGACCTGCTATGATTCCTGGTGAATGTGAACTCAACTTGTCCTGATGTCCTCGAATGAAGCCAGACTGACTGTAGATGGTTTTCTTGCCTGTTTCAGTTCCAAACTACATGTTTGGCACTAAAAAACATGAGACTTTGTGCTGTTTTTCAGACGTCAGTGATTGCGAATCAGCTGAGAACATCACTGCCTTAGGTACCAGGGCAGGTGGTCTGTGATCAGGGTTGTGGACTTGCATGGCAGTGCTTTTATGAACATTTTGTGGTGTTACCAATTGAAAGCCCTTCATTTTCCTAGAAATTTTAAGATGATATTTCTTATTCGGAGGTTCAGACTCTGGTTGGACTTGATGTTGAATGGTGAATATAATGGGATCCATAAAATAAGAATCTCGCTTCCTTGTTGTTGTTTTCTAACACTGTCTGATTTTGGTAAGCAAGAGCAAGAGTGGTTGACAGTGTCTGCTTTTGAGAGTAACGTATTCCTGACTCTCCCTCTTTGTATGGTGAAGGTTTCTGCCTGCACTATGATTTTGCTGGGCTGTGAGGCTGTGTTGGAGCAGCAGAGGTAAGAAGTGGTGGCTTTAAAGGCATTGAAGCTGTGGTAAAACTAGCAGGAAAAGCTAGTTTCTTCCTAGAGAGCTGCCTGACAAAAATAGTTACAAGTAAAGACCCTTGAAGTTGGCTTTTTTTTTTTTTAATTTACTCTTAATATGGAGCTTTTGGTATTGATTGATTGATTTCTGGGAAGCAAGAAGTGAGAGCCTGTGCACTCCCATAGGCAGCGCTGCCTCCCAAATAGGTGCACCCTTCTCCAATTTCTGTTCCTACCATGCTGGTGTAGAACAAGGCCATGCAGTAGTGTGTAGATGTGGTGATTCCAATGTGACTATGAGGTCACAGCCCCATGGTGACGTGCTGTGCTGTGTCTTGGCAGCAGCAGCAGCAGCATCATGGTGCGAGCGTGGGGGCCATGGTCCTCACCCTCCTCCTCCTCCTGGTGTCCCTGCCAGCCCGGGACGCCCAGGCTGCTCCAGCCGAGCGCAGGGAGCAGGTGGGCAGGCAGGGGCAGCACCAGCCCCGAGCAGCTCAGCAGGGCAGCATTGGGGCCAGGGATGGGGCTGGGGCCGGGAGAGCAGCCCGGCTGGGCCGGGCAGGGTGAGCCAGGCAGCACCAGGGTGTGGGCAGGGGGCAGACGCCCCGCAGGGAGGGGAGAGGGGCTGCGGCTGCTTCAGGGGCAAGTTCTGGGCAAGCAGGGGCTGGGAGTGGTGGCACAAGGGCAGAAACCAGCACTGAGTCCCTGTGGGGCCCTCCCTCCCCCCCAGCCTCGTGCCACACGGCCCCATCCCAGGGCACGCTTTGAGCTTTTGGGCCTGTTGCAAATCAAAGCTGGGATTGCTTTGCCCCTTTGGGCCAGTTTTGAGCTAAATCTGGGCACATTTGTGCCCTTTGGGGTCGTTTCTGCCTAGATCTGGGAGTTCTTTGGCTTTGCAGTCCAGTTTATACCCAAATCTGGGGGTGTTTGGGCCACTTTTGGCCATTTTTTATTCAAATCTGTGCATAGTTTGACTTTTTGGTCCAATTTCACCCCAAATCTGGGGATGTTATACACCTTTTTGGCCAGTTTTGATCCAAATCTAGTGGTGCTTTATTATTTCTGGCTCTTTTTACTGGATATACTCAGGTGCTTTTGCCCATTTTTTCCCCTAATGGAGACGCTGTGTTCCCAAATATGGGATATTTTCACCTTTGCCAGCAGTTTTGCTCCCAAATGTGGAGGTTTTTGCCTCTTTTGGCCACTTTTTGCCCAAATACTCAGAATCTTTTGCCTGTATTGGCCAATTTAGCCCCCAAATATTTGGAATATTTAGTCATTTTTCCAGCCTGGAAACCTCTCTGATCTGTGCTTGACTCCAGGGCATGGCATTGGCAGAGCTGATCGAGCTTCTCAGCTGGATCCTGGTTATGAGCCTTGGGCTGTCCCAGAGGTAAGTTGTCACTGTCTGTCTGCTTGAAGGAATAAACACTCACATTTTAATAGGTTGTTCATGTGTGATTGTACCCAAGATCATCTCAGACGCTTTTCAAAAGCTTTTTGTGCCTTGGTGGTGTTACACAGACAGGTCATAAATACTATTTGCCTGAAAACCTGCTAGGTCTCAGCAAAAAGGTCACCCATGTTCCATATCTAGCTGTGGGAACGTACACCTTTGTATGTGTCTTGTGTCATTACCTCACCCCCTCCCATCACTGCAGGTGACTGAGGAAGAAGGAGATCACAACATGCCATGGAAGCTCCTCACCCATGTTTGACTCCCTGTTTGGTTCCTGCAGTCCATGGTGATCAAGCCTCTTGGTGTAATCCTGTTCCTGAGCCTGGGGGCAATCCCAGGGGTAAGTGTTCAGTCTTCATTGGTCACTGGCCTTTTGCATTTGGTAATATTTGGTTTATTATTTGTTAACATTTTCCTGCAATAGTTGAGTCTTGCAGTAGCCAGCAGGCTCTTTGCTAGAAGAAACATGGATGATCATTTTTTGCCCTGGTGCTCCATGCTTTCGTTTTGTGTGTGTGAGAGGTTTCCTGGTCAGAAGGCCCTGAGAGCCCCCATGTTTGTCCATCTGGTCCTTGAGGGGTGTTGCATGTGGCCTGGTCACAGTAGTTTGGAAGCTGCCAGGTCCCAGCCAAGGGTCTGCAGCCCCTCTGCAGCTTTGGAAATTTCAGCATGCATCTGGGTCCCATGTTGTTGCCTGACCCCCGTCCAGGCACTGCAGGTCGCTGAGGACAAGGTAGATCACAACGTGAAATGGAAACGCTTTTCCTTTCTCCTTGATTCCAGCCGTCCCTGTAGGCAGCGGCTACTTGACTTCTTGAACTTGAGTCTGTCCGTGAGCCTCAGGGCGATCCCACAGGTACGACCTTGGAACAAATGAGCGTTTACATGTTAATTTTCTGTTCCTCTGAAATTTAGCTTTCTACTTTCTTGGCTGACGCTCGGTCACGCAGAGGGGAAGTGGGTCCGGCTCAGTGCTGTGCCCCAGAGGGCTCTGCCTTGCAAAGCTCTTTGCCAACTGCTCCATCTCTGCACTGCTCGCAGTGCCGGCTGCCGAGCCAGCAGCAGGTTGGGGCTGAGTTTAGAGCTGGGTGAGCTCCAGGGAGTCCTTTCTCCTGACAGCTCCAGGCCTGGTTAGTGGCCACCGCAAGTGCTGGATAAATGTTGGCAAGATGCTCCTGACGGGAAGGGAGAGAGGAGCTGCCACTGGGGTGGGTTTGGATCCTGAGGACACAGCGGTGGGTGACAGGGGTGGCCATTGCGGAGGGGCAGTGTGAGCTCTGGTGCTGCTGTCTCCAGGTTGGATCACCAGACCCAGGCCACCATGCTGGTTCACCAGATCTTTGGCGGATCCCTGTGGTTCTGTGTTGAGCACTGGCTGCCAGGTCCTGGGCCTGTGACTCTCAGGGCAGCGGTTACCCTGAGAGCCTTGCAGTAAAAATCTTTTGGGAAAACTGCTGAGTGTGTGTAACTTACCCAGAGGTGCAGCTGGTCAGTCTTGTGGTTCCTGTGGGTTGTGGCGTGTGTTGTAGTGATGAAAAAAGCTGTTGGCTGGGGGCCCCCAGCTCTTTGCCACCAGCTGAGGAGCCCATGTTGGCAGTTATGTACCAGCACTTGCTGTCCCAGCACACAGTGGAATTGCACACTGTGAATCCTGGTGCCGACATCCCAGAGCCCAAAGCTGGAGAGGGGGAACACGGCAGCTGCCTGTGCTGTGCTGGGGTGGTGTTGGGTGCGGGTGTTGTGCCAGGGTGTGCTTACTGCTCTTGCTTTTGCAGTGAAGTTCTCAGTGTGCAAGAGCATCTGGGAGACCTCTGACCCTTTCCTGGACCTGGTGCTGGAGATCAGGTAGTGGGGCAGGGTGTGGGTGGAGGGAGCTCTGCTCTCACAGGGGATGTTCCTGCAGCTGCACCGTTACTGCTCTCAAGGCTGCTGAACTGCCAGTGTCAGGCAGGGTGCAGGCAAGAGGGAAGCAGCTTCTGTTGTTGTGCTGCCTCTGTCTGGCAGAGCAGAGCCTGTTGCCTGAGCATGAGCCACGACTCCTCCATTGAGGCTCCATGGGACTGGGGACAGTACAGCCGTCCCTCATGGCATGCTGGCCAGTGCCTGGCTGGGGTCAGGCTCAGGGGTTTGGTGCAGTCTGTGGCCCTGTGCTCATGCTCTGTTTTATCTCTTGGGGCCAGCGTCTCTGATCAGGTGAAAAAAGCTGTGACCAACAGACCCATGTCTTCACCAGTGACAGGCCAGGTGAGTCCTGAAGGCTGTTCTGGTCCAGAGCTGCAGGGAGCTGCTGCCCCTCTGCCTGCTCTGCGAGGGCAGGTGTGCTGCAGCTTGGCAGGGAGGCAGGCACTGCACCCAATGGACAGGTGTGAGGGAGGATGACTTGTAGGAAGGATCCTGCTCAGTTAAGAGTTGCTGTGTGAGCTTGGAGGGGATGGGATTGCAGTATCACCCTGTGTCCTTGGCACAGTGATTCCGCCTGGAGGCCCAAAAAGCTGCTCGCCCTCCTGCAGCTGCCTCCTGTGCCCAGAACAGTTCAGAGCTCCTGCAACACCAGCAGCACAAGTGGGGCCAAAGCAGAGCTGTCCTGGCAGAGCTCCTGGGAGAGCAAGCAGTCACCTACCTCACCCAAGCTACTGCTGGAGCCCATCCCCAGCCAGGAGCCCAGGGGCAGTGGGGAGAATGCTGAGACCCTGGAGAGGGACTCCTGCAGCAGCAGTGCTGCCAGCCCAGTGCACAGCACAGCAGGGATCTGCCCAAGGCGTCCCAGAAGGCCGAGGGTGGAACCAGGAGCTTTTGCACCTCTCTGGAATCAGGCTGTGGCATGGACCTCCCTACTATCTCCAGCACCAAGATGGCTGCACCCAAAGACTCCAAACTGGCAAAATTGAAATCCTCCCTGTTGGCCAGTGCTGCTTGGAGCTGAACATCACCATGTCACCACCACCAGCCATGAAGCTGGTACTTTCTCCCAAAAAGTGAGTCTGAGCTTCTGCCTGGAGTCTTCGACAGGTGCCTTGTGTCTTCTGAGCTGGAGATTGTGTTGGGGAGAGTGCAGACTGGATGCTGGGTGTCTTGCTAAGCTGGAGGCAGACAGGGAGAGCCCCTCAGCACCAGGGCTGCAGCAGTTGCTCTGGTTTGGGGTACAGGGCCAGGTCCCCGCTGTTGTTCCCATCCCTGATTAAGGCTGGAGACACACCTCCTGTCTTCTTGCTTAGGACAGAGGGGCAGCTGTGCCAGTCCCTGGAGCGGGGTGGCCTCACCAATCTTCTCTGAGTGTCTTGTCCCCTGGGGCAATGGGAGCAGGTGACTCCCCAGCTGGAGGCTGCAGAGTCTCCTCCTCCCCACACAGGGGCTGGGACCGGCCCTATGGGCGCTGCTGTGCAACCAGGGCTCAGGACAGTGCGCTGGGGTTTCTGTTTAAATTTCCTTCCTTCCTTTTTTTCGTTTCTGCTTCTAAGAGAAAACACTTCTGATTTGTTGACCAACCCCACTTTCCTCTCCCCTTCTGTGTCATTACCCTTCCTTTTTCTCTGGGCTCACCTTCTTATTTTCTTCTCTTGGCTCATGGAAACCTCTTTTCTTTAGATCACTTAGCTTGTTTTTTTTTTTCATGTCAATAACTGCAGGCAGCATCCTGTGGAAGGTGAGCAGAAGTGACCATTGCACACCACCTCATTCACAATTTGCCAACCACACCTACCCCATGGACACCACCCACCCCAACTCCTTGGCCTTTTGGCAAGTCGAGGTAAGTGGTGCCAGTCGCTCCCAGGCTCCTGCATGGCAGCAAGGCCAGTAGTCCACGAGGCAACTGTCTGATATGGCAGGTGGCCCAGGGGAGTGATTTCAGCAGCCACCTCTCCTGTTCTCTTGATTGGCTAAGATGGTAGCAGTTGGGTGCTGTGCTTGTGCACTGTGGAGTGTGGAGGAAGAGGGGGGCTCCTGCTCCTGACCTGGCCTTCAGATCATGTCAGCCTCTTTTCCTGTTCTGCAGGCTGTCCTCATCTGCTGTCCATTGGCCAAATCCTGAAAGCCGACCTTCAGCTTCATCCTCAGCTCAGCCCTTTGGCTCCCAGCCTCCCCGTGACCAGCTGTTCCACTGCCCACCCTTCACACCACCTTCCTCCCTGCAGCAGCGAGAAGGAGCCCAGCCAGGTCACCCCTGGTTCCTCCAGAAAGTGTCAGTGTAAGCAGCACCGTGGAGCAGACAGCAGCCCCTGTGCTCTGGCTGTGAAGGACAAGGATCAAGTCTCCAGCCCCCAGGGAAGAAGAAGAAGAATCTCACAGGAGGGCTCAGTGTCCCCTGCAGGGAAGGAGGTGGCAGGCAAGGGTCCCAGCGGTGGCAGGGAGGCACCCAGCTGTCAGCACCGAAAGATCAGGACTGGTGCAAGTGTCAGGCCCCAGGACCTGTCTGGACACAGGGCCCATCTGCCCCCTCAAGAGGAAGAAAAAGAGGAGAATGGAGGAGACAGAAGAGTGCTGCTCACGTTTAGAATTAGGTTTAGCATTAGGGTTACAGAATGTGGGTAAGGGTTAGAATGAAGGCTTGGGTTTAGGTTTAGTGTTTAGGGTTTGAGTTAGTGATAGGGTTAAAGTTAGGTTTATGGGTTAGGATTAGGATTAGAGTTAGTTTGCCGTTAGGTGCTAGGGTTAGACTTGGGGTTAGTGAAGAGTATTATGGTAAGTAGTTAGGGCTAGGGGTAGGGACAGAGTTCAGGTTGGGTTTTGGTTAGAGGTAGGTTTATGGTTTAGGTTTAGAGTTAGTGGTTAGGATTAGGGTAGCGTTAGGGATGAAGAAATGGCATTGTAGTTAGTGGTATGGTTTGTGGATAAGGGAAATGGTTAGATTTTGGGTTTGGGGTTAGGACTAGGGGTCTGGTAGTGCTTGGAATAGTGGTTAGGGTTAAGAGTTAGTCTTAGAGCGATGGGTAGAGTAAGGGCTGGAATTTGGAGCAGAGCTGGGGTTAGCGGTTAGGACCAGGATCACAGTTTTGCTTAGGGTTATCATTTGTTGGTTATTGTTTCTTGGCTAGTGTGTATTAGTTAGGTTTAGAGTTAGCATTAGTGTTTAGGGTTAGGTTTCAGTGTTAGGGTTAGGGGCTAGGATTAGAGGATATGTTAGGTTGAGGATTAGTGCTACAGGTTAGAGTTAGGATTAGGTTTGTATTAGCATCAGAGGGGGCTAGTGTTTCGTCAGATGTAGGGATAGGGCTTTGGGTAAAGCACAGGGTCAGGATTAGAGTTACCAGTTAGGGATTAGGAGTAGTGTTAGGTTGAGATAAGTTGTATGGTGAGGCTTAGGTAAGGGTTAGGGGTTTGGGTGTAGAGTTAGAGTTAGCATTAGGTAAGGTTTCAGGTTAGGTTTAGATGACAGGTAGGTTTAGGGGTTAGGGTTATAGTTAGGATTAGGGTTTGCGGTTAGGGTTAGTGGTTAGTTTTCGAGTTCTAATTAGAGATAGGGTTAGACTTAGCCTTAGGGAAAAGAATTAATTTTAGTTTTAGGGATAGGATTTGGGTTAGTGTTAAGGTGTAGGGGTTATTGTTAAAGTAAGTTGAGGTTTAGAATGAGGCTTGCAGGCTAGGGTTGGGGTTAAGGTTTAGGAGTTAGGTTTAGAATAAGTGTTAGGGGTTTGTTTTTGTGGTTAGAGTTAGAAGTAGAGTTAAGAACAGGGTTATAGTAAGCAGTTAGGACTCAGGGTTATGGTTATAGTTAGGCTTAGGGTAAGATTAGGGTTATTGTTAGGGTTTGGTGTTAGGGCTTTGGTTAGGGATAGAGTTAGCATTAGGTTTCAGGTTTAGACTTAGGGTTAGGATTTACAGTAAAGGTTAGAGTTAGGGTAAAAATTAAGGTTTAATTTAAGGGTTAAGTTAGGGTTAGATTGAGAGTTAGGGTTAGAATTTGGTTTAGGTTTAGCATTTAGATGAGGGTTAGGTTTTAGATAAGGTTGAGGGTTAGTGTTAGATAAGGTTTTGGGTTAGGGGCTAGAGTTAGGGTTAGAGTTTGGGATAGGCTTAGGGAGCATGTTTAGGGTTAGTGTTTGGGGTTAGGGTTTTGAGTGAGGGTTATGGGTCAGGTTTTGGGTTAGAGTTAGTCTTAGAGCTGGGATTAAACTTTGGGGAAGAGCTTAGAGTATAGTGTTAAGGGTTAGGAGTTTGTGTTTGGGTTATATGAGGTTTACGTTAGGGTTACGTGGTAGGGTTAAGGTCTAGGGTTAGATTTAGGGTAAAGGTAAGTGTTAGGAGTTACAGTTAGGGTTAGGCTTAGGAATTAGGGGGTTGGGTTAGATTTTGGGGTTAGGGGTTTGAGCTAGGGTTAGGGGTAAGGGTTACATTTAGGGTTAGAAATAGGGTTAAATGTAGGCCAAGGGGTCAGAGTTAGGGTTAGAATTCCTGTGTTTGAGTTAGATGAGGTTTAGGATTAGGGTTATGTGTTAGAGTTAGGCTTCAGGGTTAGGAGTTACGGTTAATGCTAGAGTTAGGAGCTACGGATTAGTCTGAGAGGTAGGGTTTGAGGTTAGGGTATGTGTTTGCATTGGGCTTTGGGTTCGGTGTTCAAGTGTTAGGGGTAGGATTTGATTAGTGTTGGAGTTCGAGAGTAGTGTCAGTGGAAGTGGTTAGGGTTAGGGGTTAGTTTTAGGAGGTAGGGCTAGGGTTAGGGTTATGTTTAGAGTCAGGGTTAGGGTTAGAGTTAGGGGTTGGGTCAGGGTTTGATTAGGATTAGGGTTAGAATTAAGGTTAGGGCTTTTGGGTTTGGGTTAGGGATAGAGTTTGGTTTTAGGTTGAGGCTTAGATTTGTGATTACAGTAAGAAGGCTAAGCATTAGGTTTAGAGTTGGAGTTAGGGTTAAGGGTTTGCATTAGCGTTCCATTAGGGTGAAGATAATTGGGTAGAATTTAGGGTTAGGCTTAGGGTTGAGGGAGTAGCATTAGTGGACATAGTTAGGAGTAGCTTAGGTGTAGGAGTTGGGGCTTGGGGTAAGATTTAGGGGTTGGGGTTAGAGGTAGGGATAGGAAATATAATTAGGATTAGGGTAAGGGTTAGATTAAAGTTTACGGGTTAGGCAGTAGTGTTGGCAAAGGTGGTTAGGGTTAGGTTTTAGAATTCTGTTGGAGACAGGGATTCGGGTTCATGGTTAGGGAGTAATGTTATTGTAAATGGTTAAGATTAGCATAGGAGATTAGGTTTAGGGGTGAGGCTAGAGTTAGGGTTAGAGTTAGGGTTAGGATTCTGTTTAGAGGTCAGGTTAGGGTTAGATTTCATGTTAGGGTTAGTGTTGGGTTAGGTTGGCTTAAGGGTTGTGGTTAAAGTTAGGTTAGTGATAGGGTTATGGTTAGGTTCAGGTTAGGGTTTAGGTTTAGTGTTAGGACTAGGTTTCAAGTTAGGGTTAGAGTTAGTATTAGGGTTTAGGCTTACCATTAAGGTTTTAGTTAGTGTTAGGAGTTAGCATTAGAGTTATCATAAGTGTTCGGTTTGTGTTAGGGAGCAATGTTACAGTTAGTGGAACTGGTTAGGGTTAGGTAGAGTTAGTTTCAGGGTTTAGGGGTTATTGCTCGAGTAAGGGTGAGGTTTAGATTGATGGTTACTGGCTAGGGTTAGGGTTAAGGTTTAGGGCTGAAGTTTAGAGTCAGCTTTAGGGGGTTGGTGTTAGGCTTAGGTATTAGGGAGAAGAATTAGGATTAGATTGAAGGATAAGATTATGGCTAGGATAAGTGGTTAGGACTTAGGTTTAGGGTTATAGTTCCTTTTAGGGTTAGATTAGAGTCAGTTATTGGGTAGCGTTACCAGTTAGGGAGAAAGGTTAGAGTTAGGGCTTGATGTTAGTGTTAGATTTTGGGTTGGGGGTATTGTTAGGTTAGGGTTTGGATTTCTATTTATGTGATGTTAGTCTTAGGGTTAGAGTTAGGGGTTTGTCTTAAATTTTAGGATTAGATTTAGGATTAGTATTTAGGTTTACATTTAGGCTTAAATTTTAGGATTTGGTTTAGGGTAATGGTTGGATTAGGGTTACTGTTAGGAGTTCTGGAGTTGTCTTAGGGGTAGAGTTAAGTTTTGGGGTTAGATTTAGGGGTAGGGTTAGATTAAGGTTTAGGGTAAGAATCAGGGTTAGGGCATTGAATTAGTTTTAGAGTTAGGGCTAGAGGTTGGTCTTAGATTTAGCCTTTGCTTTAGGATTACAGTAAGTGATTGGACTAACATTAGAGGTTTAGATTTAGGGATAGGTGTTAGGGGTAGTGTTAGGGTTATTATTAGGGTTTGATTAGGATTAGGTTTAGGGTTTATGGGTAGGGATGTGGTTAGTGGTAAAGGTTAGTATTAGGGTTACTGTTAGGAGTAAGGATTAAGGTTAGGGGTTAGGGAATAGTGTTAGTATAAGCAGTTAGACTTTATGTTTCAGGGGAAAGGGTAGGAATATGGTTAAAGTTAGCACTATTTGTAAGTATTACAGTTATAGTTAGGTTTAGGTTAGGGGTGAGTGTTAGGAGTTAGAGTTAGAATTAGGGTTAGGGTTAGGGTAAGGGTTAGAGGTCATCCTAGGGGTTACCATTATAATTTTCATTAGATTTAGGATTAGAATTAGGCTTAGATTTTAGACTTAGAGTTAAGATTTGAGTTAAAGATAAGGATTAGGATTAGGGTTGGGGTAAGGTTTGGATTAGAGTTAGATGTTGGGGTTAGGAGTTTTGTTATTTGGATGGTCAGGTTTAGGTTTTAGATTTATATTGAAGGGTTAGGGCTAGGACACTGGGTTAGGGTTTGAGGTAGTGTTAATGTCATTTTGGGGATAGGGGTTTAGGGTTAAAGTTTATCTTAGAATGATGGGTTAGGATTTAGCATTAGATTAGAGATAGGTTTAGGTTAGGCTTTACGGTTAGGCTTAGAGGTTGAGTTAATGGTTAGGGTTAGATATTAGGGTTGGGTTAGTGTTAATTTTAGTATAAGTGCTTACGGTTGGCGGCTGGGTTCAGGAGCTAGAGATAGAAATGGGGCTAGGATTAGATTAGGGTTATGTTTAGGTTTAAGGTTTCATTTAGAGTAAATTTAGGGGTTAGGCTTAGATTTCAGGTTAGAATTAGGGTTAGTGTTGGGTCTGGGTTAGGGTTAGGTTAGGTTAGGTTAGGTTAGTTTCAGCTTACCATTAAGGTTAGGTTAGTGATAGGGTTAGTGTTAGTTTAGGGTTATAGTTTAGGATTGGGGTTAGGGTTTAGGGTTGCTGTTAGGGTTAGAGTCAGGGTTAGGGCTCAGTTTTAGATTTATGGTTAGAGTTAGTTGTAGAGGTTAGGGGTAAGGTTAGGGTATGGGTTGGAATAGTGTTACGTTTCGGGGTTAGGGTGTAGTTTGGATTTACATTTTGGGTTTGGTTAGTGTTCAGGTTAGAGTTAGGGTTAGTGGTTAGTTTTAGATTTACATTTAGGGTTAGGTTTAGGGGCCAGGGAGTTGTGTCAGTGGAAGTGGTTAAGTTTAGGGGTTAGTTTTAGGATTTAGGGTTTGAGTTAGGGTTAAGTTTCAGATTAGATTTAGGGTTAGATTACAGTTTGGGGATGGTGTTTACAGTTAGATTTATGGTTAGGGGTTTGGATGAGGTTTACATGGGTTAGAGGTGAATTTAGGGGTTAGGTGTAGATTTCAGGTTAGAATTAGGGTTAGGTTAGGTTAGGTTAGGTTAGGTTAGGTTAGGTTAGGTTAGTTACGGCTTAACATTAAGGTTAGGTTAGTGATAGTGTTAGGTTAGGCTTAGCGTTTAGTATTGGGGTTAGAGTTTAGGGTTACTGTTAGAGTCAGGGTTAGGGCTCAGTTTTAGATTTATGGTTAGAATTAGTGGTAGTTGTTAGGATTAAGGTTAGGGTAAGGGTTGGAATAGTGTTAGGTTTCGCGGTTAGGGTGTAGTGTTAGGGTCAGTTGAAGTGGTTAGGTTTATGGGTTAGGGACAGGGGTAGGGTTAGGGTTAAGTTTAGATTTAGATTTAGGTTTATGATTAAAGTTAGAGGTAGGGTTAGGGTTTGAGTTTAGGCTTAGACTCAGGCTTTGATTTAGGATTAGAGTGAGGGTATGGGTTAAGCATTATGGTTAGATTTTTTTAGGGATAGGTGTTAGGGGGCAGGCTTACAGTTAGGATTAGGTTGTGAATAGGGTTAGGGTTTGGGGATGGGGGTAGAGATTAGGTTAGGGTTAGAGTTATGGCTTAGAGGTTGGGATCAGGGTGGAGGTTTAGCAATGGATGTTCATATATGTGGTAATGGTTAGGGGTTAGTTTTATGGGTTAGGGGAAGGGTTGGTGATTAGGGAGATGAGTTAGTATTATAGCTAAGGATAGTGTTAGGGTCAGCAGTTATGACTTAGGGTTAGGGTTTCAGCTAGGGTTAGATGATGGTTAGGGTTAGAGTTGGCATTACCAGTTGGGGGAAGGGTTAGAGTCTGGTGTTACGGTTTTGGTTAGGGGTAGAGTTAGCGTTAGATGTTTAGGGTTAGACTTGGAGTTAGGTTTAAGAATTACAGTTAAGGTTAGTGTTAGGGTAAAAGTTAGGGCTTAGTTTAAGGGTTAAGTTAGGTTTAAGACTTAGGATTGCATTTAGAGTTAGGGTTAGCACTAGGGTTATCATTTAGATAAGGGTTAGTGTTGGATAAGGTTTAGGGTTAGGTTTAGATTAGGGTTAGGGAATAGAGTTAGAGTCAGGGTCAGGATTAGAGTACAGGTTAGGTTTAGGGGTAAGGGCCTATGGTTAGTGCTTGTGGTTATGCATTTGAGTTAGGGATAGGGGTTAGTTTTCAGGTTAGGGTTAGGCTTACTGTTAGGGTTAGGCTTAGGTTTAGGAGTTAGGGTTAGGGTTGGAATTGGGGTAAGGGCTTGGGGTTACAGTTAGATTAGTTTTAGGTTAGTGTTAGGGTTGGTGGTAGGGGTTTATTTTGGGTTAGGGGTTAGGGAGTAGCGTTATTATAAGTGGTTAGGATTACCGTAAGGGGGTAGGGTTAGGAGTGGGGATAGGGTTAAGGTTAGAATGACGGGTTAGAATTGCAGTTAGGGTTTGGGATTAGAGGTAGAGTTAGGTTTCGGGACAGGGGTTTGGGGTTCAGATTAGATTCAGGGTTAGGGTTTAGGATAAGGATTAGGCTTTTGGTAAGTGTTGGGTTAGTGTTACGGGTTGGGGTTACGGAGTAGTGGAAGTGGTTAGGAGTAGGTTTAGGTACTAGGGTTAGATTTCGGGTTAGGGTTTGGATTTACATTTTGGGTATGGTTAGTGTTCAGGTTAGAGTTAAGGTTAGTGGTTAGTTTTAGATTTACATTTAGGGTTAGATTTAGGGGCCAGGGAGTTGTGTCAGTGGAAGTGGTTAAGGTTAGGGGTTAGTTTTAGGATTCAGGGTTTGAATTAGGGTTAAGTTTCAGATTAGATTTAGGGTTAGGGTTAGATTAGAGTTAGGGGATGGTGTTTCCAGTTAGACTTATGGTTAGGGCTTTGGATGAGGTTTACAATTAGGATTAGATTAGTGTTAGGATATAGTTAGTGTTAGGGCTAAGCATTAGGTTTCAGAGTTAGGGAATAGTGTAGGCGTAAGCAGTTAGAGTTAGGTTTTAATATTAGGGTGGAAGGGTAGGACTAGGGTTAGGGTTAGAGTTAGGATTATGGGTAAGTAATAGAGTTAGATTAGGTTTAGAACAGGGTTAGAATGTAGGGTTAGAGTTAGCGTTAGAGGTTAGTTTTATGTTTTGGGTTAGAGTTAGGATTACGTTTTAGCTTTAGCTTTAGGTTAGAGTTAGGGATGGGGTTAGCATTAGGGTTAGGGTTAGTGTTAGGCAGTATTGTTAGTGGAATGGTCAGAGTGAGGTTTTAGATTAATATTGGAGATGGAGGTTGGGGTTGGCATTAAGGGTTGCAATTCTGGTTAGTGGTAGGGGGTAGTGTTGGTGTAAGTCGTTAGGATTAGTGTAAGGGGTTAGGTTTAGGGGTTAGGGGTCGGGATAGGTTTAGGTTTAGGATAATGGGTTAGGGTTTGAATTAGGGTTAGTTTAGGGTTAGAGTCAGTCGTAAGAGTTGCAGGTTAGGATTTAGGGTTAGGGCTTGGTTTAGGTTAGTGTTTGGTTTAAGGCTGGTGTTAGTATGATGGGTTAGGGTTACTTTTAGGGTTAGGCTAGGGTTATAGGTTAGGGTTAGAGGTAACATTAGGGTGATATTTCAGGTAAGAAGTAGGGGAAGGCTAGGGTTAGGGTTAGTTTTAGGGTTAGGCGGGGTTTGGTTTAGGTTAGATTTTGGGCTAAGAGGTAGGGCTAGGGTGGTGGTTGGGTTAATGTTAGGGTTAGTTTTAGGTGAATGATAGGTGTAGGGTAAGTTTTAAGAGCAGGGGTTAGGATTAGGGTTAGGGTAAGGGATGGATAAGTGTTAGGGTTAGGGCTTAGGGAGTGGTGTCAGTGGAAGTGGTTCGGGTTGGGGTTTAGCTCAGGGTCCCAGGGGGATTTGTCAGGTTCCAAGGCCTGGATGAAGAGCTCCCTTCTTGGTCGCATACATCCAAAAAGACAGGGACACGTCTGTGTCTTATCTGCCTGGCGCTGTCCCACCAGCAGTGGCAGATGCATCCTGGAGAGGAGTGGAGCTGCCAGGCACTGTCAGAGGATCTCCCTGCGGTGCCATTCGCTGCCCACGCATACTCACACACTGTCCCTGGCTGTGACAGATACACCAGCTATGAGCTCTGGACACAGGACACAACAGTCCAACAGCAAAGACCATCTCTCCTGTCCTGAAAGACTCTTATGACCCCTGGAGCCCAAAGCCATGGACCACTCATTGGACATTTTAGAGGCGTGGCCTATAGACTGAGGAATGAGATCTGTGTGTTTTTCCAGAGGTAGGAAAAGTGCTGTTGATTACCTGGAATGTATTGGAGAGTGTGGGACCTGGGCACAACACAGATGGTACAGAATAAGGGGGGGGCACTGTCCTGGTTTCAGCTGGGAGAGAGTTAATTTTCTTCCTAGTAGCTGGTAGAGTGCGGTGTGTTGGATTTAATCTGAGAAGAATGTTGATAGCACAGGGGTGTTTTGGTTGTTGCTAAGCCATGTTTATACCAAACCAAGGACTTTTCATCAAGGAGGCTGGAGGTGCACAAGAAGCTGGGAGGGGCACAGGCAGGACAGCTGGCCCAAGTGGCCAAAGGGATATTCCACACCATATGATATCATGCTTGGTATGTAAACTAGAGAAAAGTTATCTGGGGGACCGCTGTTTGGGATCTGGCTGGGTGTCACTCAGTGGGTTGTGAGCAATTGCATTGTGCGTGACTTGGTTTATATCTCCTGTTATTATTATTACCATTTTTGCAATTACTACTATTACTACTGCCATCATTATTATTATAATTACTATTACTATAATTATTTTATTTATTATCATTATTATATTTATTGTAGCTGTTGTTGCTATTATAGCTGTTGTAGCTATTGTAGCTGTTGTTGCTATTGTAGCTATTGTAGCTGTTGTTGCTATTGTAGCTGTTGTTGCTATTGTTGCTATTGTTATTGTTTTGCCTTTCTGTCTCATTAAACTGTCTTCATTTTAACCCAAGATGTTTATTTCTTTCCTGATTCCCTCTCCCATCCCCCTGGGCTGGAGGGAGTAAGAGAAGGGCTGTGTGTGATGTTCAGCTGCCTGCTGGGTTAAACAAAACAGTCCTGGTGAAAGGAGTGATCATGCAAGGTGTCCCAGAGGAAGAGGTGAACCTGAGGAGGGCACAGGGTAACAAGGGCCCTTCAATGCCAGGACAGGCTGTGAGAAGCCAGGATGCCAAAAGATGTCAGACTGGAGAATGTTTCAGGACACCATCTTGGTTCAGCCCTTCCCTGCCCTTTGTGCCATGAGAGACACCCCATGGTCCTGCCCAGCCTTGTCCTCAGCTCCTGAGACAGCTGGGAAGATGGAAAGGGCTCAGCAGCAGTGATCCTCATCCAGCTGGGTCTGTTTCCCAGCCCAACCAGCGTGGCCAGAGCAGAGTCACCCATAGCCCCAGGGCACCACAGCCCCTCGCTCTGCAGAGCAGCATCGCCAGCTCAGGGCCCTGTGGGAGCACAGGGAGGGAACCAGGACCAGCCGGCCAGGCCAGGCTGGACACCCTCACCTGGGGAAAGGGATGTCCCTGGAGAAGAGCAAGGGAGCATTTCTGTGCCTGCAGGGAGGAATCCAGGAGGAAGAGAAATGTCTTTCTGCAGACACTCATTTGGGTCAGGCTGCTCTGTTGCTGGAGCAGGACTCTTGTTCTGGTCTGAGGAGAGGGGCTGGCACTGATGAACACAGGTCATCTGTGGTGGGGATCTGCTGGAGTTGAATCTGCTTTTCCTGTCTGTCCACACCTCCTCAGGAGACACTCTGCATCGGTATCCATGGGAGAATTATTCTATCACATTTTCAAAGTGCTCACTGCCAAAACAGTGTCATCCTTACCAACTTCTCTCTCATCCTCACTCACACAAGATAAATCAACCTGTTGCCCATGTCATTGAGCAGCTCCATATATCCGAGCTGATCCTTCACACAGTGGGATCCCTCTGTCCCCACCCTCCCTGAGACTCTCTCCAGCAGACCCTGTATCCTTCAACTGAAACACCACAGCTCAGCAAGCTGTCCCACCTCACCTCATATAATCCAAAAATGTCACAGTGCTTTGACAAGACATGGGGCACCTCCTGGCAGTGGATGTTCGGAAGCTTGTTCAGTGCTACACCACCTGGGTTTCCACCATGTAGAGGGACACAGATTGCCTCTGTGACACCCCTCTTGTAGAGCCAGACCTAATGAACAGCATTTTAAACAATACCTCAGAGACTGAGTGCATTTCTTTCTGGGTTCATACCAGACCAGCATCAACTGGGGAAAAACACTCTCCCAGCACTCTTGGATGCAAACCCTCTGGTCCCAAGGGCTGGTAAGGCTGCAGTTTGCTCATGAAACCCCTGGCTTGATCCCCATCCACTACAGTTGTTGCCCTCCAGAGTCCTGCCTGAAAGCACAGAGGCCTGGAACACTTTGCTGGTGACAACTGATGCAAAGACACGGAGACATCTCAGGTCTACCTACACCTTGTCTTACTAAATTCAGTAGTAGTCTCACAGTACTTAGGATTTTCCTTTAGCTGTTTCTGAAGTAGCAACAGCTTATCTTGATGACCTTCAATTCCTTTTGGAGTTTTAATTATGTTTTGATGTGAACCATTGCTGTGCCTGAAGGACGTTGACTTGAAAACTAAATGTATCCAGGCATATTGTGAAAGTATTTGGTCTTTTTGTTGATTGTATCATCAAGAGACTGAGTGAAGATCCCTGTGTGATGTGCTGCTTGTCCATGCAATGCCTGCAGCTGTTGGGTAGAGAAGAGACCAACCTTGCTTTTCTGATGACATCTGGTGACTGATGTCCCTGGGAAAGTAATGGAACAGCTTATCCTTGGTGCCATCTCAAGCCATATCAAGGATAAGAGGGCAAAAGAGAGCAAGCCAGTCTACGTGCTCTGCTTTTATATGCAGGAAATTGTGAAAGGGATGGAATACCCCTATTGGTCAGTTCGTGGCCACATGACTCGGGCCAGTTCCTTCCATTGCTCCCCCCTCCGCTTCAGCCCAAAACGGGGCCGGGCCGGGGGGGGGGGTGCGGTTCACAACACCAGGACAGTTTTCAACATGATCGGCATGAGTTTTCTTAAGTAGCTATGAGCCTCCTTTGAAGAAAAAGGGCTGAAGCCACATTCACAAAACCACACAGTCCGTTTTCAGCAATCGAATCTACCGTTTCCCCCTTTTGGGACAACCAGGGTTCTCTCAAGGTGCGCTTTTACAGTACTTGTGAGCTGTTCACTGACTCACTTGCTAAAGGAGGTGGCCTCATCCAACTCCCAGTTTTAGCCTGCCAGCTCTCCAATGCATTGCCTCTGCCACCTTCCTTCTGCCGGGCCCAAAGTGCATTCTACTGCCTGGTTAGGGAGATGCACGTGCCACCGGCCCCAAAGCATCACCCTGGGGACCCATCATAGCTGGCCATTACCTCTCAACTGCTGCACCAGCCAAACCTTTCTGGAACAGCAAACTCTCAGAATCTGCTCCAGGTCTGTAAGAGTCGGTCCAAAACCAGGATCTGCCTGAACATCGCCACCAAGAACAGACTGACAGTGACTTAGACAGAGGCCTGAGGAGAAGCACTGTGTTGCACAGGTGTCTTCAGCCTGGAAGGCTGCTGCTAACAATGGCTGCTGTGTGGAGTTTGCCTGCTGCTTCAGCCAAGCTAGCCCCCACCTCCTAAAAGGGATTGTTAGACGGGTCTCTCTGACCCAGGGACAATCACTGCTGTTCAGAAGATGGATTCTTACCTGCAGCCTCAGTCACACCTTGTCCCCCACCCACTCCCTCGAACAAAGGACAACAAAAAAGAGCATGCCCAGAAGCTGGCCAAGGGTCCTGAGGTCACCCAATGGACCAGAGAGATACCCCTGAATGCAGGCCACGCAGGCGCAGACAAGCGCTGGCAAGAGAGGCGAAGACTTTTCGAGCCTGCGCAGTTAAGCCCGGATTGAGAAACAAAGGTGGAGATTGGCCTGAAACAATGGGAGCGAGGGGGGGTGAAGAAGTATAAAGATGGTTCCTGACTGGACGTCATTGAGATCTCCCCACCAGAGGATCCCAAACCACCATGGAGGACCGGCAGGACTCCACGGGACTGGACCCCAGAGGGACGGACACCTTTGGAACTCATCTGCTGGTAAACCAGTCCTCATTCCCCTCTTTTCCTTCTTCTTTCCCTGTTTCTTTTTCCTTTCCTGTTTTCTTACTCTCTCGCCATCGCGTGCCGCTTTACAGGCAAAATAATAAAGTAACACTGTTTGATTGCATTCTAAGCCCTTGGCATTTCAGATGCCTTAATTTTGTGCTTCGAGAAGAACATAAATGAACCATCACGAGTCCATCACTGAGTGGACCCTAACAAGGTCCTTGCAAGCTCACAATCTCCTTTTGCTCCCCTAGCACACTTCTTCCCCCCTCCATGCCATTTGATTTCAGCCTAGGGAACAGACAAATCCTTGGAAAAAGTAGGCATTCTTTTCATGTCCTATGTCAGCACAGGAAAAGAAGAAAATCCCAAAGTCTCAACATCTACACCACCCTAAGTGGAAGGCCAGCGTGTCCCCACCATCCACCAGCATGATGTGCCACTAGTTCATATATGACTCAGTGATTTTGAGAGAGGTAGAAGAAAACATGCACCAAAAATTAGAAAAAAAGTCTGAAAGCTTAAGATGAAACAGCACTTCTTTAGAAGGAGATGATTGGAAGCCGCTCTGACTTGCACTGCTAACAACTTGTCCTGGTTTTGTTAAAAACAAGTTTCTCTTTTAGTGAATTTGCCTGTCAGCTAAAGCCTTCGTATTAGCTGCATTTTCCTGGAGAACCAGACACATGTTTTGGTAAACATAGCAATGGAATGCAAACTTATTAATAAGCACAGATGGACGTCTTGCGAGAGGGGCGACGAGAGACAAGTGACCAAGAAACTGACCAGCTGTGTATAACATTCCATTCACGTGAATACTTCATATAAAAATGGGAGATCACGAGGATCTCGTCCCTTTTTTTGCCTTTTCCTTTCTGCTTATGGCCGACATTAGGAGAGGACCTTGCTAGTCGTCCCTGCAAACTGAGGCCTAGTGACAGACTGAATCCAGCTCCGGTTGGCTGCAGAGTCTAATCCAGGACTTTGGTTGCCGGCTCTGCAGTTGCTGAGACTTTCAAGATTGGGTTTGTATATTTTGTATTACTGAAGTGATTGAGCAACTCTGGAACTTTGAGGACAGCCTTGCTGGTTCTCTACAGGCTTGTGTCTCTGCTGTGGAGAAACTGTGTGAAAAATCTGATGACCGGTTTGAAAAGCTATTGCAAGAAATCAAAGAACTCAGAGAAGACACATACCATTCACGACCTGCGCAAACCTATGTTTCAGCTATTAGGAAAAGGCGTTTCCAGTCTCGAGAGAGAGGACAGAGGCAGCCCACAAAAAGAGGTTCACTGTGGTTCTTCCTACATGAGCAGGGAGAAAACATGAACAAGTGGCATGGAAGACCTACCTCAGAACTTCAAGAACGAGTATGTGAGATCAAAGGAAAAACTCCTAGGAAGGTGGCTGCTCCAGTTTACAAAAAGAGCACAAGAGATTCTGATGCTCTTGAAGGAACCTCTAATTCACACCCAGAGACTGTGCAAAACAGAAATTAGAGGTGCCCTGCCTCCAACCAGGTGGAGGAAAGGGATAACAGAGTTTATTGGACTGTACAAATACGATGGCCTGGTACAACACACCCCCAGGAGTACAAAGCTTTAGTGGACACTGGTGCTCAGTGCACGATAATTCCTTCTAATTATAAAGGAACACAATCCATCAATATTGTTGGACTGACTGGGGGATCCCAGGAACTGACTGTTGTAGAGACTGAAATGAGCCTAACTGGAAAAAACTGGCAAAAGCATCCCATTGTGACTGGTCCAGATGCTCCGTGCATCCTTGGCATAGACTACCTCAGGAGAGGGTATTTTAAGGACCCAAAAGGGTATAGGTGGGCATTTGGTATAGCAGCTGTGGACACTGAGAAAATTGAACAGCTGTCTGATTTGCCTGGTCTTTCAGATGACCCTTCTGTTGTAGGACTGCTGATGGTTGATGATCAGCAGGTGCCAATTGCTACCACAACGGTGCATAGTCGGCAATATCGCACCAATCGAGACTCTTTGATTCCTATCCAGAAGTTGATCCATCAACTGGAAAGCCAGGGTGTGATCAGTAAGACTCGCTCACCTTTCAACAGCCCAATCTGGCCAGTGCGTAAGTCTAGTGACGAGTGGAGACTAACTGTAGACTATCGTGGCCTGAATGAAGTTACGCCACCACTGAGTGCTGCTGTGCCTGACATGCTAGAACTGCAATTTGAACTGGAGTCAAAGGCAGCTAAGTGGTATGCTACAATTGACATTGCTAACAATACATCTGCCAGGGTTTTATTGTCACCCCGCAATCTAAACCCTCGACACATTGCTACAAAACTACGAATTTACCTTTGGGAAAGGGGTGGTGTTTTTCTCCAGGTTTGCAAACACTGTCATTCTGCTGCTAAAATATTATATAGATGAGAAACACAAGGAAACACTTGACTGGTAAAGGGTCTGGATATGGATTTGCCGCTGAAGTCGAATACTATGTGTCTCTTACATGCTCTTTATATTTTCTCTTTATTTTGATGTAAATTGCATTTATTGTATTCCAACTAATTCAGATGGGTTTTTATTTCATGAAAACAGCTATTTTTCTCTTTTTTTAATAGCATGTGTAGTAACACAAAGTCTGTCTTCATAAACACACTTTATTTGTTTTTTTTCCATGTTTCTGTATGTATTTCAAAGCAGAGCTTAGTGTGGTAGGAATAAATCGCTGGAAAGCTGGCCCATGATTGTGAAACAGTAAGACGACAACATCTGAATTCATTACAGCTGTTTTGTGCTGCTGTCCCACTCTTACTACGCTCTGTCTTGAATGTATGATTGAATACGTGTTTAATTTTTTGTGAACAGCTCGATGACTCTCCTGCACCTCTTTCTCTGGCACAGCTTATTAAGGTATTACAATAGAATATAAGGTATATATTCCTGTCAAATACTTTAATACTTTCTGGAAGAGAAAACAAACAAACCAAATCTGAGAGGAAAAAAACTGGGGAGAGTGACAGCTTTGAAATAATGTCATTACTTTTCTGTGTTGTGCTTTCTTAAGGTTCAAGTCTCCCTGTAGTGCTTTGTCTTACCCTAGAAGTTCATATACCCACTGCAAGTCACAATCAGGCTCTTCCTGCACTCGCTCCGATTCTCGATCACGGAGTCGTTTCCGTTCCTACTCGCCATTGCTGCCGTCTCCAAGAAGAGGCAAAGGGAGGAGTCCTAACTATCATTCTAGGTCAAGGTCACGTGGTGATCACCACTCATGGTCAAGGTGTTCTTAAAAATCTTGAAGCGAGAAGAAGCCAGTGCCAGCGCTGAGCAACTGGCAAAAGAGCTCCGGCCCCTCTTTGATTCTGTCAGACCCTGTCAGGCTCTTGCAGGCTTTTTCACACTCTGTCAGGTCCTGTTGGGCTCTGTCGGCCGCTGTCAGACCCTGTCAGGCTTTGTCGAGCCTTGTCAGGCTCTCTCAGTCTTTGATGGGTTCTATTGGGCTCTGCCAAGCATTGTCGGGCTCTGTCAGGCTCTGTAGGTCTGTGTCAGTCTTTATTGGTTATGGTCAGGCTTAGTCAGCCTCCGTCAAGCCCTGTCAGGCTCTTTTGGGCTCTGTGGGGCTTTGTCAGGCTTTATTGGACTTTGTCAGGATCTGTCCATCCCTGTCAGACTTTGTCAGGCTCCGTCAGGCACTGTTGGGCTCTGACAGGCTTTGTCGGGGCCTGTCGGGGCACTGTCGGGGTTCATTGGTCTTTGTTGGGTTCTATCGGCCTTTGACGGGCTCTGTTGGGCTTTACTGGGCTTTGGCAGGCCCTGTCAGGCACTATCAGGCTCTATCAGGCCCTGTCGTGCTCTGTCCAGCCCTGTCAGATTTTGTCTGGCTCTGTCGGGGTCTATTGAGCTCTGTTGGGTTTTTTCAAGCTCTGTTGGGCTCTGTTGGGCTCTGTTGGGCTTTCTTAGCCTTTATTGGGCTCTGTCTGGCTTTCCTGGGCTTTGTTGGGCTCTGTCCGGCCCTGTCAGTCTTTGTCTGCCTCTGTTAGGCTTTGTTGGGCTCTGTCAGGGCCTGTCGGTCTCTTTCGGGCTTTGTTGGGCTCTGTTGTGCTCTGTTGGGCTTTGTCAGGCTCTGTCACGCTCCGTCAGACTTTTCTGGGCTCTGTCAGGCTCTATAGGTCTTGTCGGGCTTTACTGGGCTTTGTCAGGCCCTGTCGGGCTCTGTCAGACTCTGTCGGGCTCTGTCAGGCTCTATAGGTCTTTGTCGGGCTCTGTCAGGCTCTGTCAGGCTCTACAGGTCTTTGTCGGGCTTTGTCTGGCTCTATTGGGCTCTGTCGGGCTCTGTTGGGCTTTGTTGGTCTCTTTCAAGGTTTGTTGTGCTATGTTGCGCTTTGCTGAAAGAGACTGACAGAGCCCCACAGGGCCTGACAAAGCCTAATAAAGCCCGACAAAGACATATAGAGCCCAGCAGAGCCCAGAAAAAGTCTGACAGAGCTCGACAGGGGCCGACAGAGCCCAACAAAGCCTGAAAGAGACCAACAAAGCCTGACAGAGGCAGACAAAGTCTGACAGGGCCTGTGCAAAGCCTGACAGATCCCGAAAGGGCCCAACAAAGCCTGACAGAGCTTGACAGGGCCCAAGAGGGCCTGACAAAACCTGACAGAGCCTGACAGGGCCCAACAGAGCCTGATAAAGCCTGACAGAGCATGACAGAGACTGAGAGAGCCCGACAAAGCCTGAAAGAGTCTGAAAGACCCCAATAGAGTCCAACAGATTATAGAGTCCAATAGAGCCACAAAGATGATTAAGGGAGTGGATCATCTCCCTTATGAGGAAAGGCTGAGGGAGCTTGGTCTCTTTAGCCTGGAGAAGAGGAGACTGAGGGGTGACCTTATTAATGGCTAAAAATATATAAAGGTTGAGGGTCACGAGGATGGAGCCACGCTCTTCTCGGTAGGACAAGGGGTAATGGGTTCAAACTGGAACACAAGAGGTTCCACTTAAATTTGAGAAGAAACTTCTTCTCAGTGAGGGTGACAGAACACTGGAACAGGCTGCCCAGGGGGTTTGTGGAGTCTCCTTCTCTGTAGACATTCAAACCCGCGGGGACACCTTCCTGTGTAACCTCATCTGGGTGTTCCTGCTCCGGCGGGGTGATTGCACTGGATGGGCTTTCCAGGTCCCTTCCAACCCCTGACACTCTGGGATTCTGTGATTCTCTGAACAGGGCATGAAAAAACCGACAGAGCTTGACAGAGTCCGACAGGGCCAAACAGAGCCTGACAGAGTTTCACAGTGCCTGACAGGGCCCAATGAACCTGATCGTGACTTGCAGTGGGTATATGAACTTCTAGGGTAAGACAAAGCACTACAGGGAGACCTGGACCTTGAAAAAACACAACACAGAAAGATAATTGCATTATTTCAAAGCAGGCACTCTCCCCAGTTTTTTTCCTCTCAGATTTGGTTTGGTTGGGTTTTTTTCTCTTCCAGACAGCGAGTCCTAAGGGCTATACAGTGCAGTATCAAATAGCAAGAAAACATGATTTAGCCTGCAGACAGTCACGCTCGATTTTAAAATGCCAGTCTAGTCTATTTACCTTCACTGCCTTTTTGGCAATTTGTAGAGGATGCAAAGCACTTGTACTGCAATCCTATATACTATTTAATCCTATGTACTATTTAATCCTCCATACTGTTTAAACAACACTTCCAGCAGATGTCCTAGCAAAATCTTGCACCTACCTTGATCTCCGACCAGGAACAGTGACCACATGTTGATCAATTCATCTCTAAAAGCTTCTAAACTCAGTTTCTAGAAATATGACTGATCCTGGCACCATGACTAAGTCACACATCACAGTCACAAAACCATAGTCACAGTCAGTGAGTCACAGAATCACAGTGTCACAGTGTCAGTGTCACACAGAGTCAGTGTCACAGAATCACAGAATCACAGAGTCAGAGTAAGAGAGTCACAAGCACAGTGTCACAGTGTCACAGTGTCACAAAGAGTCACAGAGTCACAGAGGCAAAGTCACAGAGTCACAGTGTCACAGAGTCAGAGTCACAAGGTCACAGAGTCACAATCACTGTGTCACAGTGTCACAAAGTCACAGAGTCAGAGTCACAGAGTCATAGAGTCACAGTGTCACAGAGTCAGACTCACAATGTCACAGAGTCACAATCACTGTGTCACAGTGTCACAAAGTCACAGAGTCAGAGGCACAGAGTCACAATCACAGAGTAACAGAGTCACAGAGTGACAGTCACATAATCACAGTCACAGAGTCATAGAGTCACAGGGTCTGAGTAACAGAGTCATAGCCACAGTGTCACAGTGTCACAGAGTCATAGAGCCACAGAGTCAGAGTCACAGAGTGACCTTTACAGTCACTTATTCACAGAGAAACAGTGTCACAGAGTCACAGGGTCACATAGTCACAGAGTCTAGGTGTCACAGTCAAAGAGTCTCAGCACAGTCACAGTGTCACAAAGTCAGAGTCACAGATTCACATTCACAGTCACAGACTCACTGAGTCAGAGTAACAGAGTCACAGTTACAGTGTCACAGAGTCACAGAGTCAGTGTCACAGAGTCACAGAGTCACAGAGTCAGAGTCACAGTCATGGAGTCAGAGTCACAGTCACAGAGTCAAAGCCATAGTGTCTAGGTCATAGTTACATAGTCACAGAGTCACAGTCACAGACTCACAAAGACACAGAGTCACAGTATCACAGTGTCAGAGTCACAGAGTCACAGTCACTGTGTCACAGTGTCACAGAGTCATAGAGACACAGTGTCAGAGTCAGTCTCAGTCACAGTCACAGTGTCACATAGAGTCACAGAATCAGAGTCACAGAGTCATAGAGTCAGAGAGTCAGAGTCACTCAGTCATAATCACAGATTAACAGAGTCACAGAGTCACAGTCACATAATCACAGAGTCACAGAGTCAGGGGGTCAGAGTAACAGAGTCAGAGTCACAGTTTCACAGAGTCACAGTGTCACTATGTCACAGAGTCTCAGTGTGACAGTCAAAGAGTCTTAGTCACAGTCACAGCGTCACAAAGTCGAGTCACAGAGTCACAGAGTCACAGAGTCACAGAGTCACAGAGTCGCAGATTCACAGAGTGAAAGTCACAGAGTCACAGTGTCACAGAGTCACACAGTCAGAGTCACAAGGTCACAGACTCACAATCACTGTGTCACAGTGTCACAAAGTCACAGAGTCAGAGTCACAGAGTCACAGAGTCACAGAGTCAGAGTCACAATGTCACAGAGTCACAATCACTGTGTCACATTGTCACAAAGTCACAGAGTCCTAGTCACAGTGTCACGTTGTTACAGAGTCATAGAGTCACAGAGTCACAGAGTGACCTTTACAGTCACTTAGTCACAGAGTCTCAGTGTCACAGTCAAAGAGTCTCAGTACAGTCACAGAGTCACAGAGTCAAAGTCACAGAGTCACAGTGTCACAGAGTCACAGGGTCACAGGGTCACATATTCACAGAGTCTAGGTGTCACAGTCAAAGAGTCTCAGCACAGTCACAGTGTCACAAAGTCAGAGTCACAGATTCACATTCACAGTCACAGACTCACTGAGTCAGAGTAACAGAGTCACAGTTACAGTGTCACAGAGTCACAGAGTCAGTGTCACAGAGTCACAGAGTCACAGAGTCAGAGTCACAGAGTCATGGAGTCAGAGTCACAGTCACAGAGTCAAAGCCGTAGTGTCTAGGTCATAGTTACATAGTCACAGAGTCACAGTCACAGACTCACAAAGACACAGAGTCACAGTGTCACAGTGTCAGAGTCACAGAGTAATAGTCACAGTGTCACAAAGTCACAGTGTCACAGAGTCACAGGGTCACTGTGCCACAGAGTCACAGTGTGACAGTCAAAGGGTCTCAGTCATAGTCACAGCATCACAAAGTCACAGACTCACAGAGTCAGTCACATATACACTTAGACACAGAGTCAGAGTCACAGTCACAGAGTCGCAGTAACAGTCACAGAGTGACAGTCACTGTGTCACAGTGTCACAGAGTCATAGACAGACAGTGTCACAGTGACACTCTCATTCACAGTCACAGTGTCACAGGGTCACTGTGTCAAAGAGTGAGAGTCACAGAATCATAGAGTCACAGAGTCAGAGTAACAGAGTCACAGTGTCACTGAATGACAGAGTCACAGTGTCACAGAGTCACAGTCTCAGTCACTGAGTCACAGATTCTCAGTCACAGAGTCTCAGTCATAGAGTCAAAGTCACAGTCACAGTGTCATGGAGTCGCAGAATCACAGTGACAGTCACAGAGTTACAGAGTCACATTAACAGTCACAGCGTCACAGTTACAGAGTCACAGGGTCACTGTGTCACAGAGTCTCAGTGTCACAGTCAAAGAGTCTCAGTCACAGTCACAGTATTCACAAAATCACAGACTCAAAGATTCAAAGAGTCACATTTACAGTCACTTAGGCAATGAGTCAGAGTCACAGTCACAGAGTCGCAGTAACGGTCACAGAGTCACAGTCACAGACTCACAAAGGCACAGAGTCACAGAGTCACAGTGTCACAGAGTCACAGAGTCATAGAGAGACAGTTTTACAGCGACAGTCTCATTCACAGTCACAGAGTCACAGGATCACTGTGTCACAGAGTGACAGTCACAGAATCACAGTGTGACAGAGTCAGAGTAACAGAGTCACAGTGTCACAGACTGACAGAGTCTCAGTCACTGAGTCACAGATTCTCAGTCACAGAGTCTCAGTCAGTCACAGTTCACAAAATCAGAGTCACAGAATCAGAGTCACAGTCACAGAGTCACAGAGTCACATTCAGAGTCACAGAGTCACAGCGTCACAGTCACAGCGTCACAGTCACAGAGCCACAGAGTCACAGTCAGAGTGTTAAAGTGTCACAGTCACAGTCACTGTGTCACAGTGTCACAGAGTCATAGAGACACAGTGTCAGAGTCAGTCTCAGTCACAGTCACAGTGTCACATAGAGTCACAGAATCAGAGTCACAGAGTCATAGAGTCACAGAGTCAGAGTCACTCAGTCATAGTCACAGATTAACAGAGTCACAGAGTCACATAATCACAGTTTCACAATCACAGGGTCACTATGTCACAGAGTCTCAGTGTGACAGTCAAAAAGTCTCAGTCACAGTCACAGCGTCACAAAGTCACAGAGTCACAGAGTCACACTCACAGAGTCACAGTAACAGCTACAGAGTCACAGTCATAGAGTCTGATTTATAGTTACAGAGCCACAGAATCACAGTGACAGTCACATATTCACAGACTCACAGTCACAGTGTCACAGAGTCACAGAATTACAGTGACAGTCACAGAGTCACAGTCAAAGTGTCAGAGTCACAGAATTGAAGTATCACAGTCACAGAATCATATTCACAGTCACAGAGTCAGAGTCACAGAATCACAGAGTCACAGAGTCACAGTCACAAAGTTACAGAGTCACAGGGTCACAGGGTCACAGGGTCACAATGTCACAGATTCTCATTGTCACAGAGTCACTGAGTCACAGAATCACAGAGTCACATTAACAGTTAGAGTCACAGTCAGAGAGTCAGTCATAGTTATATAGTCACCATCACAATAACAGTCACAGAGTCACAGTCACAGACTGACAAAGACACAGAGTCACAGAGTCACAGTCACTGTGTCACAGTGTCACAGAGCCATAGAGACACAGTGTCACAGTCAAAGTGTCTCAGTCACAGTCACCGTGTCACAAAGTCACAGAGTCACAGTCACAGAATCACAAAGATACAGAGTCACAGAGTCACAGTCACTGTGTCACAGTGTCATAGAGTCATAGAGACACAGTGTCACAGTCAAATTGTCTCAGTCACAATCACAGTGTCACAAAGTCACAGAGTCACAGTCACAGAATCACAAAGACACAGTGTCACAGAGTCACAGTCACTGTGTCACAGTGTCACAGAGAGACAGTGTCACAGTGACAGTCTCGTTCACAGCCACAGAGTCACAGGGTCACTGTGTCACAGAGTGACAGTCACAGAATCACAGAGTCACAGAGTCACAGAGTCAGAGAAACAGTCACAGTGTCACTGAATGACAGAGTCACAGTGTCACAGAGTGACAGAGTCAGAGTGTCACAGAATGACAGAGTCTCAGTCACTGAGTCACAGATTCTCAGTCAGAGAGTCTCAGTCATAGAGTCTCAGTCCAGTCACAGTGTCGCAAAATCAGAATCACACAATCAGAGTCACCGCATCAGTCACAGAGTCACAGAGTTAGAGTTACAGAGTCACAGAGTCACAGTTTCACAGGCACAGAGTCACAGGGCCACAGTGTCACAGAGTCTCAGTTTCACAGTCCAAGAGGCTCAGTCACAGTCACAGTGTTACAAAGTCACAGTGTCAGAGTCACAGAGGCACATTCACAGTCACAGAGTCACAGTCAGAGACACACAAAGACACAGAGTCACAGAGTCACAATCACTGTGTCACAGTGTCAGAGTCATAGAGACACAGTGTTACAGTCAAAGTGTCTCAGTCACAGTGTCACAAAGTCACAGAGTCATAAAGTCACAGAGTTACAGTGTCACAGTGTCTCAGGCTCACAGTGTCACAGTCATAGAGACCCAATATCACAGTAAAAGAATCTCAGTCACAGTCACAGTGTCGCGAAGTCACAGAGTCAGAGTCACAGTCAAAGAGTCTCAGTCACAGAGTCACAGAGTCACAGTCACAGTTTCATAGTGTCACAGAATCAGAGTAACAGAGTCACAGTGTCACAGAGTGACGGAGTCTCAGTCACTGAGTCACAGATTCTCAGTCATAGAGTCTCAGTCACAGTCACAGTGTCACAAAATCGGAGTCACAGAATCGGAGTCACAGTCATAGTCACAGAGTCACAGAGACACAGTCACTGTGTCACAGAGTCACAGAGACACAGTGTCATAGTCGCAGTCACATTCACAGTCACAGAGTCACAGAATCACTGTCACAGTCAGAATCACAGTCACAGAGTCAAAATAACAGACACAGATTCTCAGTCACTGAGTCAGCGCAAGATACCATCTGAATGCCACTGTAAACTCATATCCATCAAAAAGTTTAAACCACCCTGAAACGCCTCACAAAGAATACAAAGCCCAAGGAATACTTACAAAATTTTGTTTTTTGCCGGGAGGTTTAACTACTCCAACTGCGATTCTTGCAAGAGTTCCTGGTGAGTTCTTAGGGACTGGGGCATTGTCATCTGTGTGTTCTGAAAACAACAGAAATACAGAAAAGAAAAATTCATGAGTGTATACGAATATGAGAATCCCTTTACAGATACAAATGCAAAATTTTGTACGTAACATCGCACTTCTATTGTCTCCACACACCAACGAGACATTTTGAGAATGCACAAGCAGCAATATACTTTTCGCAGAAGAGTAAAAAACAACCCAACTACTTGGGAAACTTAGACTGAGCCTAAAATACCAAGATCCCTTCACGAGGATGGTTTTTCTATTTATATTTACACCACATTCTTCTTTAGACAAGGAGGAAAGCCATCAGACCTTTTAGATTAGGCCTAAACAAAAACCCCATCTACTTGAGACACTTAGACTAAGCCTAAAATGCAAAGATCTCTCCGTAAAGATGGTTTTTATACTGCACTTTCTCAATCTGCTGGCAGAACAAAAAAATAGCTGCAGATCTAGTTAGGCTCTGTCATGGTGGTTTGGTGCAGAGATCATTCATATCATGGGAATATTTCACCAGTTCTTCTCTGTTTTTCAGCGTATTACACCAAAACACCCACCTGATGACATCATTTCAACAGCAAAGGCAGCAATTTGCAGAATTCAGCTTCTTTGGGGAACTGAGAAATTGCTGAGCTGACACCAAGTCCTGCAGTGTCCCTGTCACCTGCAGAGTCACCGCATCCTCGCCACGGTAGCGGGCATTGTGACAAAGGTTCTATGTCAGCTGGGTGTGGCAGCCGAGCGCCCCCTAGGGGAGGGGGAGCCTGTCAGCCCAGCCTGTCACTGTCACCTCACATTCCATTGCTGTGTCTACCAATACATGGATCTGGCTTTTCAGGAAATCAGCTAATATGAAGCGTTAGCTGACAGGCAAATCCATTAAAAGAGAAACGTGTTTTTAACAAAACCAGGACATTCCACCTCTTATAACATGCCATTCACGGCATACTTAGACCTTATCGATACAATTTCATGAATACATTCTATCAATACAATCTAATTAATCACTACTTACATATATATATACATATGTACATATATACACAGGAGTAAATCATCATTCTCTTAATCCCTTGACCATCGTTTGAAAAAGTTCATTAAATTCATTTGTCACAACAGTCTCCCAGGGCAGGAAAAATGGTACATCTAGTGCATCTCATGACCACTGTTTGTGGGTTGAAAGACTCTATCAACTTTGAAGAAGTTGTCAGGCGCCACTCGAAGAAGCGAGCGCTGGTTTCATCATCACTGTCTTGATCTGAAAGACACTTATTAAACACTGTTAGTGTGGCAATTCACATCATGCAGTTCAGTATTGAATATTTTCACCTAGAATCAAATCCCCTTGAGGTACACACCGAACTTTTCTATCCTTAAGCGTCACCCACCAGGTGCTGCCAGGTCCTTGGGCAAAAACAATCCCAGTAATGGGCTTGCCTTTGCCTGAGGCAGGAGGAACCCAGACTGCCTTTCCTAACATGTTTTTCATGTGTACTACAGGCACTTTATCTCCTTCTACAATACGTAGAATTTCTGATTGGGCAGGCCCAGCTCCATTAGTTGATCCTCTAGTGTTGACCAACCAAGTGGCTTTTGCTAAATGTGACTCCCAGTTTCAAAAGGTTCCACCACCCAATGCCTTTAGTGTAGTTTTTAACAAACCATTGTACTTTTCAATTTTCCCAGAGGCTGGTGCATGATATGGAATACGTCTGCAGAGAGGAGTACAGGGAGTGACCTGGAGGTGCCTGAGCCTGCTGGCTCCCCTCCCAAGTCCCCCTGCCATGGTCACGGCCATGGCTGCATCCAGCACCAGGGTGCCGGCCACCTGGGGCTGTTCCTGGGCTGTCCCTGCCCTGCTGCCCTGCTGCCATGTCCAGGGTTGGGAGGAAAGGCCGCTGGGCTCTGCAAATCTTACTGGTGCTTGGCGATGCCCGAGGTGTCACTGAAGAGGAGGAGGTCCCTCTTCCTCGTTGCATGGCCCTGGCTCACCCGCACACGCTGCCGGAGCAGTGGCTCACCTGATGCCGGGATGGGCACGCACGGCTGCTCGGGCTCAGGCTTGTCCCAGCAGAGCAGACGGCGTCGGGCAGGAGAAAATCGGCTGCTGCACGGTCTGGCTGCTCTGGGCTGTCTCCCGGCCGTGCATGGGGGAGCCTACCTGTTAAAAACAACGAGTTTATCCCCATTAGGATCATAGGGAAGATCCCAATTAAGGAAATTCACACTAATAAAAATGCCAGGTTTATCCCCATTAAGCAGCAGCAAAGTCCAGCCCAGAGGGCAGTGAAACCCCCGTTATTTTGCATTTGAGAAGAGCCCGGGATGTCCATCCCAGTTTGAGAAACTAAAACGGGGCAAAATGGGGATTTTGCTGCAAACGCGAGAACTTGAGTGTCCGGGTGTTTCATCCGAGGGTCGCTCGGGGGGAATAAAACACTTGAGGCCCAAAGGGATTCACGGGAAACTGGCGACGGGCGTTTCAACTCCAATTGGGTATTGGGGGAAGTGTTGGACTCCATGATCTTAAAGGTCATTTCCAATGCAAGTTATCTGGGGATTCTAAAACCGGAGGAAACTGGGGGGTAAATTGTGGTGCAGGGGGGAAAAGTGGGGGACATGTCCCCCCCGTGATCCTCATGTCCCTTCCAGGTCCGCTTTGACACCCCACCCCCATGTCACCCCCCACGTCCGCTCTATGCCCCCTGTGTCCCCCCATCCCGTGTGTCACAGAGGCACCCCAAAAGTTAGTTTTAGGCAGAGAACAGTGTTCAAAACAAACTTTTATTCTGGTCAAAAAGGTGCAGCAGATTAACCGGTAAAGAACGGGGTTTTAGCTCTCCAAGAACATAAATACAGGTTTGAGTATCAGTTGAGGAAATTATTGGGGTGCAGCAAACAATAACAATGGAGATCCATAGTGTGCACGCACGTGGCTCACCAAATACAACGCCAGTGCCCTCCCTGACTCCTGGAAAAGTACACACTTGCCTGAATCTGGCAAGGAATTACTAAAGAAAATACACGTGCTTATATTTCAACACAGAATACACTCACTTTGCCTAAGTGAGGAAAAATAAACAGAGACCCGTGATCCTGCGAGGAATTATTTCACTCACCCACATGGGGAGATGAGGGAATCCCGGTCCCCGGAGATTCCCTCAGGCAGCCATCCTGCCTAAGGTGGGGCTCTCGGCGGCAGCATTTGGCCCGTGCTCCGAGATGTCCACAGAGCAGGCAGCCTGTGTCTGAACATGTTTCTGAAAGAGCATGTAGATTTATTCTAGTCAGTAATGTAGAAAAATTTCTCTGTATATCTATTTTGACAACAGAGCCAAGAAGACTTGGAAGGGCAAAAAAACCCAAGAACCATACGTAGAGCGGAGAATGGGATGAAGCGAGTACTTCAAATTAATATGTACAGAGATGAAAAAATCTCTAATCAGAGTGCTCCCCCAATTTATTTCACAGAGATTTTCATGTATAACAGAAGTTTGAATGTATGTGTACCGGGAATAAATAAATCGTTTTTGGATTTCAGTAAAGCTTTGATAGTGTCTCTCACAGCATTCTCCTGGACAAGATGTCCAGCACACAGCCGGATAAACACACAGTGCAGTGGGTGAGCAATTGGCTGACGGGCCGGGCTCAAAGCGTTCTGGTAAATGGGGCCATGTTGGGTTGGACACCAGTCACTGGTGGGTTCCACAAGCATCCATCTTAGTGCCAGCAGCCCTGGCTGTACATACAGACTGGGGCACAAGATGCTGGAGAGCAGCTCTGCAGAGGGATCTGGGGTTTCTGGGTGCAGTTCTGGGCGCCACAGGATAAAAAGGAGACAAAGCTATTGGAGGGTGTCCAGAAGAGGTTGGTGAAGGGTTTGGAGAAGAAGCCATATGAGGAGCAGTTAAAGTCACTTGGTTTGTTCAGCCTGGAGAAGAGAAGACTAAGAGACCTCATCACGGTTTGCAGCCTCCTCACAAGGGGAGGAGGAAGGGCAGGCACTGATCTGTCTGGCAACCAATGACAGAACCCAGGGAATGGCAAAGTATGTGCCAGGAGAGGTTTGGGTTGGACATGAGGAAAAGAGAGAAGAGAGAGGAGAGGAGGAGAGGAGAGGAGAGGAGAGGAGAGGAGAGGAGAGGAGAGGAGAGGAGAGGAGAGGAGAGGAGAGGAGAGGAGAGGAGAGGAGAGGAGAGGAGAGGAGAGGAGAGGAGAGGAGAGGAGAGGAGAGGAGAGGAGAGGAGAGGAGAGGAGAAGAAACATTGCCCCAGGTGCCAGACACAAGGCACCTTCGTGGAATCGAACGGGAGGTAGTCACGGGCAGTATCGCTACTGGAAGGAAGGCTGGACCGGCAACAAATCCGCACTGTATTTTTGCCAAAAAGGGACACGATTAGGTTGATTAGTCCCCTATCTCGTAGGCACGGGGACTGATCCGGGGCCCCCCATCACCCCAAAGGCTTCTTCCAAAGGGCGCTGGGCGCAGGGGCGGAAGGCGGGGCTGCACACGGGGGCTCTGTCACCCCCATGTCACAATGCCAGCAGCCGGCAACGCTGAGGTCACAATGCCCCGGGCAGGATAAAAAGGAGCAGCCCCCCGTGTCCACTGCCAGAGCTGGCCCGGGGGCAGCCCAAACACATCCCAGACGAAGCACTTGGGGAGCTGGCTGGCAGAATCCCAGGGCAGCGGCTGAGGGAGGAAGACCTTGGATGAAGCTACGGGAGGTTCTCCACTGCAAGACAATCTCCTGACAGGGCCACTTCCCAAACTCATCTGATGCCTGGAAATCCTTTTCCACTGGGTAGCAGTGGCAGGACCAAGGGAAGTCCTTCTTGAGGAGCACTGCAGAGCTCACCATCATCATGCCCTGCAGAGCCAGGGGCAGTAGCTCTAAGAAGTAGGATGCCCAGATGTTGCAAGGGGGCCTAGGGCTCTCACCCGCATCAGAAGCTACGTGCCTCCTTGCCACAAGGTGACGGAGCAAGTGCCGAAGGTGGGGCACGCTTCAGGTTATTCAATGCCTTCTGTTAGTGCAGGGATGGGAAGCAACGACATCCGAAATTTCCTCAGCGTCTGCTACAGCTAGGGAAAGGAGGAGGTAGGAACAGAAGGAGAGGAGAGAAGACTTCAGCTGGAAGGGACCTACAGTCATCATCTAGTCCAAAGGCCTGACCACTTCGGGGCTGGCTAAAAGTTGAAACATGGTATTAAGGGCATCGTCCAAATGCCTCTTCAACACTGACAGGCATGGGGCATCGCCCACCTGGGCTCCGGGAGCCCTGTTCCACCCTGTTTGACCACCCTCTTGGGAAAGAAAACTTTCCTCTTGTCAAGTCCAAAGCTCCCCTGAGGGATGGATGCCGCTTTGAGCCTTCTGCTATTGGCTGCCGGGAAGAAGGGATCAGCAGCTCCCTCTCCATTTTCCCTCCGCGGAAGCTGTAGAGAGCAACGAGGTCGCCTCTCAGCCTCCATCTCTCCAAACTAGACACATCCCAGGTCCTCAGCATCCATGAACCAGAAGAAGCTCTTCTCTCACAGTGGAGTTCTACAGCTCCCACACTCCCTCCCAGCTGAAGCTCTGACACAGGAGAAACCCCCTACATCAAGAAAGCCCGCCTGAAGGTCTACAGCCTAGAAATAGGGAATACAGCGTCACGTGGAGCACCAGGAGTTTCCGGCACTGCTTGCACACAGCAGAGTAGGAAAATGCTCCTGCAGGCACAAGTAGGTCACAGCCCGACTGCGAGCCACAAATGTGATACAGGCAAATGGATTCTGGTGTGTCAGACAAGGCATTGCCAGAGGAAAGGCAAGCCTGGTGCAAAGCCCCGCTGAGAACTCGCCTGGACGACTACGGACATTTCTCATTCCTCGGCTTCAGGAAAGATCAAGTCCAGCTGGGATGAAAGCAAACCAAGACTACGTAGTTGGTTAGGATCACGGAGGGCCTACAGAAGAAGACAACAGCTGCAAGGAGCAAGACCAAGCCTGAGAGGGCTGGCATGACCCTCAAGCAAGATATCAAGGATGAAAGCCAAAGGAGGAAAAGAGCCATCGAGTGCAAGCAAAGATAGGGTCAACAGCACAAAACCATTCAAGACTTCTTCCCAAGCAGACAACCTCACCATCAACGACAGCGTAGCATCACGTATCACTTGCTGCATTGGGAAGGAATGGCACAGGGACTGCCAGGGCCACCTTCCAAGCTTATGTGATGGCTGGCGGGCTGGCTGGCAAGCCTCTTCAGGTGCATAGCAGTGGGACAAGACAAAGGGAATGCCTTCTTGAAGAGCACTGCAGAGCTCACCATCTTCATCCCATGCGCAGACAGGCTCAGGAGCCATCAGAAATAGGATACAGAGGGCTTGCAAGGGGTTGCAGTGCTTTGGAGCACCCACTGGTGTCCCACCAGGCACAGGAAGGATTCTCACCCCCAAGGTCCATCAGGTCAGAGGCATTTGGGCACTGTGGGAAGTCCCCGAGATGGCTCCAGCTCAAGGGAGGATAGGGCTTGCGCAGCTCCTGGGAGGCGTGAGCAGCTTGTGGGACAAGGAGCCCGGTCTGGCTCACATGCTCAGGGAACAGCCGATCGCCAGCACTGGGGTCAGGAAGGAATTTTTTCTCCCGGGGCAGATTGGCACTGGTCCCCGGGGGTTTTTTGCCTTCCTCTGCAGCACTGAGCATGACCACTTTTCAGAGCTCCTCTGGGCCCTTTTGGCTCGCTTCCTACCTGCTGCTCAAGCACCAGGAAGATGGCCTCTCGTGCCCTGCAGCTGGGGGGAGGAAGGCTTTTTTTTCCCCCCATGTGGGACACCAAGTGTCTCTGGGGGTTTTTTGCCTTCCTCTGCAGCACTGAGCATGGCCCACTTGCCGCGGCTTCTTTGGGCCATTTGGGCTGGGTGCCTGCTGCTCCACGAGGTGGCCCTAACCTTAGCTAGGACAGCCTACCTAAACCAGCATAGAACAACTAACCTAAGCCAACCTTAAACAGCTGAAAACAATCAACCTTCGAGAACCTAAACCAATCTCAATCTGCCTTCAAAAACGTCAAACAATCAGCCAACAACAACCTAAAAAGCACCTGAAACCATCTACAACAAATTACCTCAACCAACCTGAACCAAACCAAATAAAGCAACCTCAACACCCTCAAACAAACCTACCTAAAACAAATGACCTAAAAAATCCTACCGAAAACAACCTCAAACTACATAAATCAGCGTTCCCCAAACACCCTTCGGCAACCCTGATCTAAACAAGCTGAAGACATCTAAACAGACCCACCTTAATCAACCTAAAGCAACAATCTCAAACAACTTCAAAACCACCTCATAAAGCCTAAAACCGCCTGAAACAACCAAGCTAAAATAACCACCTAGACTAAACAACTTAAACCAACCCCCAAAATAGGAAACCAAACAACATAAGCAACCTGAACAAAATGACCTAAAGCAAATCACCTAAGCCGAAATAGAACCACCAAACCCAACCTAAAACAACTAAGCTAAAAACCAGTCTCAACCAGCCAACACTTCAACAAACAAGCTAAAACACCCCAAAAAGCCTACATGACCAAAAACACCCAACCAACCCAAACCCCGCCTGACCTCATGCAGTGCCTCACTTGGATGTGTCTGCAGTCTTGGAAGCTCCGCTACCCCAGCCAGGTTCTCCTACAAATGCACCTTGAGCTTCTTTGGAGCTTCTAGAAGGGGAGTGCAGCTGCTCTATACTCTTGACCCATGAATGGTACTCCTCCAACTGGGAAGCTCATCCTCTTGGACTGACCACCTAGCTTCGGGAAGGACACGCAGGGAGCAGGGAGGGAGGAAGGGGACACCTGCCTAGCCAGCCAGATCAGCCCAATCAACCCTGGCCGATCAATGGGGTGACACGGGTCGCAGACAAATTGCTCTCACATCCAAACCAACCAAATACAATCTCAAACCAACCAAAACCACCCTCAACCAAACCTCAACCGACCAGCCTAAACAACCCCGCCTAAACCAAGCAGCCAACCTGCAACCGTCAGCCTACCTACCATCAAACAAAAATGAACAACAAAATAAAACTACATTAAAGAAACAAAACCCTGGTCCCACTTTTTTTCTTTGTGTTTTGCGTCCTTGAAAGTCTTCTTGGAGCCAAAACCCCCCTGGCATTTCTGGGAAACAGTAGTCTCATCGTTGCTCGATTCATGGTGAGCAAACACAACAGAAAAGTTCTGCTCTCTTGGGAGCCTGGACTTCTGCAGGGCAAGCCCTGACCGAGCCCTGAGGGCTCCATCCAGGAGAGCAGCTCTCTGCAGGGCGCAGACGGGCACACACACCTACACCATGGCTCAGGCAGGGACCCAAGGCCCCATGTTGAGCTGGGCCCTTGGCAGGAGACAGTGGCTGTGGGTGGGGGTCCCAGGGGAGGCCGGTCCCAGCCGCTGAGGCCTAGGAGCACCCCCAGGACCCTGGCAGAAGTAGACTTCCAAACACTTCCTTCCGTGCCTTCAAAAGAGGTGCTCGCTTAGGGATTGTCAACAGCACTTGTGGCTACATCCACGGCCCTGCTGTGCTTGCTCACCATACCAAGTGCAGGCTCCCTGGAGGAACGGTTGCTTTCTCCTCTTTGCACTGAGGAAAAGGAGATGTTCCAGGAGGCAGCAGATGTGCCCGCAGCAGCCGGGTCCCTGAGCGCCGCGAGATGCGGCTGAGCTGCCGGGGATTCCGGGTTCTCCAAGGTCCAGCCCAGATGGGAGCTCTGCCAGGGCTCTCTCCTACACGCAGCCACCTCACCTCAGAAAACTTCCCCAGCTTTGGCACCTCTTGGCTCTTGCCTCCTCTCGTGCACTAACAGTGGACAAGGCACAGAGTGAAAAGGTGGCCATGAGGGGGACTGCCCAACCTGCCGGCACAGAGACGGGTGGGATCGCACGCACACACGGGCCTCTTCTCATCAGCCTCGCTCCTGCACAAGTCACACTAAACCCAACGCAATCAAGCTTCACCTTTTTATTCAAGATGCCACCTGCAATTCGCAGGAAAAGCAGCAAGATAGCAACATTGTGTCCATTAGAAAACTCTCTGTGTCTGTCCAGGGCAGACGGTTTCTTAACTATCCAGTCATTAGCGGCTACTTCCAGCAAAAGCAAGCCTTCCAAAGCACGATCTAGAGAGAGCGCAATGGTGGTTTACAAGCCCTATCATGGTTGTAAACAAAATGCGTCACTGGACGGCATGCGTGAAAAAGATTGCACTATTACCTTCTCCCCATCACATACTGTCCAGAGCTGCACGAGAAGGGCTGATTTGCAAACTGGCCCAGAGCCAACACTTCGCTGTGGAAGCCACGGTCAGAGGGCACGGGTAGGAAGGTCCCAGTGTTAAACAGCCAAGGAGAGAAAACCTGCTGGGTCCCCAAACCCATCGATGCCAAAACACCCACTGAGGCGGGAGCTGTCTAAGGAAGAGAAAGTCAAAACAGAGCGAGACATTGCCCCAGGTGCCAGACACAAGGCACCTTCGTGGAATCGAACGGGAGGTGGTCACGGGCAGTATCGCTACTGGAAGGAAGGCTGGGCCGGCAACAAATCCGCACTGTATTTTTGCCAAAAAGGGACACGATTAGGTTGATTAGTCCCCTATCTCGTAGGCACGGGGACTGATCCGGGGCCCCCCAGCACCCCAAAGGCTTCTTCCAAAGGGCGCTGGGCGCAGGGGCGGCGGGCGGGGCTGCACACGGGGGCTCTGTCACCCCCATGTCACAATGCCAGCACCGGGCAACGCTGAGGTCACAATGCCCCGGGCAGGATAAAAAGGAGCAGCCCCCCGTGTCCACTGCCAGAGCTGGCCCGGGGGCAGCCCAAACACATCCCAGACGAAGCACTTGGGGAGCTGGCTGGCGGAATCCCAGGGCAGCGGCTGAGGGAGGAAGACCTTGGATGAAGCTACGGGAGGTTCTCCACTGCAAGACAATCTCCTGACAGGGCCACTTCCCAAACTCATCTGATGCATGGAAATCCTTTTCCACTGGGTAGCAGTGGCAGGACCAAGGGAAGTCCTTCTTGAGGAGCACTGCAGAGCTCACCATCATCATGCCCTGCAGAGCCAGGGGCAGTAGCTCTAAGAAGTGGGATGCCCAGATGTTGCAAGGGGGCCTAGGGCTCTCACCCGCATCAGAAGCTACGTGCCTCCTTGCCACAAGGTGACGGAGCAAGTGCCGAAGATGGGGCACGCTTCAGGTTATTCAATGCCTTCTGTTAGTGCAGGGATGGGAAGCAACGAGATCCGAAATTTCCTCAGCGTCTGCTACTGCTAGGGAAAGGAGGAGGTAGGAACAGAAGGAGAGGAGAGAAGACTTCAGCTGGAAGGGACCTACAGTCATCATCTAGTCCAAAGGCCTGACCACTTCGGGGCTGGCCAAAAGTTGAAACATGGTATTAAGGGCATCGTCCAAATGCCTCTTCAACACTGACAGGCATGGGGCATCGCCCACCTGGGCTCCGGGAGCCCTGTTCCACCCTGTTTGACCACCCTCTTGGGAAAGAAAACTTTCCTCTTGTCAAGTCCAAAGCTCCCCTGAGGGATGGATGCCGCTTTGAGCCTTCTGCTATTGGCTGCCGGGAAGAAGGGATCAGCAGCTCCCTCTCCATTTTCCCTCCGCGGAAGCTGTAGAGAGCAACGAGGTCGCCTCTCAGCCTCCATCTCTCCAAACTAGACACATCCCAGGTCCTCAGCATCCATGAACCAGAAGAAGCTCTTCTCTCACAGTGGAGTTCTACAGCCCCCACACTCCCTCCCAGCTGAAGCTCTGACACAGGAGAAACCCCCTACATCAAGAAAGCCCGCCTGAAGGTCTACAGCCTAGAAATAGGGAATACAGCGTCACGTGGAGCACCAGGAGTTTCCGGCACTGCTTGCACACACCAGAGTAGGAAAATGCTCCTGCAGGCACAAGTAGGTCACAGCCCAACTGCGAGCCACAAATGTGATACAGGCAAATGCATTCTGGTGTGTCAGACAAGGCATTGCCAGAGGAAAGGCAAGCCTGGTGCAAAGCCCCGCTGAGAACTCGCCTGGACGACTACGGACATTTCTCATTCCTCGGCTTCAGGAAAGATCAAGTCCAGCTGGGATGAAAGCAAACCAAGACTACGTAGTTGGTTAGGATCACGGAGGGCCTACAGAAGAAGACAACAGCTGCAAGGAGCAAGACCAAGCCTGAGAGGGCTGGCATGACCCTCAAGCAAGATATCAAGGATGAAAGCCAAAGGAGGAAAAGAGCCATCGAGTGCAAGCAAAGATAGGGTCAACAGCACAAAACCATTCAAGACTTCTTCCCAAGCAGACAACCTCACCATCAACGACAGCGTAGCATCACGTATCACTTGCTGCATTGGGAAGGAATGGCACAGGGACTGCCAGGGCCACCTTCCAAGCTTATGTGATGGCTGGCGGGCTGGCTGGCAAGCCTCTTCAGGTGCATAGCAGTGGGACAAGACAAAGGGAATGCCTTCTTGAAGAGCACTGCAGAGCTCACCATCTTCATCCCATGCGCAGACAGGCTCAGGAGCCATCAGAAATAGGATACAGAGGGCTTGCAAGGGGTTGCAGTGCTTTGGAGCACCCACTGGTGTCCCACCAGGCACAGGAAGGATTCTCGCCCCCAAGGTCCATCAGGTCAGAGGCATTTGGGCACTGTGGGAAGTCCCCGAGATGGCTCCAGCTCAAGGGAGGATAGGGCTTGCGCAGCTCCTGGGAGGCGTGAGCAGCTTGTGGGACAAGGAGCCCGGTCTGGCTCACATGCTCAGGGAACAGCCGATCGCCAGCACTGGGGTCAGGAAGGAATTTTTTCTCCCGGGGCAGATTGGCACTGGTCCCCGGGGGTTTTTTGCCTTCCTCTGCAGCACTGAGCATGACCACTTTTCAGAGCTCCTCTGGGCCCTTTTGGCTCGCTTCCTACCTGCTGCTCAAGCACCAGGAAGATGGCCTCTCGTGCCCTGCAGCTGGGGGGAGGAAGGCTTTTTTTTCCCCCCATGTGGGACACCAAGTGTCTCTGGGGGTTTTTTGCCTTCCTCTGCAGCACTGAGCATGGCCCACTTGCCGCGGCTTCTTTGGGCCATTTGGGCTGGGTGCCTGCTGCTCCACGAGGTGGCCCTAACCTTAGCTAGGACAGCCTACCTAAACCAGCATAGAACAACTAACCTAAGCCAACCTTAAACAGCTGAAAACAATCAACCTTCGAGAACCTAAACCAATCTCAATCTGCCTTCAAAAACGTCAAACAATCAGCCAACAACAACCTAAAAAGCACCTGAAACCATCTACAACAAATTACCTCAACCAACCTGAACCAAACCAAATAAAGCAACCTCAACACCCTCAAACAAACCTACCTAAAACAAATGACCTAAAAAATCCTACCGAAAACAACCTCAAACTACATAAATCAGCGTTCCCCAAACACCCTTCGGCAACCCTGATCTAAACAAGCTGAAGACATCTAAACAGACCCACCTTAATCAACCTAAAGCAACAATCTCAAACAACTTCAAAACCACCTCATAAAGCCTAAAACCGCCTGAAACAACCAAGCTAAAATAACCACCTAGACTAAACAACTTAAACCAACCCCCAAAATAGGAAACCAAACAACATAAGCAACCTGAACAAAATGACCTAAAGCAAATCACCTAAGCCGAAATAGAACCACCAAACCCAACCTAAAACAACTAAGCTAAAAACCAGTCTCAACCAGCCAACACTTCAACAAACAAGCTAAAACACCCCAAAAAGCCTACATGACCAAAAACACCCAACCAACCCAAACCCCGCCTGACCTCATGCAGTGCCTCACTTGGATGTGTCTGCAGTCTTGGAAGCTCCGCTACCCCAGCCAGGTTCTCCTACAAATGCACCTTGAGCTTCTTTGGAGCTTCTAGAAGGGGAGTGCAGCTGCTCTATACTCTTGACCCATGAATGGTACTCCTCCAACTGGGAAGCTCATCCTCTTGGACTGACCACCTAGCTTCGGGAAGGACACGCAGGGAGCAGGGAGGGAGGAAGGGGACACCTGCCTAGCCAGCCAGATCAGCCCAATCAACCCTGGCCGATCAATGGGGTGACACGGGTCGCAGACAAATTGCTCTCACATCCAAACCAACCAAATACAATCTCAAACCAACCAAAACCACCCTCAACCAAACCTCAACCGACCAGCCTAAACAACCCCGCCTAAACCAAGCAGCCAACCTGCAACCGTCAGCCTACCTACCATCAAACAAAAATGAACAACAAAATAAAACTACATTAAAGAAACAAAACCCTGGTCCCACTTTTTTTCTTTGTGTTTTGCGTCCTTGAAAGTCTTCTTGGAGCCAAAACCCCCCTGGCATTTCTGGGAAACAGTAGTCTCATCGTTGCTCGATTCATGGTGAGCAAACACAACAGAAAAGTTCTGCTCTCTTGGGAGCCTGGACTTCTGCAGGGCAAGCCCTGAGCGAGCCCTGAGGGCTCCATCCAGGAGAGCAGCTCTCTGCAGGGCGCAGACGGGCACACACACCTACACCATGGCTCAGGCAGGGACCCAAGGCCCCATGTTGAGCTGGGCCCTTGGCAGGAGACGGTGGCTGTGGGTGGGGGTCCCAGGGGAGGCCGGTCCCAGCCGCTGAGGCCTAGGAGCACCCTCAGGACCCTGGCAGAAGTAGACTTCCAAACACTTCCTTCCGTGCCTTCAAAAGAGGTGCTCGCTTAGGGATTGTCAACAGCACTTGTGGCTACATCCACGGCCCTGCTGTGCTTGCTCACCATACCAAGTGCAGGCTCCCTGGAGGAACGGTTGCTTTCTCCTCTTTGCACTGAGGAAAAGGAGATGTTCCAGGAGGCAGCAGATGTGCCCGCAGCAGCCGGGTCCCTGAGCGCCGCGAGATGCGGCTGAGCTGCCGGGGATTCCGGGTTCTCCAAGGTCCAGCCCAGATGGGAGCTCTGCCAGGGCTCTCTCCTACACGCAGCCACCTCACCTCAGAAAACTTCCCCAGCTTTGGCACCTCTTGGCTCTTGCCTCCTCTCGTGCACTAACAGTGGACAAGGCACAGAGTGAAAAGGTGGCCATGAGGGGGACTGCCCAACCTGCCGGCACAGAGACGGGTGGGATCGCACGCACACACGGGCCTCTTCTCATCAGCCTCGCTCCTGCACAAGTCACACTAAACCCAACGCAATCAAGCTTCACCTTTTTATTCAAGATGCCACCTGCAATTCGCCACAGGAAAAGCAGCAAGATAGCAACATTGTGTCCATTAGAAAACTCTCTGTGTCTGTCCAGGGCAGACGGTTTCTTAACTATCCAGTCATTAGCGGCTACTTCCAGCAAAAGCAAGCCTTCCAAAGCACGATCTAGAGAGAGCACAATGGTGGTTTACAAGCCCTATCATGGTTGTAAACAAAATGCGTCACTGGACTGCATGCGTGAAAAAGATTGCACTATTACCTTCTCCCCATCACATACTGTCCAGAGCTGCACGAGAAGGGCTGATTTGCAAACTGGCCCAGAGCCAACACTTCGCTGTGGAAGCCACGGTCAGAGGGCACGGGTAGGAAGGTCCCAGTGTTAAACAGCCAAGGAGAGAAAACCTGCTGGGTCCCCAAACCCATCGATGCCAAAACACCCACTGAGGCGGGAGCTGTCTAAGGAAGAGAAAGTCAAAACAGAGCGAGACATTGCCCCAGGTGCCAGACACAAGGCACCTTCGTGGAATCGAATGGGAGGTGGTCACGGGCAGTATCGCTACTGGAAGGAAGGCTGGGCCGGCAACAAACCCGCACTGTATTTTTGCCAAAAAGGGACACGATTAGGTTGATTAGTCCCCTATCTCGTAGGCACGGGGACTGATCCGGGGCCCCCCAGCACCCCAAAGGCTTCTTCCAAAGGGCGCTGGGCGCAGGGGTGGTGGGCGGGGCTGCACACGGGGGCTCTGTCACCCCCATGTCACAATGCCAGCACCGGGCAACGCTGAGGTCACAATGCCCCGGGCAGGATAAAAAGGAGCAGCCCCCCGTGTCCACTGCCAGAGCTGGCCCGGGGGCAGCCCAAACACATCCCAGACGAAGCACTTGGGGAGCTGGCTGGCGGAATCCCAGGGCAGCGGCTGAGGGAGGAAGACCTTGGATGAAGCTACGGGAGGTTCTCCACTGCAAGACAATCTCCTGGCAGGGCCACTTCCCAAACTCATCTGATGCATGGAAATCCTTTTCCACTGGGTAGCAGTGGCAGGACCAAGGGAAGTCCTTCTTGAGGAGCACTGCAGAGCTCACCATCATCATGCCCTGCAGAGCCAGGGGCAGTAGCTCTAAGAAGTGGGATGCCCAGATGTTGCAAGGGGGCCTAGGGCTCTCACCCGCATCAGAAGCTACGTGCCTCCTTGCCACAAGGTGACGGAGCAAGTGCCGAAGATGGGGCACGCTTCAGGTTATTCAATGCCTTCTGTTAGTGCAGGGATGGGAAGCAACGACATCCGAAATTTCCTCAGCGTCTGCTGCTGCTAGGGAAAGGAGGAGGTAGGAACAGAGGAGAGGAGAGAAGACTTCAGCTGGAAGGGACCTACAGTCATCCTCTAGTCCAAAGGCCTGACCACTGCGGGGCTGGCCAAAAGTTGAAACATGGTATTAAGGGCATCGTCCAAATGCCTCTTCAACAATGACAGGCATGGGGCATCGCCCACCTGGGCTCTGGGAGCCCTGTTCCACCCTGTTTGACCACCCTCTTGGGAAAGAAAACTTTCCTCTTGTCAAGTCCAAAGCTCCCCTGAGGGATGGATGCAGCTTTGAGCCTTCTGCTATTGGCTGCCGGGAAGAAGGGATCAGCAGCTCCCTCTCCATTTTCCCTCCGCGGAAGCTGTAGAGAGCAACGAGGTCGCCTCTCAGCCTCCATCTCTCCAAACTAGACACATCCCAGGTCCTCAGCATCCATGAACCAGAAGCAGCTCTTCTCTCACAGTGGAGTTCTACAGCCCCCACACTCCCTCCCAGCTGAAGCTCTGACACAGGAGAAATCCCCTACATCAAGAAAGCCCGCCTGAAGGTCTACAGCCTAGAAATAGGGAATACAGCGTCACGTGGAGCACCAGGAGTTTCCGGCACTGCTTGCACACAGCAGAGTAGGAAAATGCTCCTGCAGGCACAAGTAGGTCACAGCCCGACTGCGAGCCACAAATGTGATACAGGCAAATGCATTCTGGTGTGTCAGACAAGGCATTGCCAGAGGAAAGGCAAGCCTGGTGCAAAGCCCCGCTGAGAACTCGCCTGGACGACTACGGACATTTCTCATTCCTCGGCTTCAGGAAAGATCAAGTCCAGCTGGGATGAAAGCAAACCAAGACTACGTAGTTGGTTAGGATCACGGAGGGCCTACAGAAGAAGACAACAGCTGCAAGGAGCAAGACCAAGCCTGAGAGGGCTGGCATGACCCTCAAGCAAGATATCAAGGATGAAAGCCAAAGGAGGAAAAGAGCCATCGAGTGCAAGCAAAGATAGGGTCAACAGCACAAAACCATTCAAGACTTCTTCCCAAGCAGACAACCTCACCATCAACGACAGTGTAGCATCACGTATCACTTGCTGCATTGGGAAGGAATGGCACAGGGACTGCCAGGGCCACCTTCCAAGCTTATGTGATGGCTGGCGGGCTGGCTGGCTGGCTGGCAAGCCTCTTCAGGTGCATAGCAGTGGGACAAGACAAAGGGAATGCCTTCTTGAAGAGCACTGCAGAGCTCACCATCTTCATCCCATGCGCAGACAGGCTCAGGAGCCATCAGAAATAGGATACAGAGGGCTTGCAAGGGGTTGCAGTGCTTTGGAGCACCCACTGGTGTCCCACCAGGCACAGGAAGGATTCTCGCCCCCAAGGTCCATCAGGTCAGAGGCATTTGGGCACTGTGGGAAGTCCCCGAGATGGCTCCAGCTCAAGGGAGGATAGGGCTTGCGCAGCTCCTGGGAGGCGTGAGCAGCTTGTGGGACAAGGAGCCCGGTCTGGCTCACATGCTCAGGGAACAGCCGATCGCCAGCACTGGGGTCAGGAAGGAATTTTTTCTCCCGGGGCAGATTGGCACTGGTCCCCGGGGGTTTTTTGCCTTCCTCTGCAGCATTGAGCATGACCACTTTTCAGAGCTCCTCTGGGCCCTTCTGGCTCGCTTCCTACCTGCTGCTCAAGCACCAGGAAGATGGCCTCTCGTGCCCTGCAGCTGGGGGGAGGAAGGCTTTTTTTTCCCCCCATGTGGGACACCAAGTGTCTCTGGGGGTTTTTTGCCTTCCTCTGCAGCATTGAGCATGGCCCACTTGCCGCGGCTTCTTTGGGCCATTTGGGCTGGGTGCCTGCTGCTCCACGAGGCGGCCCTAACCTTAGCTAGGACAGCCTACCTAAACCAGCATAGAACAACTAACCTAAGCCAACCTTAAACAGCTGAAAACAATCAACCTTCGAGAACCTAAACCAATCTCAATCTGCCTTCAAAAATTTCAATCAGCCACCAACAACCTAAAAAGCACCTGAAACCATCTACAACAAATTACCTCAACCAACCTAAACCAAACCAAATAAAGCAACCTCAACACCCTCAAACAAACCTACCTAAAACCAATGACCTAAACAATCCTACCGAAAACAACCTCAAACTACATAAACCAGCATTCCTCAAACAACCTTCGGCAACCCTGATCCAAACAAGCTGAAGACATCTAAACAGACCCACCTTAAGCAACCTAAAGCAACAATCTCAAACAACTTCCAAACCACCTCATAAAGCCTAAAACTGCCTGAAACAACCAAGCTAAAATAACCACCTAGACTAAACAACTTAAACCAACCCCCAAAATAGGAAACCAAACAACATAAGCAACCTGAAAAAATGACCTAAAGCAAATCACCTAAGCCGAAATAAAACCACCAAACCCAACCTAAAACAACCAAGCTAAAAACCAGTCTCAACCAGCCAACACTTCAACAAACAAGCTAAAACACCCCAAAAAGCCTACATGACCAAAAACACCCAACCAACCCAAACCCCGCCCGACCTCATGCAGTGCCTCACTTGGATGTTTCTGCAGTCTTGGAAGCTCCGCTACCCCAGCCAGGTTCTCCTACAAATGCACCTTGAGCTTCTTTGGAGCTTCTAGAAGGGGAGTGCAGCTACTGTATACTCTTGACCCATGAACGGTACCCCTCCAACTGGGAAGCTCATCCTCTTGGACTGACCACCTAGCTTTGGGAAGGAGGGAGCAGAGAGGGAGGAAGGGAGGAAGGGGACACCTAGCTGGCCAGATCAGCCCAATCAACCCTGGCCGATCAATGGGGTGACACGGGTGGCAGACAGATTGCTCTCACATCCAAACCAACCAAATGCAATCTCAAACCAACCAAAACCACCCTCAACCAAACCTCAACCGACCAGCCTAAACAACCCCGCCTAAACCAAGCAGCCAACCTGCAACCGTCAGCCTACCTACCATCAAACAAAAATGAACAACAAAATAAAACTACATTAAAGAAACAAAACCCTGGTCCCACTTTTTTTCTTTGTGTTTTGCGTCCTTGAAAGTCTTCTTGGAGCCAAAACCCCCCTGGCATTTCTGGGAAACAGTAGTCTCATCGTTGCTCGATTCATGGTGAGCAAACACAACAGAAAAGTTCTGCTCTCTTGGGAGCCTGGACTTCTTCAGGGCAAGCCCTGACCGAGCCCTGAGGGCTCCATCCAGGAGAGCAGCTCTCTGCAGGGCGCAGACGGGCACACACACCTACACCATGGCTCAGGCAGGGACCCAAGGCCCCATGTTGAGCTGGGCCCTTGGCAGGAGACGGTGGCAGTGGGTGGGGGTCCCAGGGGAGGCCGGTCCTAGCCGCTGAGGCCTAGGAGCACCCCCAGGACCCTGGCAGAAGTAGACTTCCAAACACTTCCTTCCGTGCCTTTGAAATAGGTGCTCGCTTAGGGATTGTCAACAGCACTTGTGGCTACATGCACGGCCCTGCTGTGCTTGCTCACCATACCAAGTGCAGGCTCCCTGGAGGAATGGTTGCTTTCTCCTCTTTGCACTGAGGAAAAGGAGATGTTCCAGGAGGCAGCAGACGTGCCCGCAGCAGCCGGGTCCCTGAGCGCCGAGAGATGCGGCTGAGCTGCCGGGGACTCCGGGTTCTCCAAGGGTCCAGCCCAGCTGGGAGCTCTGCCAGGGCTCTCTCCTACACGCAGCCACCTCACCTCAGAAAACTTCCCCAGCTTTGGCACCTCTTGGCTCTTGCCTCCTCTCGTGCACTAACAGTGGACAAGGCACAGAGTGAAAAGGTGGCCATGAGGGGGACTGCCCAACCTGCCGGCACAGAGACGGGTGGGATCGCACGCACACACGGGCCTCTTCTCATCAGCCTCGCTCCTGCACAAGTCACACTAAACCCAACGCAATCAAGCTTCACCTTTTTATTCAAGATGCCACCTGCAATTCGCCACAGGAAAAGCAGCAAGATAGCAACACTGTGTCCATGAGAAAACTCTCTGTGTCTGTCCAGGGCAGACTGTTTCTTAACTATCAGGTCATTAGCGGCTGGTTCCAGCAAAAGCAAGCCCTCCAAAGCACGATCTAGAGAGAGCACAATGGTGGTTTACAAGCCCTATCATGGCTGTAAACAAAATGCGTCACTGGACTGCATGCGTGCAAAAGATTGCACTGTTACCTTCTCCCCATCACATACTGTGCAGAGCTGCACGAGAAGGGCTGATTTGCAAACTGGCTCAGAGCCAACACTTCGCTGTGGAAGCCACGGTCAGAGAGCACAGGTAGGAAGGTCCCAGTGTTAAACAGCCAAGGAGAGAAAACCCGCTGGGTCCCCAAACCCATCGGTGCCAAAACACCCACTGAGGCGGGAGCTGTCTAAGGAAGAGAAAGTCAAAACAGAGCGAGACATTGCCCCAGGTGCCAGACACAAGGCACCTTCGTGGAATCGAACGGGAGGTGGTCACGGGCAGTATCGCTACTGGAAGGAAGGCTGGACCGGCAACAAACCCGCACTGTATTTTTGCCAAAAAGGGACACGATTAGGTTGATTAGTCCCCTATCTCGTAGGCACGGGGACTGATCCGGGGCCCCCCAGCACCCCAAAGGCTTCTTCCAGAGGGCGCTGGGCGCAGGGGCGGCGGGCGGGGCTGCACACGGGGGCTCTGTCACCCCCATGTCACAATGCCAGCACCCGGCAACGCTGAGGTCACAATGCCCCGGGCAGGATAAAAAGGAGCAGCCCCCCGCGTCCACCGCCAGAGCTGGCCCGGGGGCAGCCCAAACACATCCCAGACGAAGCACTTGGGGAGCTGGCTGGCGGAATCCCAGGGAAGTGGCTGAGGGAGGAAGACCTTGGATGAAGCTACGGGAGGTTCTCCACTGCAAGACAATCTCCTGGCAGGGCCACTTCCCAAACTCATCTGATGCCTGGAAATCCTTTTCCACTGGGTAGCAGTGGCAGGACCAAGGGAAGTCCTTCTTGAGGAACACTGCAGAGCTCACAATCATCATGCCCTGCAGAGCCAGGGGCAGTAGCTCTAAGAAGTGGGATGCCCAGATGTTGCAAGGGGGCCTAGGGCTCTCACCCGCATCAGAAGCTACGTGCCTCCTTGCCACAAGGTGACGGAGCAAGTGCCGAAGATGGGGCACGCTTCAGGTTATTCAATGCCTTCTGTTAGTGCAGGGATGGGAAGCAACGACATCCGAAATTTCCTCAGCGTCTGCTACTGCTAGGGAAAGGAGGAGGTAGGAACAGGAGGAGAGGAGAGAAGACTTCAGCTGGAAGGGACCTACAGTCATCCTCTAGTCCAAAGGCCTGACCACTTCGGGGCTGGCCAAAAGTTGAAACATGGTATTAAGGGCATCGTCCAAATGCCTCTTCAACACTGACAGGCATGGGGCATCGCCCACCTGGGCTCTGGGAGCCCTGTTCCACCCTGTTTGACCACCCTCTTGGGAAAGAAAACTTTCCTCTTGTCAAGTCCAAAGCTCCCCTGAGGGATGGATGCAGCTTTGAGCCTTCTGCTATTGGCTGCCGGGAAGAAGGGATCAGCAGCTCCCTCTCCATTTTCCCTCCGCGGAAGCTGTAGAGAGCAACGAGGTCGCCTCTCAGCCTCCATCTCTCCAAACTAGACACATCCCAGGTCCTCAGCATCCATGAACCAGAAGAAGCTCTTCTCTCACAGTGGAGTTCTACAGCCCCCACACTCCCTCCCAGCTGAAGCTCTGACACAGGAGCTCCTGCTGAGCTTCCATTGCGATGGCTTTCGCTGGCAACATCGCAAACCAAGTCACTGCAGACACAGTGCGGATTTCTGGAGGAAAGGGATTTAATACTGAATGTCTTGTAGAAAAACTAACAAGATATGCGAAAATCTACCAGGTAAGTAAACGAGGGAGTGTGATCTATTAAGCAATGCATACATTGTTCGTAAAATAATCCAACCACTACTTATTTGAAACCATGATGTACACGTATTTTAAAAAGTTTTGAGGATGAGAGAAATAATCCTTGAATTTAAGGAAAGGGTACTCAAGTCAGGCAAATTCTTGCACAAAAACCTCTTTGCATTGGACCAAAAACTAAAGCTGCAGCAGAGAGATGAATTCAGTGGTGTGGTTTTGTTTTTCTGATGTGGGAACTCCTTCGAATTCTTGCCCTAATAGTTTTGGAGCTTTTGATCTCTTAGGAAAAAGCCCTGTAGCAAACAGAGATCAAACCCCAAGGCTGGCTTTGGTGTTCTGTAAGCAGATGGTTCCTGTGTGACGCTGCTCTCTTGGGCAACTCTTGCTGGGCTCTAATCCTCCTGCCTGACACTTCGTTGCCACCAGCTGGGCAGACACTGCCACTGCGATATCACCAGCACCGAGTATCACGCATTGAATATCTTGCAGATCTTGTACTGACACAATTGTGGCACAGTCTGGAGTGACTCACCTTTTTTTTTTTTTTTTTCTAATTTCATAAAGAACAAAACACACTGATATTTACTCATGTTTAGCCCACAGTCACCCACAATCCCCAGAGCATTTCTGCAGTGTTGTTACCAATAGCTCCTCTCTCAGCATATACTATGCTACAGTTCTTTATTTGGCAAAAATGATGTAATTCTGTGCAGCACAACCCATCATCTTTATCTTTCCACCTCTTTCTGGCATTAATAATGACCAGATAAAACCGATCAGGACAGATACTGAGAAATGCACGCGGCCCATGGTCTGTCACGTTCGTTAGAGCTGCTGCTGTTTTGAGATTCCAGGAAGCGGAAACTTCTCTTCAGCGACTTTAAAATGGAACCTGTTCTCAGCAGCCAAGACTGTTCCTCTGTGACAGGACAGAACACTCCAGGTGTGGAATCCACAGGCCCTTAGTGCTGCTGCAGCCAGCGAGTGAGGTGACGAGCGAGCGCGGACACCGTGTGACCGCGGGACGTGCCGATCGCACTTTGTGCTGCGGGTTCAGCGGCTGCGGAGCGGGGGAGGGAGAAGTTTATTTGAGAGCCGAGGCTGATCTTCAGTTCAGTGGATTTTCCACTGCACTGAGCCACCATGACGGCACGGCTACCCAGAGACTTTTTTATTTTAATAATGGTTCAGCTCAATCAGATTTCGTATAAAAACTTGGTGGGTCATGCGAATAATGGGACAGCTCTGGCGGGGTCCTGCCGGCAGCGCGGCTCGCCTTGCCCGTCCCGGTGATGCAATTTCTGGCTGCAGCGCTGGGCCGAGCGGAGGCTCCTGAGTGGGTCCGGGGGGCGAGCGGCGGGTCCAGGGGCGAGCGGCGGGTCGGGATGGGGGCGGGAGAAGCGCCCGCGGCCGGGGCGCGCGCACAAAGGTCCGTGTGCGAACAGGCCCTTGGAGCCCCCGGTCTGGGAACCGCCGGAGCTGAGCCCACAGCTGCCGGCCTGTTGGTGCTTGTGCAGGTGGCAGCGCAGAGGCCACCATGGGAAACCCGGCTGTCCCCAGCACGTTCCTGTTGGAGCAGCACGTGGCCTGTGCAGGATTTCTAAGTATTAAAAAGGACAAATGCAGTTAAAATGTTTGCAGTGCTATTCTGGGACACATGGACACACTGACAGAAACAGCACCAAGTTCTTGCCTTGCTCCTCTGGGGCTGGGGGGCTCAACACACCCAGACAGGACACGCTGCCTTTCCCTGGGGGAATTTCTGGAACACAGGCTGTTTGCTTCTGACCAGAGGTGTCTCTGGACTTTTCTCATGACACCTGTCTCCAGCTCTGGAGCTCCGGCCCATGAACAACTCGATTTTAGGCCCCTTGCTCCTGCATCTGTGACAAGTCACGCTGCTCTCACTCCAGCTTCTGCCTGATTTCTGACACCTGTCTTGGTGCCCTGCCCTGGACACTTTCCCTGCTCCAGGTTCAGCCGTCTAACAGGACTTCTGGAAGCCAAGAGCTCCTCTGAGAAAGGAATGGAAACAAACAAACAAACACACAAACAACAAACAAACAAACAAAACTTGTAATGGTGCTTTTTTATTTTCCAAAACTAATTTGATTTTCAGATATTATATACCCTTGCAAATGATTTCTGCAGCATTTCTGCTCTGTGGATCCCAGCAGCCTGAATCACCACTTGTGACATCATCTTTCCTGCAACACGAAGATCCGTAACATGGCAGCTCAAAAAGTCGTATGGCAACACTATTCAAATGCCAATACAATTCCTTTCTTTGCTCTGAACTCACTGCGGTAGCAGATCCTACGCCACTGATTTACCACGGTACATTTTAACCTTCATAGAGATTACTGAGCACTGCAAGGACATTCTTGTGTATGTACTTACTCTAATGAACAAATAGTAGAGAAAATATTTTCACTCACTAGGTGGCAGGAAAAGTCCATTTATATTTCGGGGTTTGCTGTGATGGAAGGAACAACTGATCCTCACACAGCCTGAGGGTTGTTTTTCCCAGAAACAGGAGATGTGGCTGTACTTCTGCTGCAGGAGAAAAGAGTTGTCATCTATTGTAAGCAGAACAATAAAAATGGACTAAATGGAGCAGGACACGGTCTGCTGCTGTGACCATATTACCAAGATTTTGTGGGACCATGTTCTGATATTTTAGAGCTCTTAAAGTTATCTCTAAAAGTTATCATGAGCTCCAGATAACTCTAAAGTTCTCCTGAATTAGGTCAGTTGAGCTTTCACGATGTCAAACTGTTACCAGATGAGCAGTGAAGCCTTTCCACGAGATGCTGGGCAGAAAGTTACTGAACTGACATGTGGTTGAGTTTCCTTTCCTGCACAACAGGATAATCAGGTCAATCCCAAATGAGATGAGCTGTACAAGTGCAAATCCTATGCTAGACTCTCTTGCCATTAATGGACGTGGGTCCTTGGGAAATAAGGAGCAGGAAATCAAACCCAGAAAGATTCCCAGCAAAAAACGAAAAACTACAAGTCTGGGAACTGGTGTTCTAGACTGCTGTCACTGCGCTGCTCACACCATCTCCCAGCTGTTTGTGCATTTGAAGGTGTTTCACCCAGATTCAGACATTAACAGCTGGGTCTCAAAGCAGCATCTCCAAAACATGCCACGTTTGGACTGCAGTCAGTACAACTGGGCCATCGCCTGAGACACACTGGGGTCTGGAGCCAAAGCCCAGCCCCCTGGCATTAATGCCAAAATCCCCAGTGTTGAAATGGGTGCAATAATGGAGAGCCCAACACCAACCCTGGATTTCCAGCAGGTGGAATTTAAATACAGGGCAAACACACATTGCGGGACTTTCTTCTCAATAACTTATTTTGCAGTACTTCAGGAAGCAACTAAAAGCAGAAATTATAAACGTGGTCTACGTATTCAAAATCAATATAATCCTGATTCAATACGAAAGATGAGTGATCTTCACCCATGACTTTTATGTGTTCCCTGAGCACCTGAGTGCAGTTCACGTGAGAAATTCCCAGGTTCAGATGATCATTACCTCTTCCCACCACTTCCAAAAACCCGATATTTCATCTACAGATGTGGCCATGACCCAGAGAGACATATCAGCTTCTACGCTTACATAACAGACCTTCCTGTCAACACGGCCGTATCAAGAAATCAAGGATCTAAAGCACTCTGAGATCTACAGCATTTACCTGTGCATTTGGGGAACACTGGAAAGGGCAGTTTTTCCCAACTTCGCCCATTTTCTCAACGCCGAATGTCAGCAAAAGGCACCAGCATGAAGTAGCTGGTGCCTCCTGCAGCGGCCCGAGTCAACAAAGGCGGTTGCCGGCCAGTATAGAATGTTACGTTTCGAAAGTTCCAACTGCTCCTCCAGCTCCTGATATCAACATCATGGCGCCAGGAGACACGTCCAGCTTGAACATCTTCCTTCATCTCCATTGCTTCAGTGTAAATTATAGAAAATCGGGCTATTTCGGAGTCTCCCATCCCAGTGTTTCTTTAATGAAAAATGGAACAAACCCATTTGCCAGGGCTTAAATAATACCCACTCCCTTGCTGAAGGAGCTGTGGCCTGAGAAACAAACCTTTGATAATGCAAAGACAAACCTTATTGACTGTTTTTTAAGCAAAACCTTCTGACCAATGTTTTTCTTACTGTAGCTCTTTGGATGGAGGGTGTTGGGAAGGTGCTTTAAGACTGAGGTTTTATTTCTCATGACTGCACCCAGATTTGATTGGTAATGAATTAATTTCCAGTGGTGGAGTCTGTTTTGCCTGTGACAGTGATGGGTGAGTGATGTCTCCCGTCCTTATCTCGGCCCATGAGTGCTTTGTTTCTCTTCTCTCCTGCCCAGCTGAGGAGGGCAGTGACAGAGCAGCTTTGGTGGGCACCTGCTGTCCAGCCAGGGCCAGCCCAGCACAGCTCCCGAGGTTTATCCCGAGGCACAGAGCCCGGGAACCACCCGGAGGCCCCTGTGCTGACGGGGGCAAAACCCACACAGCGAGTTCCCCACGCGCCGGGGCCCGCGCATCCCGGCCCCAGCCAGGCGTGCGGCACCCCGGCAAGCAGAGAACAGCCCGAGGAACGGCTGCCGGGCCAGCGGCACCAACGGCACCGCCAGGGCGCGCTGCCTCAGCCCGGAGCCGAAAACAGGCGGGCGGGGCGGCCCTGACACAGCGGGAGCCGCTCTGGAGAGAGAACGGCGCCTGGAGCCCTGGGGCTGCCCCAGGCCCGCGGCCGGGCTGGGCGCCTCCGAGAGGGGAGGCCCCGCCTCGCTGGGGCTGCTGGGGAGGTGCCCCGAGGCCACCGCGCCCGCCTGTCCCGCCCTGTCCCGGGCCGCCCTCCCCAGCGCTCGGGTGCGTCGCGGGGCTCCTGGCGGCGGGCGGGCCGGGCTCCATTTCCCGTGGGCAGCGCGGGGCGGTGCAGCCGCAGTTCCGCCCGGCGCTGGTCGGCGTTGGGAGTGGGCGGGCTCGGGTGCCGGGGCCATGAGGCGGCGGGCGCGGGGCAGCGGGAGGTGCCGTGTGTGTTGGTGACCGAGGTGAAGGAGGCGCCGTGGGCCCAGCGGGAGCGCCAGGTGGCCGAGGCGGAACGGGGCCGGGGCCGGGGCCGGGGCCGGGGCCGGGGCCGGGCCCAGGGGGAGCCGCTGGGCCGCGGGGAGCGGCGCTGCACGGCGGGTGGAGCGGGGTGGGCAGGCAGCGGCACCGGCCGTGTCAGACCCGCCCGGGCTTTCCCGAAGTGTCTGCGCCTTGAATGCGGGAGAGAAAGATCGTTCGGGAGCCATTTCAGCTTAGACTGGCCTGAGTTGGGAGTTGGAAGGACCCACAAGGATCATTAGTCCAACTCCTGTCCCCGCACAGGACACCCCACAGGTCACCCCGTGTGTCTGAGGGCGTTGTCCAGTCTCTTCTTGAGCACTGTCAGGTTGGGGCCGTGACACCTCCCTGGGGAGCCTGTTCAGTGTCCAGCACCTCTGGGTGAAGAACCTTTTCCTCATGTCCAACCCAAACCTCTCCTGGCACATCTTCTGCCATTCCCTGGGTTCTGTCATTGGTTGCCAGACAGATCAGCGCCTGCCCTTCCTCCTCCCCTTGTGAGGAGGCTGCAAACCGTGATGAGGTCTCCTCTTAGTCTTCTCTTCTCCAGGCTGAACAAACCAAGTGACTTTAACTGCTCCTCATATGGCTTCTTCTCCAAACCCTTCACCAACCTCTTCTGGACACCCTCCAATAGCTTTATCTCCTTTTTATCCTGTGGCGCCCAGAACTGCACCCAGAAACCCCAGATCCCTCTGCAGAGCTGCTCTCCAGCATCTTGTGCCCCAGTCTGTGTGTACAGCCAGGGCTGCTGGCACTGAGATGGATGCTTGTGGAACCCACCAGTGACTGGTGTCCAACCCAGCATGGCCCCATTTACCAGAACGCTTTGAGCCCGGCCCATCAGCCAATTGCTCACCCACTGCACTGTGTGTTTATCCAGCTGTGTGCTGGACATCTTGTCCAGGAGAATGCTGTGAGAGACACTATCAAAGCTTTACTGAAATCCAAAACCGATTTATTTATTCACGGTACACATACATTCAAACTTCTGTTATACATGAAAATTTCTGTGAAATAAATTGGGGGAGCACTCTGATTAGAGATTTTTTCATCTCTGTACATATTAATTTGAAGTACTCGCTTCATCCCATTCTCTGCTCTATGTATGGTTCCTGGTTTTCTTTTTGCTTCCAGGTCTTCTTGGCTCTGTTGTCAAAATAGATATACAGAAATTTTTCTACATTATTGACTAGAATAAATCTATATGCTCTTTCAGAAACATGTTCAGACACAGGCTGCCTGCTCTGTGGACATCTCGGAGCACGGGCCAAATGCTGCCGCCGAGAGACCCCCCCCTTAGGCAGGATGGCTGCCTGAGGGAATCTCCCGGGACCGGGATTCCATCATCTCCCCGTGTGGGTGAGTGAAATAATTCCTCGCAGGATCACGGGTCTCTGTTTATTTTTCCTCACTTAGGCAAAGTGTATTCCGTGCTTAAATATAAGCACATGTATTTTCTTTAGTAATTCCTTGCCAGATTCAGGCAAGTGTGTACTTTTCCCGGAGTAACTGGTTCTGGCGTTGTATTTGGTGAGCCACGTGTATGCACACTGTGGATCTCCATTGTTATTATTTGCTGCACCCCAATAATTTCCTCAACTGATACTCAAACCTGTATTTATGTTCTTGGAGAGCTAAAACCCCGTTCTTTACCGGTTAATCGGCTGCACCTTTTTGACCAGAATAAAAGTTTGTTTTGGACCCTGTTGTCTGCCTAAAACTAACTTTTGGGGTGCCTCTATGACACACGGGATCAGGGAACACAGGGGACACAGAGGGGACATGGCGGGGGACATGGGGGTGGGGTGTCAAAGGGGACCTGGAAAGGACATGAGGGTCACAGGGGGGACACGTCCCCCACTTTTCCCCCCTGCAGCACAATTTACCCCCCAATTCCCTCCAGTTTTAGAATCCCCAAATAACTTGCTTTGGAAAAGACCTTTAAGATCATCGAGTCCAACCGTTCCCCTGATACCCAATCGGAGTTGAAACGCCCGTCACCAATTTCCCGCGAATCCCTTTGGGCCTCGAGCGTTTTATTCCCCCCGAGCGACCCCCAGATGAAACACCTGGACACTCAAGTTCTCACATTTGCAGCAAAATCCCCTGTTTTTGTTTCTTGAACTGGGATGAACTCGCCGGGCTCTTCTCAAATGCAAAATAACGGGGATTTCACTGCCCTCTGGGCTGGACTTTGCTGCTGCTTAATGGAGATAAACTTGGCATTTTTATTAGTGTGAATTTCCTTAATTGGGATCTTCCCTATGATCTTAATGGGGATAAACTAGTTTTTTTTTTAACAGGTAGGCTCCCCCATGCACGGCCGGGAGACAGCCCAGAGCAGCCGGACCATGCAGCAGCCGATTTTCTCCTGCCTGACACCGTTTGCTCTGCAGGGACGAGCCTGAGCCCGAGCAGCCGTGCGTGCCCATCCCAGCATCAGGTGAGCCACTGCTCCGGCAGCGTGTGCGGGTGAGCCAGGGCCATGCAACGAGGAAGAGGGACCTCCTCCTCTTCAGTGACACCTCGGGCATCGCCAAGCACCAGTAAGATTTGCAGAGCCCAGCGGCCTTTCCTCCCAACCCTGGACAGGGCAGCAGGGCAGGGACAGCCCAGGAGCAGCCCCAGGTGGCCGGCACCCTGGTGCTGGATGCAGCCATGGCTGTGACCATGGCAGGGGAACTTGGGAGGGGAGCCAGTAGGCTCAGGCACCTCCAGGTCACTCCCTGTGCTCCTCTCTGCAGACGTATTCCATATCATGCACCAGCCCCTGGGAAAATTGAAAGGTACAGTAGTTTGTTAAAAACTACACTAAAGGCATTGGGTGGTGGAACCTTTAAAAACTGGGATTCAAATTTAGCAAAAGCCACTTGGTTGGTCAACACTAGAGGATCAGTTGATCGAGCTGGGCCTGGGGTGGAATGTCCCGGTTCTGTTAAAATCAAGTTTCTCTTGTAGTGAATTTGTCTGTCAGCTAAAGCTCCATATTAGCTGATTTCCTGAAAAGCCAGATCCATGTTTTGGTAGACACAGCAATGGAATGTGAGGTGACAGTGACAGGCTGGGCTGACAGGCTCCCCCTCCTGTAGTGGGCACTCGGCTGCCACAGCCAGCTGACATAGAACCTTTGTCACAATGTCCGCTACCGTGGTGGGGATGCGGTGACACTGCAGGTGACAGGGACACTGCAGGACTTGGTGTCAGCTCAGCAATTTCTCAGTTCCCTGAAGAAGCTGAATTCTGCAAATGGCTGGTTTGGCTTTTGAAATGATGTCATCAGGTGGGTGTTTTGGTGTAATACGCTGAAAAACAGAGCAGAAATGGTGAAATATTTCCATGACATGCATGATCCCTGCAGCAAACCACCATGACAGAGCCTAACTAGATCTGCAGCTTTTTTTTTTGTGCTGCCAGCAGATTGTGGAAGTACAGTATAAAAACCATCCTTATGGAGAGATCCTGTATCAAAAATAGCGTGGTCAGCAGGACAAGGGCAGTGATCCTTCCCCTGTACTGCTGACCACGCTGCATTGGGGAGGCCACACCTGGAGTACTGTGTTCAGTTCTGGGCCCCTCAGTTCAGGAAAGACATTGAAGTGCTGGAGCGGGTCCAGAGAAGAGCAACAAGACTGGTGAGGGGACTTGAACATAAGACCTATGGGGAGAGGCTGAGGGAGCTGGGGTTGTTTAGTCTGGAGAAGAGGAGGCTTAGAGGTGAGCTCAGCACTCTCTAGAACTACCTGAAGTACCTGAAGGGAAGTTACAGCCAGGTGGGAATTGGTCTCTTCTCCCAGGCAGTTAGCAATAGGACAAGGGGGCATGGGCTTAAACTCTGCCAGGGGAAATTTAGGCTGGATATTAAAAAGAAATTCTTTGCAGAGAAAGTGGTCAGGCCTTGGAATGGCTGCCCAGGGAGGTGGTGGACTCGCCGTCCCTGCAGGTTTTTAAACTGAGATTGGACATGGCACTTAGTGCCATGATCTAGTGCCAATGGACTGGAGTTGGACCAAGGGTTGGACTCGATGATCTCTGAGGTCTTTTCCAACCCAGTCGATTCTGTGATTCTGTGATCTTTGCATTTTAGGCTTAGTCTAAGTGTCTCAAGTAGTTGGGGTTTTTGTTTAAGGCTTAATCTAAAAGGTCTGATGGCTTTCCTGATTGTCTAAAGAAGAGTGTGCTGTAAATATAAATAGAAAAACCATCCTTTTGGAGGGATCTTGGTGTTTTAGACTCAGTGTAAGTTTCCCAAGCAGTTGGGTTGTTTTTTTCTCTTCTGTGAAAAATATTTTGCTGCTTGTGCATTCTCAAAATGTCTTGATGGTGTGTGGAGACAGTAGAAGTGCGATGTTATGTACAAAATTTTGCATTTGTATCTGTAAAGGGATTCTCATATTCATATGCACTCATGAATTGACTAAATAGTTTTTCTTTTCTGTATTTCTGTTATTTTCAGAACACACAGATGACAACACCCCAGTCCTTAAGAACTCACCAGAAACTGTTGCAAGAATCGCGTCTGGAGCAGTTAAAGCTCCCGGCAAAACAAACATTTTCTAAGTATTCCTAGGGCTTTGTATTCTTTGTGAGCAGTTTCAGTGTGGTTTAACCTTTTTGATAGATATTAGTTTACAGTGGCATTCAAATGGTATCTTGCTCTGACTCTGTGACTGAGAATCTGTGTCTGTTATATTGGCTCTGTGACTGTGATTCTGACTGTGACAGTGATTCTGTGACACTGTGACTGAGACTGTTACTCAGACTCTGGGACTCTGACTCTGTGACTCTGTGACTTTGTGACACTGTGACTGTGACACTTTGACTGTGACACTGTGTCTCTATGACTGACACCAAGACTGTGACTCTGTGACTCTGTGTCTTTGTCAGTCTGTGACTGTGACTCTGTGACTGTTATTGTGACGGTGACTATATAACTATGACTGAGACTCTATGACTGTGACTCTTTGACTGTTAATGTGGTCCTGTGACTCTGTGACACTGTGACTCTGTAACTCTGTGACTGTGACTCTGTTACTCTGACTCTGTGACTCTGTGATTCTGTGACTGTGGTACTGCAATTCTGTGACTCTATGACACTTTGACTGTGACTCTGTGACTGTCGCTGTAATTCTGTGACTCTGTGACACTGTGACTGTGAGTCTGTGAATCTGTGACTGTCACTCTGATTCTGTGGCTCTGTAACTATAAATAAGACTCTATGACTGTGGCTCTGTGACTGTTACTGCGACTCTGTGAGTGTGACTCTGACTCTGTGACACTGTGACTGTTAATGTGATTCTGTGACTCTGACTCTGTTACTCTGTGACTTTGTGACGCTGTGACTCTGACTGAGACTATTTGACTGTCACACTGAGACTCTGTGACATAGTGACACTGTGACTCTGTGAAACTGTGACTCTGTGACTCTGTGACTGTGACTCTGTGACACCGTGACACTGTGACTATGACTCTGTTACTCTGACCTTGTGACTCTGTGATTATGTGACTGTGACTCTGTGACTCTGTTACTCTGCGATTATGGCTGAGTGACTCTGACTCTGTGACTCTGTGACTCTGTGACTATGTGACTATGTGACACTGTGACTGTGACTGAGACTCTGACTCTGACTCTGACACTGTGTCTCTATGACACTGTGACACATTGTGAATCTCTGACACTTTGACACTCTGTGACTCTGTTACTCTGACTCTGTTACTCTGTGACTGTGACTCTGATTCTGTGACACTGTGACCGTGACTGAGACTCTCTGACTGAGAATCTGTGACTCAGTGACTGAGACTCTGTCACTCAGTGACACTGTGACTCTGTTACTCTGACTCTGTGACTCTGTGATTCTGTGACTGTCACTCAGTGACACAGTGACCCTGTGACTCTGTGACTGTGAACAAGACTGTCACTGTGACACTGTGACACAGTGACTGTGACTCTGTGACTCTGTGTCTTTGTGAGTCTGTGACTGTGACCCTGTGACTGTTACTGCGACTCTGTGACTGTGACTCTGACTCTGTGACTAAGTGACTGTAAATCTGACTCTGACTCTGTGAGTCTGTGACTTTGTGACACTGTGACTGTGACTGAGACCCTTTGACTGTCACACTGAGACTCTGTGACACAGTGACCCTGTGACTCTGTGACACTGAGACTCTGTGACTGTGACTCTGTGACTCTGTGACTATTACTCTGTGACTCTGTGACCCTGTCACTGTGACACAGTGACTGTGACTCTGTGACTGTGTGTCTTTGTGACTCTGTGACTCTGACTCTGACACTGTGACACTGTGACTGTGTGTCTTTGAGTCTGTGAGTCTCTGACTGTGAATATGACTCTGTGACACTGTGACTCTAACTCTGTGACTCTGTGACTTTGTGACACTGACTGTGGCTGAGACACTGACTGTGACACTGTGTGTCTATGACTCTGTGACACTGTGACACAGTGACTGTGACTTTGTGACTCTGTGACTATGACTCTGTGACTCTGTGACTGTGAATTTGACTCTGACTGTGACTCTGTGACTCTGATATTGTGACACTGTGACTGTGACTGAGACTCTTTGACTGTGACACTGACACTCTGTGACACTATGACCCTGTGACTCTATGACACTGTGACTCTGTGACTGTGACTCTGACTCTGTGACTTTGTGACACTGTGACACTCTGTGACTGAGACACTTTGACTGTGACACTGTGTATCTATGAGCCTGTGATTCTCTGACTCTATGACTGTGAACCTGTGACATGTTGACTGTGACTCTGTGACTGTGACTCTGACTCTTTGACTCTGTGAGTATTAATGTGACTCTGTATCTCTGTCATTCTGCAATTGTGTGACTCTGTGACTCTGACTCTGTGTCTCTGTGAATCTGTTACTGAGACTCTGTGACTGTGATTCTTACTCTGTGACGCTGTGACTGAGACCCTTTGACTGTCACACTGAGACTCTTTGACACAGTGAGCCTGTGACTCTGTGACACTGTGACTATGACTCTGTTACTCTGACTCTGTGACTCTGATTATGTGACCATGAATCTGTGACTCTGTTACTCTGTGACTCTGTAACTGTTAATGTGACTCTGACTCTGTGACTCTGTGACTTTGTGACACTGTGACTGTGACTGAGACTCTTTGACTGTTACACTGTGTCTCTATGACTCTGTGACTCTGTGACTTTGTGACACTGTCTCTATGTCTGAGTCTGTGACTGTGACTCTGTGACTGTTATTGTGACTGACTATGTAACTATGAGTGAGACTCTATGATTGTTACTCTGTGATTCTGTGACTGTGACTCTATGACTCTGACTCTGTGACTCTGTGACTGTTAATATGACTCTGTGACTCTGATTCTGTGACTCTGTGACTTTGTCACGCTGTTACTGTGACTGAGACTCTTTAACTGTCACACTGAGAGTCTGTGACACTGTGACTCTGTGACTGATTCTGTGACCCTGTGACTTTGTGACACTGTGACTGTGACTGAGACTCTTTGACTGTGACACTGTGTCTTTATGACTCAGTGAGTCATTGACTATGACACTGTGCCTCTGTGACTCTGTGACACAGTGACTGTGTCTGTGTGACTATGTGACTTTGTGACTGTGACTCTCTGACTGTGACTGTGACTATGTGATCTGTACGTTTTTAGGCTTACATTTTATAAGCCTACATTTTTAGGCCTACTTTTTCAGGTCTATTTTTTTAGAAGGTGAGGTTCGAACAGCAGTGACTCTTCAGATGATTCAACTGGGTTTGTTCTTGGGGCTGGTTGTTCTGAGACCCAAGTTCTAGATCCCATTTCCTGAACACGGAGAGATTCCTTGGTTTATGTTTTTGCTTTTATAGTAAAAACATTGTAGCATAAACTTGGAATTTGTTCCCATCTGGGTAGAGTCTCATTCTCAGTGTTTGACTGTTTCTATCATTTGGGTGAGGGGGGGGATATAGCAGATATTCGTAGGCCTCAAATCTGAGGTTTTTTGCACACTAAAGATTAAGACCAAATAAATATGAAAGAACGAAGTGGCAGTTCAATGAGTATGTGGAATCTCAACAAGTTTTCAAGTGTCGTAAGTATTTCCTAAAATATCGCAGTGCTTTCAAGATTACTTTAAAGCACTTAATGCAGTTTCTGGTAATTAAGACCTTTTATTTGGTTTCTTTTTGATCTGTTGCCGGGCTCCAAAATAACACAAAACCCTTGTAACTGCTTTCAAATGACATTTCTACTGCTATTTTCAGTCAATACGGCATATATTTTATGACATATTATGTATTTTGGTGATTTCGTGGCTAAACATGGCAAAGACTTGATCACAGTGCTTGGGCTTCCACAAAGAAACATTCTTCTAAAGAGATTTTAGTTGTGTTTTCCTCAGATGACTAATTAGAGTGATTAGTCACCAAATACAAATGTAATTTTGGTGTGGTTTATTTTTCAGTTGCACTGAATGCACCTGGAGAGAAGAGTTTATGCATAAGAATAAATTTCCACATTCCTTAGGCAATCAGAACATAAAGTTTGATGTTCAAGCTTTAGAATCAGGTTTCACTGCTTGTTGTTGGTTCCGGATGCTTTATTTAAGTTCTGATCACCTTTATTTCTCCTTCTAAAAGTCAAAAGGAGCCAGTGAGTGGAACATCAAAAGCAGTATGTAAAAATATAATCTCACCCTTTTTCCTACACACCGTGCTGAATTTTAACCAGCGCAGCCTCGTATGAATTTTCCAAGCATTAACATAATGTATTTTGAAGTAAAGGTTTAAAATATTGGACTCAACAAGGTAAAAAGTGAGTCACGCCATTGTTGTGGGGACAGCTCTGTGCAGCTCCGTGCTTCCTTGTTGTGCCCTTAAGTACTTGGGGATTTGTTCCTAAAACTGTGTAATTGCAGTGATTTTGTTGGGGCCCCTCTGAGTAAAAAAATGTCTTTAATAGATTGCTGTGAATTTAAATATCATTGCTACACAACTATGAATTTACCTTTGGGAAAGGGGTGGTGTTTTTCTTCAGGTTTGCAAACACTGTTATTCTGCTACTAAAATATTGTATAGATGAGAAACACAAGGAAACACTTGACTGGTTTGGATCTGGATCTGGATTTGCCGCTTTTGTCAAATACTATGTGTCGCTCACTTGGTTTTTATATTTTGTCTTTATTTTAACGTAAATTGCATTTATTGTATTGCAACTAAAACAGATGAGTTTTTATTTCTTGAAAACAGTTCTTTTTCTCTCTCTCTCTCTTTTTTTTTTTTTTTTACTAGCATGTGTATCAACACAAAATCAGTCTTCATAAATACAGTTTATTTGGCTTTTTTCCATGTTTCTGTATGTATTTCAAACCAGAAGTTAGTCCGATAAGAATAAATCACTGGAAAGTTCATCCATAATTGTGGAACAGTAAGACAACAACATTTGAATTTGTTACAGATTTGTTGTGCTGCTGTCCCGCTGTCCCACTGTTACTACGCTCTGTCTTGAATGTGCAGTTGAACATGTGTCTAATTTTTTGTGAACAGATCAATGTCTCTCCTGCATCTCTTTCTCTGGCACACCTTATTAAGGTATTACTATAGAATATAAGGTATAAATTCTTGTCAAATACTTTAATACTTTCTGGAAGAGAAAAGGAAATAAAAACAATCAAACCAAATCTGAGAGGAAAAAACTGGGGAGAGTGACAGCTTTGAAATAATGTAATTATTTTTCTGTGTTGTGCTTTCTTAAGGTCCAAGTCTCCCTGTAGTGCTTTGTCTTACCCTAGAAGTTCGTATACCCACTGCAAGTCACGATCAGGTTCTTCCTGTGCTCGCTCCAGCTCTTGATCACGGAGTCGTTCCCGTTCCCATTCCTACTCGCCATTGCTGCCATCTCCAAGAAGACGCAAATCTAGCTATCGTTCTAGGTCAAGGTTGCGTGGTGATCACCACTCATGGTCAAGGTGTTCTTAAAGGACATGAAGCGAGATGAGGCCAGCCCCATCGCTGAGGAACTGGTAAAAGATCTCCGGCCCCTATTTGACTCTGTCAGACCCTGTCAGGCTCTTTCAGGCTTTTTCATGCTCTGTCAGGTCTGGTTGGGCTCTGTTGGTCTCTGTTGGACTCTGTCAGGCTTTGAAAGGACCTGTCAGGCTCTGTCGGGCCCTGCTGGGCTCTGTCAAGCCTTGTCAGGCTCTCTCGGTCTTTGTTGGGCTCTATCAGGCTCTGTCGAGCACTGTCTGGCTCTTTCAGGCCCTGTTGGGCTTAGTCAGGATCTGTCAAGCCTTGTCAGGCTCTGTCGGGCTCTGTCAAGCTATGTCGGGCTCTGTCAAGCTATGTCGGGCTCTGTCGGGCTCTGTCAGGCTGTGTCAGGCTCTGTCGGCTTTGTTGGGCCCTGTCCAGGTTTGAGGCTTTGTACAGGCCCCGCCAGGCTTTGTCAGGTGTTGTCAGGCTCTCTCAGGCTCTCTCGGGCTCTGTCGAGCCCTGTCAGGCTCTGTTGAATCCTCTTGGGCTTTTTTTGGGCCCTGTCAGGCGCTATGGGGTTTTGTCGGGCTCTGTCCAGCCCTGTCAGACTTTGTCTGGCTTAGTCAGGCTCTGTTGGGCTTTGTTGGTCTTTGTTGGGCTCTGTCGGGTTTTCTAAAGCTCTGTCGGGTTTTTTTACAAGCTCTGTTGGGCTTTGTCGGGCTTTATTGGAATTTGTCAGGCTTGGTCAAGACCTGTCAAGCTCTGTCAGACTTTTTTGGGCTCTGTAAGACTCTATAGGTCTTTGTCAGGCTTTATTGGGCTCTGTTGGGTTTTGTCGGGCTGTGTCGGGCTCTGTCAGTCTCTTTCAAGGTTTGTTGGGCTGTGTTGAGCTTTGCCGAAAGAGATTGACAGGGCCTGACAAAGACTGACAAAGCCCAATAAAGCCCGACAAAGACCCGTAGAGCCCAACAGAGCCCAGAAAAATCTGACAAAGCCCAACAGAGCCTGACAGTGCCCGACAGGGCCTGGTAAAGCCGAACAGAGCTGAAGAAAGCCCAATAAAACCTGAAAGAGACCAACAGGGCCTGACAGAGCTAGAAAAAGTCTGATAGAGCCAGACAGAGCCTGACAAAGCCCAATAAAGACCGACAGAGACTGACAAAGCCCAGCAGAGCCCAACAAATCCCAACAATGACTGACAGAGCCCAATAAAGCCCAACAGCGACTGACAAAGCCCAACAAAACCCAACAAAGCCCCAAAGAGACCATCAGAGCCTGACAGCCAGGCAAAGTCTGACAGGACCGGACAGAGCCCGACAAAGCCCAGTAAAGACCGAGAGAGCCTGACAAAGCACAACAGGGCCTGACAAAGCTTCAGAAAGCCCCACAAAGCCCCATGGAGCCTGACAGAGCTTGAAAAAACCTGACAGAGCCTGACAGGGCCCAACAGTGCCTGATAGAGCTCAAGAGAGCTCAACAAGGCCTGACAAAGCCTGACAGACCCCAACGGGGCCCAACAAAGCCCGACAAAGCCTGACAGGGCCAAACAGGGCCTGACAGAGCCCAACAAATCCTGAAAGCACCCGACAAAGCCTGAAAGCACCTGGAAGACCCCAATAGAGTCCAAGAGGACATGGGAAAAAGCCCGACAGAGCTTGACAGAGTCTGACAGGGCCCAATAGAACCCAACAGAGCCTGACAGAGTTTCACAGAGCCTGACAGGGCACAAAGAACCTGATCGTGACTTGCAGTGGGTATATGAACTTCTAGGGTAAGACAAAGCACTACAGGGAGACCTGGACCTTGAAAAAACACAACACAGAAAAAATAATTACATTATTTCAAAGCAGACACTCTCCCCAGATTTTTTTCCTCTCAGATTTGGTTTGGTTAGGGTTTTTTTTTCTCTTCCAGACAGCATGTCCCAAGGGCTATAGTGCAGTATCAAATAGCAAGAAAATATGATTTAGCCTGCAGACAGTCACTCCTGATTTTAAAATGCTAGTCTAGTCTATTTAACTTTACTACTTATTTGGCAATTTGTAGAGGATGCAAAGCACTTGTACTGCAATCATATATACTATTTAATCCTCTGTACTATTTAATCCTCCATACTGTTTAATCAACACTTCCAGCCAGATGTCCCTGCAAAATTTTGCACATACTTTGAGCTCTGACCAGGAACAGTGACCACATGTTGATCAAATCACCTCTAAAAGCTTCTAAACTCAGTTTCTAGAAACATGACAGATCCTGGCACCATGACTAATAGAGAGCTCTGCAGACTCCTGCCCAAGGGATTTTGGGGGTAGAAAACATCAGCTGCCCTGATTCTTTTATTTTATTTTTTTTTTTTTTCACAAGCTTTCCCTTTATTATTTTTTGAAGAGTCATTTCACGTTATTCCACATATGTTCATTAGCATCATTCCTCCTCTAAATGTCCTTCACCAATTGAAAATTTCTTTACAAACAGGTCTGATGTTTTAATTCCTAAGTTAACCATGTCAGCAAAAGACTAGTGGAAGTCACCGGTCTGCAGTCCATGTTAAAATCTCTCTGGGTATCCATGTGAGAGAAATTAAAAATGAAATGAGGACAGTTTCTCTGACCATATTTGAGCTGTAAATCACACAGGAAACTCCTGTCACTGCAAACCCTGAAGTCATCCAATCCACCCAATGACAGAGATGTGCAATGGAACTCCTCTGGCTTCTTCTAGACAATCTTCTTCTCCATTACAGATATATAAAGCAGTTACTTGGAAAATGAATACGTACGCTCCTTTGGACTCCTTTCCTATTCCATCAATTCCTGGGAACAGGCTAAAAAGATTTGTGCTGTTACGAACAGAAATCCAGACATCTCTCACCGTAAGACCCACACTTGCAATGACATTTCACTGATTACTTTAACTAGCAAAAGCTTTTAATCCTCTCCTTTTGCCAAACATACGGGCTGCAAGGCAAGGCAAGGAAAGGCTAGGCTGCAGGACGTTTATTTCCTTTATATTTTCTACCACATCCACCTTCAGAGGAGGAGGAAAGCCATCAGACCTTATGGATTAGGCCCAAACAAAACCCCCAGGTACTTGAGACAGACTAAGCCTAAAATGCAAAGATCTCTCCATAAAGATGTTTCTTCTACTGTACTTCCACAATCTGCTGGCAGTACAAAAAAATAAGCTGCAGATCTCCTTAGGCTGAGTCATGGTGGTTTGGTGCAGGGATCATGCGTATGATGGGAATATTTCACCAGTTCTGCTGTGGTTTTCAGTGTATTACACCAAAACACCCACCTGATGACATCATTTCAACAGCAAAGGCAGCAATTTGCAGAATTCAGCTTCTTTGGGGAACTGAGAAATTGCTGAGCTGACACCAAGTCCTGCAGTGTCCCTGTCACCTGCAGAGTCACCGCATCCTCGCCACGGTAGCGGGCATTGTGACCAAGGTTCTATGTCAGCTGGGTGTGGCAGCCGAGCACCCCCCAGGGGAGGGGGAGCCTGTCAGCCCCGGGCCTGTCACTGCCTGCTGTCCCTGCTGTCACCAGCCAGGCCTCTGAAAACTGGCCAAACCATGCCCAGAGTTGGGGCAAAAGTGGCCCAAAGTCTCCAAGAGACAAGTTGGGAAGAAAGATATGGGACAGAGGGAGAAAGCGAAGGGAGCAGGAGAAAGGGAAGGAAGAATAAAAAGTAGTGTTGGGCTGCAGGACTGAAATGGAGGATTTGAAAGAAAAGAGGCAGGAAGCAGGAGAGTGAGAGAAAAGGAAAGAAGAGAGGTGTCCTGGTTTTGTTAAAAACAAGTTTCTCTTTCAGTGAATTTTGCCTGTCAGCTAAAGCCTTCATATTAACTGCATTTTCCTGGAGAACCAGACACATGTTTTGGTAAACCTAGCAATGGAATGCAAACTTATTGATAAGCATGGATGGACATCTCGTGAGAGGGGCGACGAGAAACAAGTGACCAAGAAACTGACCAACTGTGTATAACATTCCATTCACGTGAAGAGTTCAAATAAAAGTGGGAGATCACGAGGATCTCGTCCCTTTTTGCCCTTTTGCCTTTGCTTTTTCCCTTCTGCTTATGGCCGACATTAGGAGAGGACCTTGCTAATTGTCCCTGCGAACTGAGGCCTAGTGAGAGACTGAATCCAGCTCCCGTTGGCTGCAGAGTCTAATCCAGGACTTTGGGTGCCGGCTCTGCAGTTGCTGATACTTTCAAGATTGGTTTTGTATATTTTGTATTATTTTCTCTATTCTTATTAGTAGCATTAGTAAAACATCTTTAATTTTTCCAACTCTCTTCTCTCTGTCCTTCTTTCCCTCCTGATCGCCTGTCCTGAGTGGGAAGGGGGGAGAGAGAGGGGCAAAAAGAGGGAAGTGGGGGGGGAGAGGAGGTTAACAATACATCTGCCAGGGTTTTATTGTCACCACGCAATCTTAACCCTCGACACCAAGCAGTGGCTGAAATATAATAAATCACAGGTCCTAAATATTACAGAACGGCCTTGGGAATTCACCGATAGTCCATCTGGTATGAAAACATAGCTTTTTGCGATATTTATCTTTATATCCAGCAGGATGGGGGAGAGAAACAGAAGACTTAAAGTGATAAAACTCACTGGCTGACAGTTTAATCATAAAGTAAAAGCCACGTACACAAGCAAACTGACACTGGCACCACTGGCACTGCCACTGGCACTGCAACCGGCACCTCTGTCCCTGTGGTGCCTCCTCCTGCCGCACCCCTGGGGCTCCGGCCAGCCCAGGGGCTCCTCCTGCATCTCCTGCACCGCGACAGTGACCAGGGACCGGCCAGCACATGGTGGTGGTGACCTGGGGCCGGTGCTGCAGTGGGATGGCCGGTAGCCATGGAGCCCGGGTAGCACTGTGGGGGTCACGGAGGCACCACAAAAGGCAGTTTTAGGCAGACAACAAGTTCCAAAACAGACTTTATTCTAGGTAGAAAAGCATAGCAAATAAACTAGAAACAGGGTTTATACAATTATTTAGCACTCCAACAACATAAAATTCAGCTTTGGATATCAGTTGAGGAGATTATTTGGGTACGACAACATAAGAACAACAAGGATCAACAATGTGCCTGCATTCACTCACAAGAAATAAAACTAGAGGCCTCTCACTCGTGGGTGCCCCGAAGAAACAATCACTCACCTGGGCTGGGCGAGGGCTCTCACTTGCCTGGGGTAGGCAAGGACTCATTCCAGGATATATCCAGTAGAGAAAAATAACCACCCAGCACAGGAGAAGGTGAGGCGCTCTCAGTCCCAGGCAGTCTCCTTAGACAGCGTCCCAGTCTAAGGGGAGGGCTCCAGTTCACAGACCCGCTGCTCTGAGAAGACCACTCCAAGGGGCTCTTCGGTGCGGGCCCCACTTTATAGTCTGGTCAGATGTGGCTGTGGGCATTTCAACATGGTCCAGAAGCTTCTCAGCTTCTCTGGGCACCTTCTTTGCTGAGAACCCTGTCACCGACAAAGGGTCCCACCCCTCCTGTCCCCCCAGCTGGTGGAGGTGAAGTCACCCTGCCCGGGGTAGGGGAGGACGTGACTGTGAGCGCCTTGGTACCACCCTTGGTGTATACGTGGGGACAGGCACAGTGGGACACAAAAGGTTCTAAGGAGCCATCAGCTGCCCCGTTGAAGGCTCCGGATCATGGGGGGATGTGCAACTGCCACAGTGGGACATTGTGACATCACTGGTGATGTCACAAAGGGCCCCTGCCCAGGCACCCCTATAAAAGCGGGGCCGGGTTGCAGAACTGCATCCTCTGGCAGGACAGGGCGGCGGCCACCCCACCATGGCCCAGTACCGGCAAAGCAGGAGCCGCAGCCACCGCCGTGGCCAGCGCCGCTACCGGAGCCGCTCTCGCCACCGCTATGGGCAGAGCCGACGCCGGTGGTACAGGAGGAGCCGCCGCCGGCGGGGGACACGGCGCCAGCGCCGCTGAGCCAACCCCAGCACTGGCGTCTGCGGAACCGGCAGAGCCTTGGCCACCACCATCGCCACACCAGTGCACCACCACGGCTCCACCAATAAAACTGGAATGATGGCACAAGGCGTACGTGTGTTTCTGGTGTCCCTGTGGGCCAGTTGTGTGTCCCATGGGTACGTGTCTATGCTGGGGGCATGTATCCTATGGCTGGCATGTCCAGGACAAGCACTTGTCTCCAGGGATGGAGCTGCTCCAACCTCCCTGCTCCTGTGCTGGGTCTGACTCGTTCACATGACCCAGCCCACCTCCATGTCCCAGCCAGTCTCTGTGACCCAGGCCATCTATGTCCCAGCTTATCTCTGTGTCCTAGCCCACCTCGGTGTCCCAGTCCATCTCCATGTCCCAGCCAATCTCTGCATCCCCAGCCTATCTCCATTTCCCTGCCCACCTGCCAGAGATGCCCTGACCATTCAGGACAAGGATCCTGGACCTTCCTGTGGTCCCAGGGGAGGCGCCCACCGCAGTGCCCCAGGAGGGTGGGGCTGCAGCTTTTGTTGACTTTTGTTCACTTTTAAGAGAGACCTTTGGAGGAGTCAGGTGGGAATCAGGAGCTCCCTGCTGCAGGTTCCCTGTACACTGCCTTTTAGGCAGTTTCATTTACAGACAAACTATTAAACTCCACTACTTCATCAGATGAAGTGGAAAGATCAAATGCAGATCTTCGGAATATCACTTTGTGGAGCAACAGTGTCTAAATCCATGGCATCTATTCAAGACAAACATATACTCATAGGTGCCCCAACAATATCACTTCTGTTACACAGTTTTAGGAACAAATACCCAAATATTTAATGGCAAGAAAAGGAATCTTTTAGCTGCACAGAAGTGGCCTCCAAACATATGGGATGTATTGGTTTGGGTATTTCTTTGAACCCCCAAGTCAGAAGTAAGAAACAGCACCAAGTTTAACAATAACGGTTTCTCAGTGGTTTTTGATAACTTTTTCAAAAACCATTAGGCAAAAAAAAAGCATTGAAAAACAAGAGCTGAGTGACACAATGTGAAAATGGCAAAAACTACACTCCAAACAATTTTTATTGCAAGAAACAGAAATCACACAGCAAGCTATACAAACATACATGTTACCGGCTCTAGACAGACAGATGCAGCCCATGGCAGCACGTTCAGCTGTGCAAACCTTGAACCCGCATGATCTAAAAACTATCTGACGTTATCTGTACAACACAAAGTCATACCGGAAGTATTCTGGCACGTTCAATATGAAATACAACGTGTTGCTGGGCACAAGCACCAATATTCACATCAGAACTGTGCAAACCATGGCATTACTCACTTTGGATTTACAACACAGCCTATGTTTTACTGGAAAATACATTATGTTAATGTTTGGAAAATTAATACACAGCTACATTGTTTAGAATTCAGTGTAGTGTTGTCACGGAGGCACCCGAGGTTAGTTTAAGGGACAAGAGGGTCCAAAACAACTTTCATTAACTGGTGAGAAACAGGGTTTTAGCACTGCAAAAGTGACTTGAATACAGGTTCAGATATCAGTTGAGGAAAATTATTAAGGGGCAGCAACTAATACAGCAGGCGGTCCACAGAGTGCATGCACATGGCTTCACCAAAAACAATGCTGGAGCTGCCCCGAGTCCGGGAAGAGCACACACTTGCCTGAACACAGTGTGGGAATATTTTAAAGGGATACACGTACTCGTAGTGAGTATGGAAAGTGTACACTCGTGATTCTGCGAGGGTCAATTTATAACACACTTGCAATCCTGCGAGGAGAAATACACGTGCAAATGTGCACGGAATATTACACGTGCTTATGTGGAAGCACGGGAGGAAAATACACTCGTGATTCTGCGAGGGTTAATTTATACACGTGCTTGTATTGAGCACGGAAAGTACGCATGCAAATGTGCATGGAAAGCTACACGTGCTTATGTGGAAGCATGGGAGAGAAAATACACCCATGATTATGCGAGGATTAATTTTACACTTGCTCATATTGAGCATGGAAAGTACGCATGTATATGTGCACGGAAAGTATAAATATACTCGCAATCCTGCGAGGAGAAATTTTACTCACACCTGTGGCGGCAAGGCAAGCGGAGTCTCCATCCTGGGTGGGGGGGGCGGGCAGTTGGGCTCTCGGTGGCAGCATCTCGCTCGTGCTCCAAGAGAACCGTGACAATGGGCAGAGTTTCGACGAGATCAGATCTGACTGTAGGCATTCCAGAAGCTTCTCTGCACACCCACACTGGCTGTGGGGTGCCCCTGAAGCTTCCAAACATCCCCCACACTGGCCGCGGGTGCCCAGCGGCTTCCTGGCACCTCGGTGCTCCCTTCTCCTAACGGCCCTGGCCAGGGGCTCTGGGGCCAAACAAAAGAAGCCACAGTACTTGAGTTCCTAGGAAACAACAGTGACAGTCTAGACACTTCAACGTGCACATTAGTGCTCTGACAAAGAAATAACCAAGAAATGTTTAGAACAGTGTTTAGTTGTGGAAGCTCAAGTGCCGTGTTCAGATATCTACCATGTTTAGCCATGAAAGTGCTGAGATACAAAATATGTTACAAATACTGTAGTGACTAAAAATAGGGGTAGAAATGTCACTTGAAAGGAGTTCTTAGGGTTTGTGGCCCACAGAACTTGTGATACCTGGATGGTATTGGACTAGATGAGCTTTGAAGGTCCCTCCCAACTCAAACTATTCTATGATTTGATAATTCTATGACAGGAAAGCTCTGTGTGTGTGTGTCCATGTCCATGTTGCCACTGCTGTGCCAGCACCTGTGCACTTGCGTCTTCTCTGGCTACGCCATGGCCATGAGCAGAGTGTCTGAGGGAGCCTGGACACCCGGGGTGTCACTGTAAAGGACACCTGCTTCCCACCTGCTGCGTGCCCCCAGATATGGGCAGATTAGGGGAAAGTGGAGTGTTCCCCCATGAGGCTGCAGGAGGGGAAGGGCAGATGGTGCCAGCCCTTGGGGTACATTGTGTTTTGGAGGCACCACAGGAAACAGATTCTTTGTGGGGCTCTGGTGAGAACCATCCCCCAAGGAACACAGTTTGATGTTGGGGCAGGAGAGGAGCACGGACAGACAGCATGGACCCCGGGGTCCTCTGCCCGGCTCGGGGAGGGGTGGTTGTTCCCTGGACAATGGGCTCAGCACTTCTGGGCTCACAGGACATGTCAGAGCCCCATGCTGGGGCCTAGTGCCTTCCTGGACCCCAACACACACCCTTCTCTGGAGTACATGTCGTCACAGACTAGGAAGGCATGTTGGGGCCTCAGACACTGCAGAGAATCCCCCAGGGATGTGTGGCCCAGCTCCATCACCGTGGGAGTGGGAGAACCTGGTTCTCTGGTATGAGCCTCTGTGGGTCTTCTCCGATGAGAACCTCTGTCCTTGTCTCTGGGCTGCACTTGTCCGTCTTCTCCAAAGCCCTCACACTGCTGATGGCTGAATTCAACCTCTCACCAGAAATCTATGACAGTCTGCAAAGCTCCACACGGAGCTTTCTGTGCTGAAGAATCTCGTTACCTTGTCCACTCAAGGATGCTGCTAGACGCTGCAGAGCCTCTTATCTTTGCGGTGTTTGCTCTCTTCAGTAAGGCCCTGTTTCTAATACAACAGGCAAAGCTCTAAGCTAGGCACTTGCTACGTGTTTAACCCTTTAGGTGTTATTTCCCTCTATCAACACAGCCAGTGATCGTGACACGTCCATGGATTGGGACATGGTGTCCTCATTCCTTCGTCGCCTCACTCGCTGGCTGCAGTAGCACTAAGGGCCTGTGGATTCCACACCTGGAGTGTTCTGTCCTGTCACAGAGGAGAAGTCTTGGCTGCTGAGAACACGTTCCATTTTAAAGTTGGCTGAAGAGAAGTTTCCGCTTCCTGGAATCTCAAAACAGCAGCAGCTCTAACGAACGTGACAGACCATGGGCCACGTGAGTTTCTCAATATCTGTTCTGATCGGTTTTATCTGGTCATTATTAATGCCAGAAAGAGGTGGAAAGATAAAGATGATGGGTTGTGCTGCACAGAATTACATCATTTTTGCCAAATAAAGAACTATAGCGTAGTATATGCTGAGAGAGGAGCTATTGGTAACAACACTGCAGAAATGGTCTGGGGATTGTGGGTGACTGTGGGCTAAACATGAGTAAATATCAGCGTGTTTTGTTCTTTCTGAAATTAAAAAAAAAAAAAGGTGAATCACTCCAGACTGTGCAACAATTGTGTCAGTACAAGATCTGCAAGATATTCAATGTGTGATACTCGGTGCTGGTGATATTGCGGTGGAAGTGTCTGCCCAGCTGGTGGCACCAAAGTGTCAGGCAGGAGGATTAGAGCCCAGCAAGAGGTGACCAAGAGAGCAGCGTTACACAGGAACCATCTGCTTACAGAACACCAAAGCCAGCCTTGGGGTTTGATCTCTGTTTGCTACAGGGCTTTTTCCTAAGAGTTCAAAAGCTCCAAAACTATTAGGGCAAGAATTCGAAGGAGTTCCCACATCAGAAAAACAAAACCACACCACTGAATTCATCTCTCTGCTGCAGCTTTAGTTTTTGTTCCAATGCAAAGAGGTTTTTGTGCAAAAATTTGCCTGATTTGAGTACCCTTTCCTTAAATTCAAGGATTATTTCTCTCATCCTCAAAACTTTTTAGAATACATGTACATCATGGTTTCAAATAAGTAGTGGTTGGATTATTTTACGAACAATGTATGCATTGCTTAACAGATCACACTCCCTCGTTTACTTACCTGGTAGATTTTCGCATATCTTGTTAGTTTTTCTACAAGACATTCAGTATTAAATCCCATTCCTCCAGAAATCCGCGCTGTGTCTGCAGCGACTTGGTTTGCAATGTTGCCAGCGAAGGCCATCGCAAAGGAAGCTCAGCAGGAGCTCCTGTGTCAGAGCTTCAGCTGGGAGGGAGTGTGGGGGCTGTAGAACTCCACTGTGAGAGAAGAGCTTCTTCTGGTTCATGGATGCTGAGGACCTGGGATGTGTCTAGTTTGGAGAGATGGAGGCTGAGAGGCGACCTCGTTGCTCTCTACAGCTTCCGCGGAGGGAAAATGGAGAGGGAGCTGCTGATCCCTTCTTCCCGGCAGCCAATAGCAGAAGGCTCAAAGCGGCATCCATCCCTCAGGGGAGCTTTGGACTTGACAAGAGGAAAGTTTTCTTTCCCAAGAGGGTGGTCAAACAGGGTGGAACAGGGCTCCCGGAGCCCAGGTGGGCAATGCCCCATGCCTGTCAGTGTTGAAGAGGCATTTGGACGATGCCCTTAATACCATGTTTCAACTTTTGGCCAGCCCTGAAGTGGTCAGGCCTTTGGACTAGAGGATGACTGTAGGTCCCTTCCAGCTGAAGTCTTCTCTCCTCTCCTTCTGTTCCTACCTCCTCCTTTCCCTAGCAGTAGCAGACGCTGAGGAAATTTCGGATGTCGTTGCTTCCCATCCCTGCACTAACAGAAGGCATTGAATAACCTGAAGCGTGCCCCATCTTCGGCACTTGCTCCGTCACCTTGGGGCAAGGAGGCACATAGCTTCTGATGCGGGTGAGAGCCCTAGGCCCCCTTGCAACATCTGGGCATCCCACTTCTTAGAGCTACTGCCCCTGGCTCTGCAGGGCATGATGATGGTGAGCTCTGCAGTGCTCCTCAAGAAGGACTTCCCTTGGTCCTGCCACTGCTACCCAGTGGAAAAGGATTTCCAGGCATCAGATGAGTTTAGGAAGTGGCCCTGCCAGGAGATTGTCTTGCAGTGGAGAACCTCCCGTAGATTCATCCAAGGTCTTCCTCCCTCAGCCGCTGCCCTGGGATTCCGCCAGCCAGCTCCCCAAGTGCTTCGTCTGGGATGTGTTTGGGCTGCCCCCGGGCCAGCTCTGGCGGTGGACACGGGGGGCTGCTCCTTTTTATCCTGCCCGGGGCATTGTGACCTCAGCGTTGCCGGCTGCTGGCATTGTGACATGGGGGTGACAGAGCCCCCGTGTGCAGCCCCGCCCGCCGCCCCTGCGCCCAGCGCCCTTTGGAAGAAGCCTTTGGGGTGCTGGGGGGCCCCGGATCAGTCCCCGTGCCTACGAGATAGGGGACTAATCAACCTAATCGTGTCCCTTTTTGGCAAAAATACAGTGCGGATTTGTTGCCGGTCCAGCCTTCCTTCCAGTAGCGATACTGCCCGTGACCACCTCCCGTTCGATTCCACGAAGGTGCCTTGTGTCTGGCACCTGGGGCAATGTCTCGCTCTGTTTTGACTTTCTCTTCCTTAGACAGCTCCCGCCTCAGTGGGTGTTTTGGCACCGATGGGTTTGGGGACCCAGCAGGTTTTCTCTCCTTGGCTGTTTAACACTGGGACCTTCCTACCCGTGCCCTCTGACCGTGGCTTCCACAGCGAAGTGTTTGCTCTGGGCCAGTTTGCAAATCAGCCCTTCTCGTGCAGCTCTGGACAGTATGTGATGGGGAGAAGGTAATAGTGCAATCTTTTTCACGCATGCCGTCCAGTGACGCATTTTGTTTACAACCATGATAGGGCTTGTAAACCACCATTGCGCTCTCTCTAGATCGTGCTTTGGAAGGCTTGCTTTTGCTGGAAGTAGCCGCTAATGACTGGATAGTTAAGAAACCGTCTGCCCTGGACAGACACAGAGAGTTTTCTAATGGACACAATGTTGCTATCTTGCTGCTTTTCCTGCGAATTGCAGGTGGCGTCTTGAATAAAAAGGTGAAGCTTGATTGCGTTGGGTTTAGTGTGACTTGTGCAGGAGCGAGGCTGATGAGAAGAGGCCCGTGTGTGCGTGCGATCCCACCCGTCTCTGTGCCGGCAGGTTGGGCAGTCCCCCTCATGGCCACCTTTTCACTCTGTGCCTTGTCCACTGTTAGTGCACGAGAGGAGGCAAGAGCCAAGAGGTGCCAAAGCTGGGGAAGTTTTCTGAGGTGAGGTGGCTGCGTGTAGGAGAGAGCCCTGGCAGAGCTCCCAGCTGGGCTGGACCCTTGGAGAACCCGCAGTCCCCGGCAGCTCAGCCGCATCTCTCGGTGCTCAGGGACCCGGCTGCTGCGGGCACGTCTGCTGCCTCCTGGAACATCTCCTTTTCCTCAGTGCAAAGAGGAGAAAGCAACCGTTCCTCCAGGGAGCCTGCACTTGGTATGGTGAGCAAGCACAGCAGGGCCGTGGATGTAGCCACAAGTGCTGTTGACAATCCCTAAGCGAGCACCTATTTCGAAGGCACGGAAGGAAGTGTTTGGAAGTCTACTTCTGCCAGGGTCCTGGGGGTGCTCCTAGGCCTCAGCGGCTGGGACCGGCCTCCCCTGGGACCCCCACCCACAGCCACCGTCTCCTGCCAAGGGCCCAGCTCAACATGGGGCCTTGGGTCCCTGCCTGAGCCATGGTGTAGGTGTGTGTGCCCGTCTGCGCCCTGCAGAGAGCTGCTCTCCTGGATGGAGCCCTCAGGGCTCGGTCAGGGCTTGCCCTGCAGAAGTCCAGGCTCCCAAGAGAGCAGAACTTTTCTGTTCTGTTTGCTCACCATGAATCGAGCAACGATGAGACTACTGTTTCCCAGAAATGCCAGGGGGGTTTTGGCTCCAAGAAGACTTTCAAGGACGCAAAGCACAAAGAAAAAAAGTGGGACCAGGGTTTTGTTTCTTTAATGTAGTTTTATTTTGTTGTTCATTTTTGTTTGATGGTAGGTAGGCTGACGGTTGCAGGTTGGCTGCTTGGTTTAGGCGGGGTTGTTTAGGCTGGTCGGTTGAGGTTTGGTTGAGGGTGGTTTTGGTTGGTTTGAGATTGTATTTGGTTGGTTTGGATGTGAGAGCAATTTGTCTGCGACCCGTGTCACCCCATTGATCGGCCAGGGTTGATTGGGCTGATCTGGCCGGCTAGGCAGGTGTCCCCTTCCTCCCTTCCTGCTCCCTGCGTGTCCTTCCCGAAGCTAGGTGGTCAGTCCAAGAGGATGAGCTTCCCAGTTGGAGGAGTACCATTCATGGGTCAAGAGTATAGAGCAGCTGCACTCCCCTTCTAGAAGCTGCAAAGAAGCTCAAGGTGCATTTGTAGGAGAACCTGGCTGGGGTAGCGGAGCTTCCAAGACTGCAGACACATCCAAGTGAGGCACTGCATGAGGTCAGGCGGGGTTTGGGTTGGTTGGGTGTTTTTGGTCATGTAGGCTTTTTGGGGTGTTTTAGCTTGTTTGTTGAAGTGTTGGCTGGTTGAGACTGGTTTTTAGCTTAGTTGTTTCAGGCTGGGTTTTGTGGTTCTATTTCGGCTTCGGTGATTTGCTTTAGGTCATTTTGTTCAGGTTGCTTATGTTGTCTGGTTTCCTATTTTGGGGGTTGGTTTAAGTTGTTTAGTCTAGGTGGTTATTTTAGCTTGGTTGTTTCAGGCGGTTTTAGGCTTTATGAGGTGGTTTTGAAGTTGTTTGAGATTGTTGCTTTAGGTTGATTAAGGTGGGTCTGTTTAGATGTCTTCAGCTTGTTTAGATCAGGGTTGCCGAAGGGTGTTTGAGGAACGCTGATTTATGTAGTTTGAGGTTGTTTTCGGTAGGATTTTTTAGGTCATTTGTTTTAGGTAGGTTTGTTTGAGGGTGTTGAGGTTGCTTTATTTGGTTTGGTTCAGGTTGGTTGAGGTAATTTGTTGTAGATGGTTTCAGGTGCTTTTTAGGTTGTTGTTGGCTGATTGTTTGACGTTTTTGAAGGCAGATTGAGATTGGTTTAGGTTCTCGAAGGTTGATTGTTTTCAGCTGTTTAAGGTTGGCTTAGGTTAGTTGTTCTATGCTGGTTTAGGTAGGCTGTCCTAGCTAAGTTTCGGGCCACCTCGTGGAGCAGCAGGCACCCAGCCCAAATGGCCCAAAGAAGCCGCGGCAAGTGGGCCATGCTCAGTGCTGCAGAGGAAGGCAAAAAACCCCCAGAGACACTTGGTGTCCCACATGGGGGGAAAAAAAAGCCTTCCTCCCCCCAGCTGCAGGGCACGAGAGGCCATCTTCCTGGTGCTTGAGCAGCAGGTAGGAAGCGAGCCAAAAGGGCCCAGAGGAGCTCTGAAAAGTGGTCATGCTCAGTGCTGCAGAGGAAGGCAAAAAACCCCCGGGGACCAGTGCCAATCTGCCCCGGGAGAAAAAATTCCTTCCTGACCCCAGTGCTGGCGATCGGCTGTTCCCTGAGCATGTGAGCCAGACCGGGCTCCTTGTCCCACAAGCTGCTCACGCCTCCCAGGAGCTGCGCAAGCCCTATCCTCCCTTGAGCTGGAGCCATCTCGGGGACTTCCCAGAGTGCCCAAATGCCTCTGACCTGATGGACCTTGGGGGCGAGAATCCTTCCTGTGCCTGGTGGGACACCAGTGGGTGCTCCAAAGCACTGCAACCCCTTGCAAGCCCTCTGTATCCTATTTCTGATGGCTCCTGAGCCTGTCTGCGCATGGGATGAAGATGGTGAGCTCTGCAGTGCTCTTCAAGAAGGCATTCCCTTTGTCTTGTCCCACTGCTATGCACCTGAAGAGGCTTGCCAGCCAGCCAGCCAGCCCGCCAGCCATCACATAAGCTTGGAAGGTGGCCCTGGCAGTCCCTGTGCCATTCCTTCCCAATGCAGCAAGTGATACGTGATGCTACGCTGTCGTTGATGGTGAGGTTGTCTGCTTGGGAAGAAGTCTTGAATGGTTTTGTGCTGTTGACCCTATCTTTGCTTGCACTCGATGGCTCTTTTCCTCCTTTGGCTTTCATCCTTGATATCGTGCTTGAGGGTCATGCCAGCCCTCTCAGGCTTGGTCTTGCTCCTTGCAGCTGTTGTCTTCTTCTGTAGGCCCTCCGTGATCCTAACCAACTACGTAGTCTTGGTTTGCTTTCATCCCAGCTGGACTTGATCTTTCCTGAAGCCGAGGAATGAGAAATGTCCGTAGTCGTCCAGGCGAGTTCTCAGCGGGGCTTTGCACCAGGCTTGCCTTTCCTCTGGCAATGCCTTGTCTGACACACCAGAATGCATTTGCCTGTATCACATTTGTGGCTCGCAGTTGGGCTGTGACCTACTTGTGCCTGCAGGAGCATTTTCCTACTCTGCTGTGTGCAAGCAGTGCCGGAAACTCCTGGTGCTCCACGTGACGCTGTATTCCCTATTTCTAGGCTGTAGACCTTCAGGCGGGCTTTCTTGATGTAGGGGGTTTCTCCTGTGTCAGAGCTTCAGCTGGGAGGGAGTGTGGGGGCTGTAGAACTCCACTGTGAGAGAAGAGCTTCTTCTGGTTCATGGATGCTGAGGACCTGGGATGTGTCTAGTTTGGAGAGATGGAGGCTGAGAGGCGACCTCGTTGCTCTCTACAGCTTCCGCGGAGGGAAAATGGAGAGGGAGCTGCTGATCCCTTCTTCCCGGCAGCAAATAGCAGAAGGCTTAAAGCGGCATCCATCCCTCAAGGGAGCTTTGGACTTGACAAGAGGAAAGTTTTCTTTCCCAAGAGGGTGGTCAAACAGGGTGGAACAGGGCTCCCGGAGCCCAGGTGGGCGATGCCCCATGCCTGTCAGTGTTGAAGAGGCATTTGGACGATGCCCTTAATACCATGTTTCAACTTTTGGCCAGCCCCGAAGTGGTCAGGCCTTTGGACTAGATGATGACTGTAGGTCCCTTCCAGCTGAAGTCTTCTCTCCTCTCCTTCTGTTCCTACCTCCTCCTTTCCCTAGCAGTAGCAGACGCTGAGGAAATTTCGGATCTCGTTGCTTCCCATCCCTGCACTAACAGAAGGCATTGAATAACCTGAAGCGTGCCCCATCTTCGGCACTTGCTCCGTCACCTTGTGGCAAGGAGGCACGTAGCTTCTGATGCGGGTGAGAGCCCTAGGCCCCCTTGCAACATCTGGGCATCCCACTTCTTAGAGCTACTGCCCCTGGCTCTGCAGGGCATGATGATGGTGAGCTCTGCAGTGCTCCTCAAGAAGGACTTCCCTTGGTCCTGCCACTGCTACCCAGTGGAAAAGGATTTCCAGGCATCAGATGAGTTTGGGAAGTGGCCCTGCCAGGAGATTGTCTTGCAGTGGAGAACCTCCCGTAGCTTCATCCAAGGTCTTCCTCCCTCAGCCGCTGCCCTGGGATTCCGCCAGCCAGCTCCCCAAGTGCTTCGTCTGGGATGTGTTTGGGCTGCCCCCGGGACAGCTCTGGCAGTGGACACGGGGGGCTGCTCCTTTTTATCCTGCCCGGGGCATTGTGACCTCAGCGTTGCCCGGTGCTGGCATTGTGACATGGGGGTGACAGAGCCCCCGTGTGCAGCCCCGCCCCTGCGCCCCTGTGCCCAGCGCCCTTTGGAAGAAGCCTTTGGGGTGCTGGGAGGCCCCGGATCAGTCCCCGTGCCTACGAGATAGGGGACTAATCAACCTAATCGTGTCCCTTTTTGGCAAAAATACAGTGCGGATTTGTTGCCGGTCCAGCCTTCCTTCCAGTAGCGATACTGCCCGTGACCACCTCCCGTTCGATTCCACGAAGGTGCCTTGTGTCTGGCACCTGGGGCAATGTCTCGCTCTGTTTTGACTTTCTCTTCCTTAGACAGCTCCCGCCTCAGTGGGTGTTTTGGCACCGATGGGTTTGGGGACCCAGCAGGTTTTCTCTCCTTGGCTGTTTAACACTGGGACCTTCCTATCCGTGCCCTCTGACCGTGGCTTCCACAGCGAAGTGTTGGCTCTGGGCCAGTTTGCAAATCAGCCCTTCTCGTGCAGCTCTGGACAGTATGTGATGGGGAGAAGGTAATAGTGCAATCTTTTTCATGCATGCTGTCCAGTGACGCATTTTGTTTACAACCATGATAGGGCTTGTAAACCACCATTGCGCTCTCTCTAGATCGTGCTGTGGAAGGCTTGCTTTTGCTGGAAGTAGCCGCTAATGACTGGATAGTTAAGAAACCGTCTGCCCTGGACAGACACAGAGAGTTTTCTAAAGGACACAATGTTGCTATCTTGCTGCTTTTCCTGCGAATTGCAGGTGGCATCTTGAATAAAAAGGTGAAGCTTGATTGCGTTGGGTTTAGTGTGACTTGTGCAAGAGCGAGGCTGACGAGAAGAGGCCCGTGTGTGCGTGCGATCCCACCCGTCTCTGTGCCGGCAGGTTGGCCAGTCCCCCTCATGGCCACCTTTTCACTCTGTGCCTTGTCCACTGTTAGTGCACGAGAGGAGGCAAGAGCCAAGAGGTGCCAAAGCTGGGGAAGTTTTCTGAGGTGAGGTGGCTGCGTGTAGGAGAGAGCCCTGGCAGAGCTCCCATCTGGGCTGGACCTTGGAGAATCCGGAATCCCCGGCAGCTCAGCCGCATCTCGCAGCGCTCAGGGACCCGGCTGCTGCGGGCACGTCTGCTGCCTCCTGGAACATCTCCTTTTCCTCAGTGCAAAGAGGAGAAAGCAACCGTTCCTCCAGGGAGCCTGCACTTGGTATGGTGAGCAAGCACAGCAGGGCCGTGCATGTAGCCACAAGTGCTGTTGACAATCCCTAAGCGAGCACCTATTTCAAAGGCACGGAAGGAAGTGTTTGGAAGTCTACTTCTGCCAGGGTCCTGGGGGTGCTCCTAGGCGTCAGCGGCTGGGACCGGCCTCCCCTGGGACCCCCACCCACAGCCACCGTCTCCTGCCAAGGGCCCAGCTCAACATGGGGCCTTGGGTCCCTGCCTGAGCCATGGTGTAGGTGTGTGTGCCCGTCTGCGCCCTGCAGAGAGCTGCTCTCCTGGATGGAGCCCTCAGGGCTCGGTCAGGGCTTGCCCTGCAGAAGTCCAGGCTCCCAAGAGAGCAGAACTTTTCTGTTCTGTTTGCTCACCATGAATCGAGCAACGATGAGACTACTGTTTCCCAGAAATGCCAGGGGGGTTTTGGCTCCAAGAAGACTTTCAAGGACGCAAATCACAAAGAAAAAGAGTGGGACCAGGATTTTGTTTCTTTAATGTAGTTTTATTTTGTTGTTCATTTTTGTTTGATGGTAGGTAGGCTGACGGTTGCAGGTTGGCTGCTTGGTTTAGGCGGGGTTGTTTAGGCTGGTCGGTTGAGGTTTGGTTGAGGGTGGTTTTGGTTGGTTTGAGATTGTATTTGGTTGGTTTGGATGTGAGAGCAATTTGTCTGCGACCCGTGTCACCCCATTGATCGGCCAGGGTTGATTGGGCTGATCTGGCCGGCTAGGCAGGTGTCCCCTTCCTCCCTCCCTGCTCCCTGCGTGTCCTTCCTGAAGCTAGGGGGTCAGTCCAAGAGGATGAGCTTCCCAGTTGGAGGAGTACCATTCATGGGTCAAGAGTATAGAGCAGCTGCACTCCCCTTCTAGAAGCTGCAAAGAAGCTCAAGGTGCATTTGTAGGAGAACCTGGCTGGGGTAGCGGAGCTTCCAAGACTGCAGACACATCCAAGTGAGGCACTGCATGAGGTCAGGCGGGGTTTGGGTTGGTTGGGTGTTTTTGGTCATGTAGGCTTTTTGGGGTGTTTTAGCTTGTTTGTTGAAGTGTTGGCTGGTTGAGACTGGTTTTTAGCTTAGTTGTTTTAGGTTGGGTTTTGTGGTTCTATTTCGGCTTAGGTGATTTGCTTTAGGTCATTTTGTTCAGGTTGCTTATGTTGTTTGGTTTCCTATTTTGGGGGTTGGTTTAAGTTGTTTAGTCTAGGTGGTTATTTTAGCTTGGTTGTTTCAGGCGGTTTTAGGCTTTATGAGGTGGTTTTGAAGTTGTTTGAGATTGTTGCTTTAGGTTGATTAAGGTGGGTCTGTTTAGATGTCTTCAGCTTGTTTGGATCAGGGTTGCCGAAGGGTGTTTGGGGAACGCTGATTTATGTAGTTTGAGGTTGTTTTCGGTAGGATTTTTTAGGTCATTTGTTTTAGGTAGGTTTGTTTGAGGGTGTTGAGGTTGCTTTATTTGGTTTGGTTCAGGTTGGTTGAGGTAATTTGTTGTAGATGGTTTCAGGTGCTTTTTAGGTTGTTGTTGGCTGATTGTTTGACGTTTTTGAAGGCAGATTGAGATTGGTTTAGGTTCTCGAAGGTTGATTGTTTTCAGCTGTTTAAGGTTGGCTTAGGTTAGTTGTTCTATGCTGGTTTAGGTAGGCTGTCCTAGCTAAGTTTCGGGCCACCTCGTGGAGCAGCAGGCACCCAGCCCAAATGGCCCAAAGAAGCCGCGGCAAGTGGGCCATGCTCAGTGCTGCAGAGGAAGGCAAAAAACCCCCAGAGACACTTGGTGTCCCACATGGGGGGAAAAAAAAGCCTTCCTCCCCCCAGCTGCAGGGCACGAGAGGCCATCTTCCTGGTGCTTGAGCAGCAGGTAGGAAGCGAGCCAGAAGGGCCCAGAGGAGCTCTGAAAAGTGGTCATGCTCAATGCTGCAGAGGAAGGCAAAAAACCCCCGGGGACCAGTGCCAATCTGCCCCGGGAGAAAAAATTCCTTCCTGACCCCAGTGCTGGCGATCGGCTGTTCCCTGAGCATGTGAGCCAGACCGGGCTCCTTGTCCCACAAGCTGCTCACGCCTCCCAGGAGCTGCGCAAGCCCTATCCTCCCTTGAGCTGGAGCCATCTCGGGGACTTCCCAGAGTGCCCAAATGCCTCTGACCTGATGGACCTTGGGGGCGAGAATCCTTCCTGTGCCTGGTGGGACACCAGTGGGTGCTCCAAAGCACTGCAACCCCTTGCAAGCCCTCTGTATCCTATGTCTGATGGCTCCTGAGCCTGTCTGCGCATGGGATGAAGATGGTGAGCTCTGCAGTGCTCTTCAAGAAGGCATTCCCTTTGTCTTGTCCCACTGCTATGCACCTGAAGAGGCTTGCCAGCCAGGCAGCCAGCCCGCCAGCCATCACATAAGCTTGGAAGGTGGCCCTGGCAGTCCCTGTGCCATTCCTTCCCAATGCAGCAAGTGATACGTGATGCTACGCTGTCGTTGATGGTGAGGTTGTCTGCTTGGGAAGAAGTCTTGAATGGTTTTGTGCTGTTGACCCTATCTTTGCTTGCACTCGATGGCTCTTTTCCTCCTTTGGCTTTCATCCTTGATATCTTGCTTGAGGGTCATGCCAGCCCTCTCAGGCTTGGTCTTGCTCCTTGCAGCTGTTGTCTTCTTCTGTAGGCCCTCCGTGATCCTAACCAACTACGTAGTCTTGGTTTGCTTTCATCCCAGCTGGACTTGATCTTTCCTGAAGCCGAGGAATGAGAAATGTCCGTAGTCGTCCAGGCGAGTTCTCAGCGGGGCTTTGCACCAGGCTTGCCTTTCCTCTGGCAATGCCTTGTCTGACACACCAGAATGCATTTGCCTGTATCACATTTGTGGCTCGCAGTCGGGCTGTGACCTACTTGTGCCTGCAGGAGCATTTTCCTACTCTGCTGTGTGCAAGCAGTGCCGGAAACTCCTGGTGCTCCACGTGACGCTGTATTCCCTATTTCTAGGCTGTAGATCTTCAGGCGGGCTTTCTTGATGTAGGGGATTTCTCCTGTGTCAGAGCTTCAGCTGGGAGGGAGTGTGGGGGCTGTAGAACTCCACTGTGAGAGAAGAGCTTCTTCTGGTTCATGGATGCTGAGGACCTGGGATGTGTCTAGTTTGGAGAGATGGAGGCTGAGAGGCGACCTCGTTGCTCTCTACAGCTTCCACGGAGGGAAAATGGAGAGGGAGCTGCTGATCCCTTCTTCCCGGCAGTCAATAGCAGAAGGCTCAAAGCTGCATCCATCCCTCAGGGGAGCTTTGGACTTGACAAGAGGAAAGTTTTCTTTCCCAAGAGGGTGGTCAAACAGGGTGGAACAGGGCTCCCAGAGCCCAGGTGGGCGATGCCCCATGCCTGTCAGTGTTGAAGAGGCATTTGGACGATGCCCTTAATACCATGTTTCAACTTTTGGCCAGCCCCGCAGTGGTCAGGCCTTTGGACTAGAGGATGACTGTAGGTCCCTTCCAGCTGAAGTCTTCTCTCCTCTCCTTCTGTTCCTACCTCCTCCTTTCCCTAGCAGTAGCAGACGCTGAGGAAATTTCGGATGTCGTTGCTTCCCATCCCTGCACTAACAGAAGGCATTGAATAACCTGAAGCGTGCCCCATCTTCGGCACTTGCTCCGTCACCTTGTGGCAAGGAGGCACGTAGCTTCTGATGCGGGTGAGAGCCCTAGGCCCCCTTGCAACATCTGGGCATCCCACTTCTTAGAGCTACTGCCCCTGGCTCTGCAGGGCATGATGAAGGTGAGCTCTGCAGTGCTCCTCAAGAAGGACTTCCCTTGGTCCTGCCACTGCTACCCAGTGGAAAAGGATTTCCATGCATCAGATGAGTTTGGGAAGTGGCCCTGCCAGGAGATTGTCTTGCAGTGGAGAACCTCCCGTAGCTTCATCCAAGGTCTTCCTCCCTCAGCCGCTGCCCTGGGATTCCGCCAGCCAGCTCCCCAAGTGCTTCGTCTGGGATGTGTTTGGGCTGCCCCCGGGCCAGCTCTGGCGGTGGACGCGGGGGGCTGCTCCTTTTTATCCTGCCCGGGGCATAGTGACCTCAGCGTTGCCGGGTGCTGGCATTGTGACATGGGGGTGACAGAGCCCCCGTGTGCAGCCCCGCCCGCCACCCCTGCGCCCAGCGCCCTTTGGAAGAAGCCTTTGGGGTGCTGGGGGGCCCTGGATCAGTCCCCGTGCCTACGAGATAGGGGACTAATCAACCTAATCGTGTCCCTTTTTGGCAAAAATACAGTGCGGGTTTGTTGCCGGTCCAGCCTTCCTTCCAGTAGCTATACTGCCCGTGACCACCTCCCGTTCGATTCAACGAAGGTGCCTTGTGTCTGGCACCTGGGGCAATGTCTCGCTCTGTTTTGACTTTCTCTTCCTTAGACAGCTCCCGCCTCAGTGGGTGTTTTGGCACCGATGGGTTTGGGGACCCAGCGGGTTTTCTCTCCTTGGCTGTTTAACACTGGGACCTTCCTACCCGTGCCCTCTGACCGTGGCTTCCACAGCAAAGTGTTTGCTCTGGGCCAGTTTGCAAATCAGCCCTTCTCGTGCAGCTCTGGACAGTATGTGATGGGGAGAAGGTAACAGTGCAATCTTTTGCACGCATGCAGTCCAGTGACGCATTTTGTTTACAACCATGATAGGACTTGTAAACCACCATTGTGCTCTCTCTAGATCGTGCTTTGGAGGGCTTGCTTTTGCTGGAAGCAGCCGCTAATGACCTGATAGTTAAGAAACAGTATGCCCTGGACAGACACAGAGAGTTTTCTCATGGACACAGTGTTGCTATCTTGCTGCTTTTCCTGTGGCGAATTGCAGGTGGCATCTTGAATAAAAAGGTGAAGCTTGATTGCGTTGGGTTTAGTGTGACTTGTGCAGGAGCGAGGCTGATGAGAAGAGGCCCGTGTGTGCGTGCGATCCCACCCGTCTCTGTGCCGGCAGGTTGGGCAGTCCCCCTCATGGCCACCTTTTCACTCTGTGCCTTGTCCACTGTTAGTGCACGAGAGGAGGCAAGAGCCAAGAGGTGCCAAAGCTGGGGAAGTTTTCTGAGGTGAGGTGGCTGCGTGTAGGAGAGAGCCCTGGCAGAGCTCCCAGCTGGGCTGGACCCTTGGAGAACCCGGAGTCCCCGGCAGCTCAGCCGCATCTCTCGGCGCTCAGGGACCCGGCTGCTGCGGGCACGTCTGCTGCCTCCTGGAACATCTCCTTTTCCTCAGTGCAAAGAGGAGAAAGCAACCATTCCTCCAGGGAGCCTGCACTTGGTATGGTGAGCAAGCACAGCAGGGCCGTGCATGTAGCCACAAGTGCTGTTGACAATCCCTAAGCGAGCACCTATTTCAAAGGCACGGAAGGAAGTGTTTGGAAGTCTACTTCTGCCAGGGTCCTGGGGGTGCTCCTAGGCCTCAGCGGCTAGGACCGGCCTCCCCTGGGACCCCCACCCACTGCCACCGTCTCCTGCCAAGGGCCCAGCTCAACATGGGGCCTTGGGTCCCTGCCTGAGCCATGGTGTAGGTGTGTGTGCCCGTCTGCGCCCTGCAGAGAGCTGCTCTCCTGGATGGAGCCCTCAGGGCTCGGTCAGGGCTTGCCCTGCAGAAGTCCAGGCTCCCAAGAGAGCAGAACTTTTCTGTTGTGTTTGCTCACCATGAATCGAGCAACGATGAGACTACTGTTTCCCAGAAATGCCAGGGGGGTTTTGGCTCCAAGAAGACTTTCAAGGACGCAAAACACAAAGAAAAAAAGTGGGACCAGGGTTTTGTTTCTTTAATGTAGTTTTATTTTGTTGTTCATTTTTGTTTGATGGTAGGTAGGCTGACGGTTGCAGGTTGGCTGCTTGGTTTAGGCGGGGTTGTTTAGGCTGGTCGGTTGAGGTTTGGTTGAGGGTGGTTTTGGTTGGTTTTAGATTGCATTTGGTTGGTTTGGATGTGAGAGCAATCTGTCTGCGACCCGTGTCACCCCATTGATCGGCCAGGGTTGATTGGTCTGATCTGGCCAGCTAGGTGTCCCCTTCCTCCCTTCCTCCCTCTCTGCTCCCTCCTTCCCGAAGCTAGGTGGTCAGTCCAAGAGGATGAGCTTCCCAGTTGGAGGGGTACCATTCATGGGTCAAGAGTATACAGTAGCTGCACTCCCCTTCTAGAAGCTGCAAAGAAGCTCAAGGTGCATTTGTAGGAGAACCTGGCTGGGGTAGCGGAGCTTCCAAGACTGCAGACACATCCAAGTGAGGCACTGCATGAGGTCAGGCGGGGTTTGGGTTGGTTGGGTGTTTTTGGTCATGTAGGCTTTTTGGGGTGTTTTAGCTTGTTTGTTGAAGTGTTGGCTGGTTGAGACTGTTTTTTAGCTTGGTTGTTTTAGGTTGGGTTTGGTGGTTTTATTTCGGCTTAGGCGATTTGCTTTAGGTCATGTTGTTCAGGTTGCTTATGTTGTTTGGTTTCCTATTTTGGGGGTTGGTTTAAGTTGTTTAGTCTAGGTGGTTATTTTAGCTTGGTTGTTTCAGGCGGTTTTAGGCTTTATGAGGTGGTTTTGAAGTTGTTTGAGATTGTTGCTTTAGGTTGCTTAAGGTGGGTCTGTTTAGATGTCTTCAGCTTGTTTGGATCAGGGTTGCCGAAGGTTGTTTGAGGAATGCTGGTTTATGTAGTTTGAGGTTGTTTTCGGTGGATTTTTTAGGTCATTTGTTTTAGGTAGGTTTGTTTGAGGGTGTTGAGGTTGCTTTATTTGGTTTGGTTTAGGTTGGTTGAGGTAATTTGTTGTAGATGGTTTCAGGTGCTTTTTAGGTTGTTGGTGGCTGATTGTTTGAAGTTTTTGAAGGCAGATTGAGATTGGTTTAGGTTCTCGAAGGTTGATTGTTTTCAGCTGTTTAAGGTTGGCTTAGGTTAGTTGTTCTATGCTGGTTTAGGTAGGCTGTCCTAGCTAAGGTTAGGGCCGCCTCGTGGAGCAGCAGGCACCCAGCCCAAATGGCCCAAAGAAGCCGCGGCAAGTGGGCCATGCTCAATGCTGCAGAGGAAGGCAAAAAACCCCCAGAGACACTTGGTGTCCCACATGGGGGGAAAAAAAAGCCTTCCTCCCCCCAGCTGCAGGGCACGAGAGGCCATCTTCCTGGTGCTTGAGCAGCAGGTAGGAAGCGAGCCAGAAGGGCCCAGAGGAGCTCTGAAAAGTGGTCATGCTCAATGCTGCAGAGGAAGGCAAAAAACCCCCGGGGACCAGTGCCAATCTGCCCCGGGAGAAAAAATTCCTTCCTGACCCCAGTGCTGGCGACCGGCTGTTCCCTGAGCATGTGAGCCAGACCGGGCTCCTTGTCCCACAAGCTGCTCACGCCTCCCAGGAGCTGCGCAAGCCCTATCCTCCCTTGAGCTGGAGCCATCTCGGGGACTTCCCACAGTGCCCAAATGCCTCTGACCTGATGGACCTTGGGGGCGAGAATCCTTCCTGTGCCTGGTGGGACACCAGTGGGTGCTCCAAAGCACTGCAACCCCTTGCAAGCCCTCTGTATCCTATTTCTGATGGCTCCTGAGCCTGTCTGCGCATGGGATGAAGATGGTGAGCTCTGCAGTGCTCTTCAAGAAGGCATTCCCTTTGTCTTGTCCCACTGCTATGCACCTGAAGAGGCTTGCCAGCCAGCCAGCCAGCCCGCCAGCCATCACATAAGCTTGGAAGGTGGCCCTGGCAGTCCCTGTGCCATTCCTTCCCAATGCAGCAAGTGATACGTGATGCTACGCTGTCGTTGATGGTGAGGTTGTCTGCTTGGGAAGAAGTCTTGAATGGTTTTGTGCTGTTGACCCTATCTTTGCTTGCACTCGATGGCTCTTTTCCTCCTTTGGCTTTCATCCTTGATATCTTGCTTGAGGGTCATGCCAGCCCTCTCAGGCTTGGTCTTGCTCCTTGCAGCTGTTGTCTTCTTCTGTAGGCCCTCCGTGATCCTAACCAACTACGTAGTCTTGGTTTGCTTTCATCCCAGCTGGACTTGATCTTTCCTGAAGCCGAGGAATGAGAAATGTCCGTAGTCGTCCAGGCGAGTTCTCAGCGGGGCTTTGCACCAGGCTTGCCTTTCCTCTGGCAATGCCTTGTCTGACACACCAGAATGCATTTGCCTGTATCACATTTGTGGCTCGCAGTCGGGCTGTGACCTACTTGTGCCTGCAGGAGCATTTTCCTACTCTGCTGTGTGCAAGCAGTGCCGGAAACTCCTGGTGCTCCACGTGACGCTGTATTCCCTATTTCTAGGCTGTAGATCTTCAGGCGGGCTTTCTTGATGTAGGGGATTTCTCCTGTGTCAGAGCTTCAGCTGGGAGGGAGTGTGGGGGCTGTAGAACTCCACTGTGAGAGAAGAGCTTCTTCTGGTTCATGGATGCTGAGGACCTGGGATGTGTCTAGTTTGGAGAGATGGAGGCTGAGAGGCGACCTCGTTGCTCTCTACAGCTTCCACGGAAGGAAAATGGAGAGGGAGCTGCTGATCCCTTCTTCCCGGCAGCCAATTGCAGAAGGCTCAAAGCTGCATCCATCCCTCAGGGGAGCTTTGGACTTGACAAGAGGAAAGTTTTCTTTCCCAAGAGGGTGGTCAAACAGGGTGGAACAGGGCTCCCAGAGCCCAGGTGGGCGATGCCCCATGCCTGTCAGTGTTGAAGAGGCATTTGGACGATGCCCTTAATACCATGTTTCAACTTTTGGCCAGCCCCGCAGTGGTCAGGCCTTTGGACTAGAGGATGACTGTAGGTCCCTTCCAGCTGAAGTCTTCTCTCCTCTCCTTCTGTTCCTACCTCCTCCTTTCCCTAGCAGTAGCAGACGCTGAGGAAATTTCGGATGTCGTTGCTTCCCATCCCTGCACTAACAGAAGGCATTGAATAACCTGAAGCGTGCCCCATCTTCGGCACTTACTCCGTCACCTTGTGGCAAGGAGGCACGTAGCTTCTGATGCGGGTGAGAGCCCTAGGCCCCCTTGCAACATCTGGGCATCCCACTTCTTAGAGCTACTGCCCCTGGCTCTGCAGGGCATGATGAAGGTGAGCTCTGCAGTGCTCCTCAAGAAGGACTTCCCTTGGTCCTGCCACTGCTACCCAGTGGAAAAGGATTTCCATGCATCAGATGAGTTTGGGAAGTGGCCCTGCCAGGAGATTGTCTTGCAGTGGAGAACCTCCCGTAGCTTCATCCAAGGTCTTCCTCCCTCAGCCGCTGCCCTGGGATTCCGCCAGCCAGCTCCCCAAGTGCTTCGTCTGGGATGTGTTTGGGCTGCCCCCGGGCCAGCTCTGGCGGTGGACGCGGGGGGCTGCTCCTTTTTATCCTGCCCGGGGCATAGTGACCTCAGCGTTGCCGGGTGCTGGCATTGTGACATGGGGGTGACAGAGCCCCCGTGTGCAGCCCCGCCCGCCACCCCTGCGCCCAGCGCCCTCTGGAAGAAGCCTTTGGGGTGCTGGGGGGCCCCGGATCAGTCCCCGTGCCTACGAGATAGGGGACTAATCAACCTAATCGTGTCCTTTTTTGGCAAAAATACAGTGCGGGTTTGTTGCCGGTCCAGCCTTCCTTCCAGTAGCGATACTGCCCGTGACCACCTCCCATTCGATTCCACGAAGGTGCCTTGTGTCTGGCACCTAGGGCAATGTCTCGCTCTGTTTTGACTTTCTCTTCCTTAGACAGCTCCCGCCTCAGTGGGTGTTTTGGCACCGATGGGTTTGGGGACCCAGCGGGTTTTCTCTCCTTGGCTGTTTAACACTGGGACCTTCCTACCCTTGCCCTCTGACCGTGGCTTCCACAGCAAAGTGTTGGCTCTGGGCCAGTTTGCAAATCAGCCCTTCTCGTGCAGCTCTGGACAGTATGTGATGGGGAGAAGGTAACAGTGCAATCTTTTGCACGCATGCAGTCCAGTGACGCATTTTGTTTACAACCATGATAGGGCTTGTAAACCACCATTGTGCTCTCTCTAGATCGTGCTTTGGAGGGCTTGCTTTTGCTGGAAGCAGCCGCTAATGACCTGATAGTTAAGAAACAGTCTGCCCTGGACAGACACAGAGAGTTTTCTCATGGACACAGTGTTGCTATCTTGCTGCTTTTCCTGTGGCGAATTGCAGGTGGCATCTTGAATAAAAAGGTGAAGCTTGATTGCGTTGGGTTTAGTGTGACTTGTGCAGGAGCGAGGCTGATGAGAAGAGGCCCGTGTGTGCGTGCGATCCCACCCGTCTCTGTGCCGGCAGGTTGGGCAGTCCCCCTCATGGCCACCTTTTCACTCTGTGCCTTGTCCACTGTTAGTGCACGAGAGGAGGCAAGAGCCAAGAGGTGCCAAAGCTGGGGAAGTTTTCTGAGGTGAGGTGGCTGCGTGTAGGAGAGAGCCCTGGCAGAGCTCCCAGCTGGGCTGGACCCTTGGAGAACCCGGAGTCCCCGGCAGCTCAGCCGCATCTCGCGGCGCTCAGGGACCCGGCTGCTGCGGGCACGTCTGCTGCCTCCTGGAACATCTCCTTTTCCTCAGTGCAAAGAGGAGAAAGCAACCATTCCTCCAGGGAGCCTGCACTTGGTATGGTGAGCAAGCACAGCAGGGCCGTGCATGTAGCCACAAGTGCTGTTGACAATCCCTAAGCGAGCACCTATTTCGAAGGCACGGAAGGAAGTGTTTGGAAGTCTACTTCTGCCAGGGTCCTGGGGGTGCTCCTAGGCCTCAGCGGCTGGGACCGGCCTCCCCTGGGACCCCCACCCACCGCCACCGTCTCCTGCCAAGGGCCCAGCTCAACATGGGGCCTTGGGTCCCTGCCTGAGCCATGGTGTAGGTGTGTGTGCCCGTCTGCGCCCTGCAGAGAGCTGCTCTCCTGGATGGAGCCCTCAGGGCTCGGTCAGGGCTTGCCCTGCAGAAGTCCAGGCTCCCAAGAGAGCAGAACTTTTCTGTTGTGTTTGCTCACCATGAATCGAGCAACGATGAGACTACTGTTTCCCAGAAATGCCAGGGGGGTTTTGGCTCCAAGAAGACTTTCAAGGACGCAAAACACAAAGAAAAAAAGTGGGACCAGGGTTCTGTTTTTTTAATGTAGTTTTATTTTGTTGTTCATTTTTGTTTGATGGTAGGTAGGCTGACGGTTGCAGGTTGGCTGCTTGGTTTAGGCGGGGTTGTTTAGGCTGGTCGGTTGAGGTTTGGTTGAGGGTGGTTTTGGTTGGTTTTAGATTGCATTTGGTTGGTTTGGATGTGAGAGCAATCTGTCTGCGACCCGTGTCACCCCATTGATCGGCCAGGGTTGATTGGTCTGATCTGGCCGGCTAGGTGTCCCCTTCCTCCCTTCCTCCCTCTCTGCTCCCTCCTTCCCGAAGCTAGGTGGTCATTCCAAGAGGATGAGCTTCCCAGTTGGAGGGGTACCGTTCATGGGTCAAGAGTATACAGTAGCTGCACTCCCCTTCTAGAAGCTGCAAAGAAGCTCAAGGTGCATTTGTAGGAGAACCTGGCTGGGGTAGCGGAGCTTCCAAGACTGCAGACACATCCAAGCGAGGCACTGCATGAGGTCAGGCGGGGTTTGGGTTGGTTGGGTGTTTTTGGTCATGTAGGCTTTTTGGGGTGTTTTAGCTTGTTTGTTGAAGTGTTGGCTGGTTGAGACTGTTTTTTAGCTTGGTTGTTTTAGGTTGGGTTTGGTGGTTTTATTTCGGCTTAGGCGATTTGCTTTAGGTCATGTTGTTCAGGTTGCTTATGTTGTTTGGTTTCCTATTTTGGGGGTTGGTTTAAGTTGTTTAGTCTAGGTGGTTATTTTAGCTTGGTTGTTTCAGGCGGTTTTAGGCTTTATGAGGTGGTTTGGAAGTTGTTTGAGATTGTTGCTTAAGGTGGGTCTGTTTAGATGTCTTCAGCTTGTTTGGATCAGGGTTGCCGAAGGTTGTTTGAGGAATGCTGGTTTATGTAGTTTGAGGTTGTTTTCGGTAGGATTGTTTAGGTCATTTGTTTTAGGTAGGTTTGTTTGAGGGTGTTGAGGTTGCTTTATTTGGTTTGGTTTAGGTTGGTTGAGGTAATTTGTTGTAGATGGTTTCAGGTGCTTTTTAGGTTGTTGGTGGCTGATTGTTTGAAGTTTTTGAAGGCAGATTGAGATTGGTTTAGGTTCTCGAAGGTTGATTGTTTTCAGCTGTTTAAGGTTGGCTTAGGTTAGTTGTTCTATGCTGGTTTAGGTAGGCTGTCCTAGCTAAGGTTAGGGCCGCCTCGTGGAGCAGCAGGCACCCAGCCCAAATGGCCCAAAGAAGCCGCGGCAAGTGGGCCATGCTCAATGCTGCAGAGGAAGGCAAAAAACCCCCAGAGACACTTGGTGTCCCACATGGGGGGAAAAAAAAGCCTTCCTCCCCCCAGCTGCAGGGCACGAGAGGCCATCTTCCTGGTGCTTGAGCAGCAGGTAGGAAGCGAGCCAGAAGGGCCCAGAGGAGCTCTGAAAAGTGGTCATGCTCAATGCTGCAGAGGAAGGCAAAAAACCCCCGGGGACCAGTGCCAATCTGCCCCGGGAGAAAAAATTCCTTCCTGACCCCAGTGCTGGCGATCGGCTGTTCCCTGAGCATGTGAGCCAGACCGGGCTCCTTGTCCCACAAGCTGCTCACGCCTCCCAGGAGCTGCGTAAGCCCTATCCTCCCTTGAGCTGGAGCCATCTCGGGGACTTCCCAGAGTGCCCAAATGCCTCTGACCTGATGGACCTTGGGGGCGAGAATCCTTCCTGTGCCTGGTGGGACACCAGTGGGTGCTCCAAAGCACTGCAACCCCTTGCAAGCCCTCTGTATCCTATTTCTGATGGCTCCTGAGCCTGTCTGCGCATGGGATGAAGATGGTGAGCTCTGCAGTGCTCTTCAAGAAGGCATTCCCTTTGTCTTGTCCCACTGCTATGCACCTGAAGAGGCTTGCCAACCAGCCAGCCAGCCCGCCAGCCATCACATAAGCTTGGAAGGTGGCCCTGGCAGTCCCTGTGCCATTCCTTCCCAATGCAGCAAGTGATACGTGATGCTACGCTGTCGTTGATGGTGAGGTTGTCTGCTTGGGAAGAAGTCTTGAATGGTTTTGTGCTGTTGACCCTATCTTTGCTTGCACTCGATGGCTCTTTTCCTCCTTTGGCTTTCATCCTTGATATCTTGCTTGAGGGTCATGCCAGCCCTCTCAGGCTTGGTCTTGCTCCTTGCAGCTGTTGTCTTCTTCTGTAGGCCCTCCCTGATCCTAACCAACTACGTAGTCTTGGTTTGCTTTCATCCCAGCTGGACTTGATCTTTCCTGAAGCCGAGGAATGAGAAATGTCCGTAGTCGTCCAGGCGAGTTCTCAGCGGGGCTTTGCACCAGGCTTGCCTTTCCTCTGGCAATGCCTTGTCTGACACACCAGAATGCATTTGCCTGTATCACATTTGTGGCTCGCAGTCGGGCTGTGACCTACTTGTGCCTGCAGGAGCATTTTCCTACTCTGCTGTGTGCAAGCAGTGCCGGAAACTCCTGGTGCTCCACGTGACGCTGTATTCCCTATTTCTAGGCTGTAGATCTTCAGGCGGGCTTTCTTGATGTAGGGGATTTCTCCTGTGTCAGAGCTTCAGCTGGGAGGGAGTGTGGGGGCTGTAGAACTCCACTGTGAGAGAAGAGCTTCTTCTGGTTCATGGATGCTGAGGACCTGGGATGTGTCTAGTTTGGAGAGATGGAGGCTGAGAGGCGACCTCGTTGCTCTCTACAGCTTCCGCGGAGGGAAAATGGAGAGGGAGCTGCTGATCCCTTCTTCCCGGCAGCCAATAGCAGAAGGCTCAAAGCTGCATCCATCCCTCAGGGGAGCTTTGGACTTGACAAGAGGAAAGTTTTCTTTCCCAAGAGGGTGGTCAAACAGGGTGGAACAGGGCTCCCGGAGCCCAGGTGGGCGATGCCCCATGCCTGTCAGTGTTGAAGAGGCATTTGGACGATGCCCTTAATACCATGTTTCAACTTTTGGCCAGCCCCGAAGTGGTCAGGCCTTTGGACTAGAGGATGACTGTAGGTCCCTTCCAGCTGAAGTCTTCTCTCCTCTCCTTCTGTTCCTACCTCCTCCTTTCCCTAGCAGTAGCAGACGCTGAGGAAATTTCGGATGTCGTTGCTTCCCACCCCTGCACTAACAGAAGGCATTGAATAACCTGAAGCGTGCCCCATCTTCGGCACTTGCTCCGTCACCTTGTGGCAAGGAGGCACGTAGCTTCTGATGCGGGTGAGAGCCCTAGGCCCCCTTGCAACATCTGGGCATCCCACTTCTTAGAGCTACTGCCCCTGGCTCTGCAGGGCATGATGATGGTGAGCTCTGCAGTGCTCCTCAAGAAGGACTTCCCTTGGTCCTGCCACTGCTACCCAGTGGAAGAGGATTTCCAGGCATCAGATGAGTTTGGGAAGTGGCCCTGCCAGGAGATTGTCTTGCAGTGGAGAACCTCCCGTAGCTTCATCCAAGGTCTTCCTCCCTCAGCCGCTGCCCTGGGATTCCGCCAGCCAGCTCCCCAAGTACTTCGTCTGGGATGTGTTTGGGCTGCCCCCGGGCCAGCTCTGGCGGTGGACGCGGGGGGCTGCTCCTTTTTATCCTGCCCGGGGCATTGTGACCTCAGTGTTGCCGGGTGCTGGCATTGTGACATGGGGGTGACAGAGCCCCCGTGTGCAGCCCCGCCCGCCACCCCTGCGCCCAGCGCCCTTTGGAAGAAGCCTTTGGGGTGCTGGGGGGCCCCGGATCAGTCCCCGTGCCTACGAGATAGGGGACTAATCAACCTAATCGTGTCCCTTTTTGGCAAAAATACAGTGCGGGTTTGTTGCCGGTCCAGCCTTCCTTCCAGTAGCTATACTGCCCGTGACCACATCCCGTTCGATTCAACGAAGGTGCCTTGTGTCTGGCACCTGGGGCAATGTCTCGCTCTGTTTTGACTTTCTCTTCCTTAGACAGCTCCCGCCTCAGTGGGTGTTTTGGCACCGATGGGTTTGGGGACCCAGCGGGTTTTCTCTCCTTGGCTGTTTAACACTGGGACCTTCCTACCCGTGCCCTCTGACCGTGGCTTCCACAGCAAAGTGTTTGCTCTGGGCCAGTTTGCAAATCAGCCCTTCTCGTGCAGCTCTGGACAGTATGTGATGGGGAGAAGGTAACAGTGCAATCTTTTGCACGCATGCAGTCCAGTGACGCATTTTGTTTACAACCATGATAGGGCTTGTAAACCACCATTGTGCTCTCTCTAGATCGTGCTTTGGAGGGCTTGCTTTTGCTGGAAGCAGCCGCTAATGACCTGATAGTTAAGAAACAGTCTGCCCTGGACAGACACAGAGAGTTTTCTCATGGACACAGTGTTGCTATCTTGCTGCTTTTCCTGTGGCGAATTGCAGGTGGCATCTTGAATAAAAAGGTGAAGCTTGATTGCGTTGGGTTTAGTGTGACTTGTGCAGGAGCGAGGCTGATGAGAACAGGCCCGTGTGTGCGTGCGATCCCACCCGTCTCTGTGCCGGCAGGTTGGGCAGTCCCCCTCATGGCCACCTTTTCACTCTGTGCCTTGTCCACTGTTAGTGCACGAGAGGAGGCAAGAGCCAAGAGGTGCCAAAGCTGGGGATGTTTTCTGAGGTGAGGTGGCTGCGTGTAGGAGAGAGCCCTGGCAGAGCTCCCAGCTGGGCTGGACCCTTGGAGAACCCGCAGTCCCCGGCAGCTCAGCCGCATCTCTCAGCGCTCAGGGACCCAGCTGCTGCGGGCACGTCTGCTGCCTCCTGGAACATCTCCTTTTCCTCGGTGCAAAGAGGAGAAAGCAACCATTCCTCCAGGGAGCCTGCACTTGGTATGGTGAGCAAGCACAGCAGGGCCGTGCATGTAGCCACAAGTGCTGTTGACAATCCCTAAGCGAGCACCTATTTCGAAGGCACGGAAGGAAGTGTTTGGAAGTCTACTTCTGCCAGGGTCCTGGGGGTGCTCCTAGGCCTCAGCGAAGGCCATCGCAATGGAAGCTCAGCAGGGCCTCCTTGCCTAGCGCCCATCTCCCTGGTGACTCTTTGGGAGCCGTCCTGGCCAGCTCCAGCTCCAGCGCCATCACGTCCGGCAGCAAAGACACTGCCTGGAGCCACGAGCGATGCCACAATCCAGGTTAACGTTGCGTGCTTAAAATGCTGTGACATGTGAGAAGAACATGCTCTTATTAGTTTCTGGATGTGCAAATTCAGCATACTCAGGAAATGGTCCTTGGGGAGTTGTACAGGATTTGGATCAGGCTTTCATAGCTGTATGTTGAATCAGACTTTGCAGGTTTTAATTCTAAGATCCACTTAGTCACAGGGATTACGTACTGAATTGTGAAGCTCTGCTTTACTTTTCATGGGACCTGTATTTCACTTGCTGTTTATTCAAATTGCTTTAACCACGGCAAGCAGTGTGACTGGCAATGTATTCCATGAGTGCTGATACTGTGAGTCTTGTTTCACGAACCTCAGGGAGGTTTTTTCCTTCCCAGAAAATCCCTGTTCATTAGAACTGAAGAATTTAAGTATGTCCAGACAGCACATGAGTTTCAGGGTTTGGGGCAGAGTGTTCTTTGTGATTTTACTGTGATCATCAGCAAGGTGTTGAAGAATCCCAGGAGTTGCTGCACAACCGAAGCAGTGGCAGAAATATAATAAATTGCAGGTCCTAAATATTAAGGAACGGCCTTGGCAATTCACCCATAGTCCATCTGGTATGAAAACATAGCTTTTTGAGATATTTATCTTTATATCCAGCAGGATGGGGGAGAGAATCAGAAGACTTAAAGTGATAAAACTCAGTGGCTGACAGTTTAATCAGGAAAGTAAAAGCCACACACACAAGCAAACTGGCACTGGCACCACTGGCACTGCCACTGGCACTGCAACCGGCACCTCTGTCCCTGTGGTGCCTCCTCCTGCCGCACCCCTGGGGCTCCGGCCAGCCCAGGGGCTCCTCCTGCATCTCCTGCACCGCGGCAGTGACCAGGGACCCACCAGCACATGGTGGTGGTGACCTGGGGCCGGTGCTGCAGTGGGATGGCCGGTAGCCATGGAGCCCGGGTAGCACTGTGAGGGTCACGGATGCACCACAAAAGGCAGTTTTAGGCAGAAAACAAGTTCCAAAGCAGACTTTATTCTAGATGGAAAAGCATAGCAAATAAACTAGGAACAGGGTTTATACAGTTATTTAGCACTCCAACAACATAAAATTCAGCTTTGGATATCAGTTGAGGAGATTATTTGGGTACGACAACATAAGAACAACAAGGATCAACAATGTGCCTGCATTCACTCACAAGAAATAAAACTAGAGGCCTCTCACTTGTGGGTGCCCCGAAGAAACAATCACTCACCTGGGCTGGGCGAAGGCTCTCACTTGCCTGGGGTAGGCAAGGACTCATTCCAGGATATATCCAGTAGAGAAAAATAACCACCCAGTACAGGAGAAGGTGAGGCGCTCTCAGTCCCAGGCAGTCTCCTTAGACAGCGTCCCAGTGTAAGGGGAGGGCTCCAGTTCACAGACCCGCTGCTCTGAGAAGACCACTCCAAGGGGCTCTTCGGTGCGGGCCCCACTTTATAGTCTGGTCAGATGTGGCTGTGGGCATTTCAACATGGTCCAGAGGCTTCTCAGCTGCTCTAGGCACCTTCTTTGCTGAGGACCCTGTCAACCGACTGAGGGTCCCACCCCTCCTGTCCCCCCAGCTGGTGGAGGTGAAGTCACCCTGCCCGGGGTAGGGGAGGACATGACTGTGAGCGCCTTGGTACCACCCTCGCTGTGTACGTGGGGACAGGCACAGTGGGGCACAAAAGGTGCTAAGGAGCCATCACCTGCCCCGTTGAAGGCTCCGGATCATGGGGGATGTGCAACTGCCACAGTGGGGCATTGTGACATCACTGGTGACGTCACAAAGGGCCCCTGCCCAGGCACCCCTATAAAAGCAGGGCCGGGGGTGCAGAGCTGCATCCTCTGGCAGGACAGGGCGGCGGCCACCCCACCATGGCCCGGTACCGGCGAAGCAGGAGCCGCAGCCGCCGCCGCGGCCAGCGCCGCTACCGGAGCCGCTCTCGATGCCGCTATGGGCGGAGCCGACGCCGGCGGTACAGGAGGAGCCGCCGCCGGCGGGGGACACGGCGCCGCCGCCGCTGAGCTGACCCCAGCACTGGCGTCTGCGGAACCGGCAGAGCCTTGGCCAGCACCACCGCCACACCAGTGCACCACCACGGCTCCACCAATAAAACTGGAATGATGACACAAGGCGTACGTGTGTTTCTGGTGTCCCTGGGGGCCAGCTGTGTGTCCCATGAGTACGTGTCTATGCTGGGGGCATGTATCCTATGGCTGGCATGTCCAGGACAAGCACTTGTCTCCAGGGATGGAGCTGCTCCAACCTCCCTGCTCCTGTGCTGGGTCTGACTCGTTCACATGACCCAGCCCACCTCCATGTCCCAGCCAGTCTCTGTGACCCAGGCCATCTATGTCCCAGCTTATCTCTGTGTCCTAGCCCACCTCGGTGTCCCAGTCCATCTCCATGTCCCAGCCAATCTCTGCATCCCCAGCCTATCTCCATTTCCCTGCCCACCTGCCAGCGATGCCCTGACCACTCAGGACAAGGATTCTGGACCTTCCTGTGGTCCCAGGGGAGGCGCCCACCGCAGTGCCCCAGGAGGGTGGGGCTGCAGCTTTTGTTGACTTTTGTTCACTTTTGAGAGAGACCTTTGGAGGAGTCAGGTGGGAATCAGGAGCTCCCTGCTGCAGGTTCCCTGCACACTGCCTTTTAAGCAGTTTCATTTACAGACAAACTATTAAACTCCACTACTTCATCAGATTAAGTGGAAAGATCAAATGCAGATCTTCAGAATATCACTTTGTGGAGCAACAGTGTCTAAATTCATGGCATCTATTCAAGACAAACATATACTCAGAGGTGCACCAACAATATCACTTCTGTTACACAGTTTTAGGAACAAATACCCAAATATTTAATGACAAGAAAAGGGATCTTTTAGCTGCACAGAAGTGGCCTCCAAACATATGGGATGTTTTGGTTTGGGTATTTCTTTGAACACCCAAGTCAGAAGTAAGAAACAGCACCAAGTTTAACAATAACGGTTTCTCAGTTGTTTTTGATAACTTTTTCAAAAACCATTAGGCAAAAAAAAAAAGCATTGAAAAACAAGAGCTGAGTGACACAATGTGAAAATGGCAAAAACTACACTCCAAACAATTTTTATTGCAAGAAACAGAAATCACACAGCAAGCTATACAAACATACATGTTACCGGCTCTAGACAGACAGATGCAGCCCATGGCAGCACGTTCAGCTGTGCAAACCTTGAACCCGCATGATCTAAAAACGATCTGACGTTATCTGTACAACACAAAGTCATACCGGAAGTATTCTGGCACGTTCAATATGAAATACAATGTGTTGCTGGGTACAAACACCAATATTCACATCAGAACTGTGCAAACCATGGCATTACTCACTTTGGATTTACAACACAGCCTATGTTTTACTGGAAAATACATTATGTTAATGTTTGGAAAATTAATACAAGGCTACATTGTTTAGAATTCAGTGTAGTGTTGTCACGGAGGCACCCCGAGGTTAGTTTAAGGGACAAGAGGGTCCAAAACAACTTTCATTAACTGGTGAGAAACAGGGTTTTAGCACTGCAAAAGTGACTTGAATACAGGTTCAGATATCAGTTGAGGAAAATTATTAAGGGGCAGCAACTAATACAGCAGGCGGTCCACAGAGTGCATGCACATGGCTTCACCAAAAACAATGCTGGAGCTGCCCCTGAGTCCGGGAAGAACACACACTTGCCTGAACACAGTGTGGGATTATTTTAAAGGGATACACGTACTCGTCGTGAGTATGGAAAGTGTACAATCGCGATTCTGCGAGGGTCAATTTATAAGACACTTGCAATCCTGCGAGGAGAAATACACGTGCAAATGTGCACAGAATATTACACGTGCTTATGTGGAAGCACGGGAGGAAAATACACTCGTGGTTCTGCGAGGGTTAATTTATATACGTGCTTGTATTGAGCACGGAAAGTACGCGTGCAAATGCGCATGGAAAGCTACACGTGCTTATGTGGAAGCATGGGAGGAAAGTACACACATGATTATGCGAGGATTAATTTTACACTTGCTCGTATTGAGCACGGAAAGTACGCGTGTATATGTGCACGGAAAGTATAAATATACTCGCAATCCTGCGAGAAGAAATTTGACTCACACCTGTGGCGGCAAGGCAAGCGGAGTCTCCATCCCGGGTGGGGGGGGTGGGCAGTTGGGCTCTCGGTGGCAGCATCTCGCTCGTGCTCCAAGAGAACCGTGACAATGGGCAGAGTCTCAACGAGAGTCCCGTTTTTTATATTGGCTGATGAGATCTGACTGTAGGCATTCCAGAAGCTTTTCTGCACCCCCACACTGGCTGTGGGGTGCCCCTGAAGCTTCCAAACATCCCCCACACTGGCCGCGGGTGCCCAGCGGCTCCCTGGCACCTCGGTACTCCCTTCTCCTAACCGCCCTGGCCAGGGGCTCTGGGGCCAAACAAAAGAAGCCACAGTACTTGAGTTCCTAGGAAACAACAGTGACAGTCTAGACACTTCAACGTGCAAATTAGTCCTCTGACAAAGAAATAACCAAGAAATGTTTAGAACAGTGTTTAGATGTGGAAGCTCAAGTGCCGTGTTCAGATATCTATCATGTTTAGCCATGAAAGTGCTGAGATACAAAATATGTTACAAATACTGTAGTGACTAAAAATAGGGGTAGAAATGTCACTTGAAAGGAGTTCTTAGGGTTTGTGGCCCACAGAACTTGTGATACCTGGATGGTATTGGACTAGATGAGCTTTGAAGGTCCCTCCCAACTCAAACTATTCTGTGATTTGATAAGTCTATGACAGGGAAGCTCTGTGTGTGTGTGTCCGTGTCCGTGTTGCCACTGCTGTGCCAGCACCTGTGCACTTGCGTCTTCTCTGGTCACACCATGGCCAAGAGCAGAGTGTCTGAGGGAGAACCTCAGCACAGCCCAGCATAGGACACAGCGCTCCAGGTGTGGCCTTGCAGTGACTTCTTGGTGTCTCTTCCTTGGAGAGCCGCAGAAAACTCTTGGCTCAGACAAGATTAATAGCTTTTAAATACAGATTCATAACTCTTAGATGATAGAAATTATTAAAGACCTTTGTTTATAATGTTCTAGTGTTGCACAGATTCATACCTTATGGTTAGTGCTTAAAAAAAGCTGGACACTCCTAAGTTTAGTTTTGCTTGTGCTCCATAAAGCAAACAACTCAAACCAAAGCAGCAAACAGAAATCACAGTAATAGTTATCTTTAAAACTAGGTGGATAATACAACAACAGCAACAGCAACAGCAGTGCATATGTGGATTCAAGTATAAATAGTTTATGCTGTGTGAAGCATTTTATAAAACATTAAAAGATCAGACTATCATGGCTTTACATATCAATGTTAATGTGCTTTATTTATAGGTGATAATACATTAATACAATTATTTTCAACTTATGAGCTCTATAACTTGTTTTGTAAAGTTGGTAGAAATTAAAATAGTGTATAATCTAGCCCATCTGTTTATAATGTGCTTATTACCAACACTTGGTAGTTCCATCTGCAATACACTAGATGTATCTGTGTTCTTATACAGTTATTATGATTTTTTTCTTCAAAATACACTTCGGTAATGAATACATTAGTCCAGTAACATAATCGGAATTTTAATATTTTTCAATTTGATGATAAAGGACTTACCATGCCAACAGATTAAATACTTTCCCAAGACTATGTAAGGTAATAGCCGTGGAGATTCTCATGCTGTCAGCACAAAATAAACCCAAACCAAAGTAAGAAATCTTTACTCAGATGCTTTGATCTGGCATATGTCAACTGTGTCAACTGGAACAAATTGCTGTGCTTCAGCTTTCTGCCCCTAAACCAGGAATTCTGTTCCAGCACCGTGCAGGGGTGGTGTTGGGAAGCTCTCTGAATTTATAAAAATGCTTATCAGCAGGGAAATACTACCCCTGAGATTTCTTCATTTGTATATGATGGGTTTGATATAATCATGGAGTTTGCCTCCTTTCTGTGATGCAGAGAGATTCCTGTAAAAGACTCTGGTTTGAGGCTAAAATGGCAAGCTTATGTAAGCCATATGGGTGTTACCAAAATGGATTTCCTTACATTTTTCTTCCAGTTCATGTGTGAGGATTGGGAAAAAAAAAGGCAGCAGAAGTAGGCACTGAGATATGAAGTCCCTGCTCCTGACAGACTTTCTCCTCACAACCCTCTAGACAGGGGGCGCTCCTGGCAAGGGAATTCGCCTCTAGCCTCACTCTGCCTGATGATCCATCAGAACTACGGCTGGAGAGGTGCGAGGGCCCCTGGCTTCACATGGAGCTGGCACCAAAATGTTGAGATTCTTTAATGGAATAGACGTAGGCTGGCAGGTTCCTGCAGCCATGGCAGCACTTTTGCAGAGCAATTCATTACCAGCATGTACTAGAGGATTGTTTTTCATAGTTTCTTTTAGTAACGTTAAAGGAAAAGAGAAGAAGTTCTTTGTATCTGAATAACCTCCTCAGTAATTTCATGGCACCGCCATTCCCAGGTGGTTTCAGCCATGCCCAGTGCATGACCCCCAAGAGCAGGGAACAGCCGCCTGGGCCTCCTGGGCACAAGGACAGCCTCGGGGCCAGCAGCACCCCAAAGTCCTTCCTCCAAAGAGTGCTGGGTGGATGGGCAGTGGGTCGGGTGGGACACTGGGGGCCTATGTCACCTCCATGTCACAATGCGACCACCGGGCAATGCTGAGGTCACAATGGCCCGGGGCAGTATAAAAGGGAGCAGCGTCCCGTGTCTGCTGCCAGAGCTGGCCTGGAGGCAGCCTCGGGGCCAGCAACACCCCAAAGTCTTTCCTCCAAGGAGTGCTGGGTGCATGGGCAGCAGACGGGGTGGGACACTGGGGGCCCACGTCACCTCCGTGTCACAGTGTGACCAGCCAGCAATGCTGAGCTCACAATGCCCCGGGATAGTATAAAAGGGAGCAGCCTCCCGTGTCTGCTGCCAGAGCTGGCCTGGAGGCAGCCTGAAGACATTGGAGAGGAAGTCCTTGAGGAGCCGGTGGAATCCCTTGACAGGGGCTGAAGGAGGAAGACCTGAATGAGGCAGCTGGAGTTTCTCCGCTGCAAGACCATCTCCCAGCAGGGCCACGTACCAAGTTCATCTGATGGATGAACATCCTTTTCAGCTGGATATCAGTAGCAAAATCAAGGGAATGCCTTCTTGAGGAGCAGTGCAGAGCTCACCGTCCTCATGGACTGGGGAGCCAGGGTAAGCAGCTGTAGGAAGTGGAATGCAGAGTGGTTTGAAGGGGGCCCGGTGCTCTCACGGCCACCAGAAGGTACATGGCTCCTTCCCACAAGGTGATGGAGCGAATGGGTAAGCTGGGCAAGGTTACAAGTGTTTGTCAGGGATTTCGTCAGCATGTACTGCTAGTGAAAAGAAGGGAAGAAAAAGAGGAGAGAGAAGAGGAAGAGGGAGAGGGAGAGGGAAGAGGTGAAGAAAGAGGACAAGAGAGAGAAAGGGAAAGAGAAAGAGAAAGAGAAAGAAGAGAAGAGAAGAGAAGAGAAGAGAAGAAGAGAAGAGAAGAGAAGAGAAGAGAAGAGAAGAGAAGAGAAGAGAAGAGAAGAGAAGAGAAGAGAAGAGAAGAGAAGAGAAGAGAAGAGAGAAGAGAGAAGAGAGAAGAGAGAAGAGAGAAGAGAGTAGAGAAGAGAGAAGAGAGGAGAGAGGAGAGAGGAGAGAGGAGAGAGGAGAGAAGAGAGAAGAGAAGAGAAGAGAAGAGAAGAGAAGAGAAGAGAAGAGAAGAGAAGAGAAGAGAAGAGAAGAGATCATCATCCTATCATTCTATAATTCTTTTATTCTGTGTTCTCCTGGGAGGCATGACCAGCCTGTGTGTCGAGGAGCCAGGTCTTGCTCAAATGCTCAGGGAACAGCCGATCGCCAGTGTTGGGGTCAGGAAGGAATTTTCCCCCGGGGCAGATTGGCGCTGGTCCCCGGGGTTTTTTTGCCTTCCTCTGCAGCATTGAGCATGACCACCTGTCAGAGCTCCTCTGGGCCCTTTTGGCTCAGTTCATGCCCACTGCTCTTGCCCTCCAAGGCACCACTCGTGCCCTGGCTTTCTCGGGTTCTTTCTCCCAGGGCAAGTTTGCAGCAGGAGCCAGCTCTCCTCCTTCTCCTTCTTCTATTAAAATTTGTAATTTTAATAAGATAAATATAAATTAAAAAAAAAAAAAATCTGTTTCCAGTTGTATCCTTTGTGTATGTGTCCCTGAAATATTTTTTGGATCTAAAACCTCTCTGTCATTTCAGTTGAACAGTCACATCTTTATTGGACTCATTGTGAGTGTACAGAATAGAGCAGCACAGCACAGCATCGTTGTGCTCAGTAGTTGTGCCTGGAGCATGATGAGCTCTGACCCAGGCCTGAGGGCTCCATCCAGGAAGCCGCTGTCTGCAGAGCAGGGGCCAGGCCTGTCCAGGAGATGAGGCAGAGACAGGCACACACACCTACAACGTGGCTCAGGCAGGCACCAGAGGTCCCAGGCTGACCTGAGACACGTCCCCTGGGCCCCTGCAGGAGATGGTCCCAAGGGAGGCCGGTCGCAGCCACTGAGGCCTTTGAGCACCCCCAAGACCCTGTAGACATGGATGGCTGGCAGCTTTGGAGACTGAGTATTGGGCCAGATGGACCTTCTCTCTGATCAGGACTTTTGTTCCCTGATTCTTTTGTTTAGGTATGTTTTTTCCAAAGCAAAGATCTCAGGCATTACTAAAAAGGAGAACAAGGAGAAAAAAAAATCCATGTCACACACCACACACTATCCCATGTGTAGATGAGTTTTGACACAAATGTCCAAAATGACAGTAGCTTCCTTACTCTTTCAGTACTCAAAAGAGTATCTCTTAAAGGCTTTCCATAAGTTCTGAACCTCTTGCCACAAAATGAGGTAGGCAAATAACTCTGAGAAAGGTGCAAGTCCCACATGAGGTGTGGAAGGTTTACGCTGCGGCTGAAGTGCATTTCGCATCCCCTGTACAGATGGCCAACTGTGGATCTTGGTTTGGCTAGAAAAGGAATCAAGACTGCAGTAGCAGCAATGGACTGTTTTTGCTCATTTGGGAAGAGTCATCATTTGCCTGGCTGTGCTTTGGGAACAGATCCAAATGTTCTAGGTCTGAACATGATTGACCTTTCCAGCACACCAGTGCCACCTCCGCTCGCTTGTTTTTCAAAGCGAGTCTTATTGCCATGGTGGTGTATTGCCACTGTCCAGCCCAGCCTATGGCTGGGGATTTGTTTTCCCCACTAAGAGTGTTTTCCAGCAGGACATGGCAACACTGGGAGCAGCCTATGATTTGCACTGTGCTAGATAATACACGTGAGCAGAAAAATGATGCTATGAGTGGTCTTCCCTTTGCTATCAAAAGAGCTTACCAGGGAAAAAAAAAAAAAAACAACAAAGAAAAAAAGAGAAGATTGCCATCTGTTTTCAAGCCACCTAAACCATGCAAACCACAGAGAAAAGAGCTTGTGACAGGTCTAATTAGGCTGGGGTCCAGGGGGATGCAGAGATGCTACCCCTGAGATTTCTTCATTTGTATATGATGGGTTTGATATAATCATGGAGTTTGCCTCCTTCCTGTGGTGCAAAGGGATTCCTGTAAAAGACTCTAGTTTGGGGCTAAAATGGCAAGCTTATGTTAGCCATATGGGTGTTACCAACATGGATTTCCTGACATTTTTCTTCCAGTTCATGTGTGTGGATTGGGAAAAAAAAAGGCAGCAGAAGTAGGCACTGAGATATGAAGTCCTTGCTCCTGACAGACTTTCTCCTAACAGCCCTCTAGACAGGGGGCGCTCCTGGCAAGGGAATTCGCCTCTAGCCTCACTCTGCCTGATGATCCATCAGAGCTACGGCTGGAGAGGTGCGAGGGCCCCTGGCTTCACATGGAGCTGGCACCAAAATGCTGAGATTCTTGAATGGAATAGACGTAGGCTGGCAGGTTCCTGCAGCCATGGCAGCACTTTTGCAGAGCAATTCATTACCAGCATGTACTAGAGGATTGTTTTTCATAGTTTCATTTAGTAACGTTAAAGGAAAAGAGAAGAAGTTCCTTTGTATCTGAATAACCTCCTCAGTAATTTCATGGCACCGCCATTCCCAGCTGGTTTCAGCCATGCCCAGTGCATGACCACCAAGAGCACGGACAGCCGCCTGGGCCTCCTGGACAGAAGGACAGCCTCGGGGCCAGCAGCACCCCGAAGTCCTTCCTCCAAAGAGTGCTGGGTGGATGGGCAGTGGGTGGGGTGGGACACTGGGGGCCCATGTCACCTCCATGTCACAATGCGACCACCGGGCAATGCTGAGGTCACAATGCCCTGGGGCAGTATAAAAGGGAGCAGCGTCACGTGTCTGCTGCCAGAGCTGGCCTGGAGGCAGCCTCGGGGCCAGCAACACCCCAAAGTCCTTCCTCCAAGGAGTGCTGGGTGCATGGGCAGCAGACGGGGTGGGACACTGGGGGCCCATGTCACCTCCGTGTCACAGTGTGACCAGCCAGCAATGCTGAGGTCACAATGCCCTGGGACAGTATAAAAGGGAGCAGCCTCCCGTGTCTGCTGCCAGAGCTGGCCTGGAGGCAGCCTGAAGACATTGGAGAGGAAGTCCTTGAGGAGCCGGTGGAATCCCTTGACAGGGGCTGAAGGAGGAAGACCTGGATGAGGCAGCTGGAGTTTCTCCGCTGCAAGGCCATCTCCCAGCAGGGCCATGTTCCAAGTTCATCTGATGGATGAACATCCTTTTCAGCTGGATAGCAGAGGCAAACTCAAGGGAATGCCTTCTTGAGGAGCAGTGCAGAGCTCACCGTCCTCATGGACTGGGCAGCTAGGGTCAGCAGCTGTAGGAAGTGGAATGCAGAGTGGTTTCAAGGGGGCCCGGTGCGCTCACCGCTACCAGGAGGTACAGGGCTCCTTCCCACAAGGCGATGGAGCGAATGGGTAAGCTGGGCAAGGTTACAAGTGTTTGTCAAGGATTTCGTCAGCATGTACTGCTAGTGAAAGAAGGGGGAAGAAAAAGAGGGAGAGAGAAGAGGAAGAGGGAGAGGGAGAGGGAGAGGGAAGAGGTGAAGAAAGAGGAGAAGAGAGAGAAAAAGAAAGAGAAGAGAAGAGAAGAGAAGAGAAGAGAAGAGAAGAGAAGAGAAGAGAAGAGAAGAGAAGAGAAGAGAAGAGAAGAGAAGAGAAGAGAAGAGAAGAGAAGAGAAGAGAAGAGAAGAGAAGAGAAGAGAAGAGAAGAGAAGAGAAGAGAAGAGAGAGAAGAGAAAGAAGAGAAGAGAAGAGAAGGGAAGAGAAGGGAAGAGAAGAGAAGAGAAGAGAAGAGAAGAGAAGAGAAGAGAAGAGAAGAGAAGAGAAGAGAAGAGAAAGAAGAGAAGAGAAGAGAAGAGAAGAGAAGAGAAGAGAAGAGAAGAGAAGAGAAGAGAAGAGAAGAGAAGAGATCATCATCCTATCATTCTATCATTCTGTTATTCTGTGTTCTCCTGGGAGGCATGACCAGCCTGTGTGTCGAGGAGCCAGGTCTTGCTCAAATGCTCAGGGAACAGCCGATCGCCAGTGTTGGGGTCAGGAAGGAATTTTCCCCCGGGGCAGATTGGCGCTGGTCCCCGGGGTTTTTTTGCCTTCCTCTGCAGCATTGAGCATGACCACCTGTCAGAGCTCCTCTGGGCCCTTTTGGCTCAGTTCATGCCCACTGCTCTTGCCCTCCAAGGCACCACTCATGCCCTGGCTTTCTCGGGTTCTTTCTCCCAGGGCAAGTTTGCAGCAGGAGCCAGCTCTCCTCCTTCTCCTCCTTCTCCTTCTTCCCTTCTCCTTCTCCTTCTCCTTCTCCTTCTCATTCTCCTTCTTCTTCCTCTTCACACTCATGGAACACCAGACATACACTGCACAACACACACACCAAAGAACAAGACACAACACCCCACATAGCACACACCACATACCACACCCCACAACACCATACACCACGTAGCACTACACAACACACTACACACCAGAGCACATATGACACCACACAACACACCACAGAAAACACATCACACACCACACACCACACCACACTTCTTGCAGCACCACACAGTAGCAAACATAACACAAAATGCCCCACCACAGCACAGAGCACACCACACAATGCAATGCAACACACAGCACCTCACACACCACAAAACAGCACATGACACACCACACCAAACATACAATACACCACACAATATACAACACCACACAATACACAACACAGCACACAACACCACACATCACATCGTGCCACACAGCACACAAGACACGAAGACACCATGCAGCACCCTATCCAACGCACAACCCAACAAACTGAACACAGCACTAAACAGCAAAGCGAGACACCACAGAGCACACAGCACACCATAGAGCACAGTACACAGCAAACCACATAACATAAAAACCCCACACCACACAAGAAAAGGTAACACACACCACACCACAGCTCACACAGTGCACCACACCTCCCACACTGCACCACATGCCATAAACACAACACAAGACACACAAAACATGACAACACACAACAGAATACACTACACACTGCAAAAACCGCAAGAGAACACGTCACACCCCACCCCACACATAACAGACAACTTGACACACCACAGCACACGCTACACCACATACCCCACCACACAACACACCGCACAATGCACCACAACACTCAACACACCACACACCGTGCCACAAAACACCACACAATACACACCACAACCACTACACACACCACAAACCACTTCACACACCACAAGACAAAAAACACACAACACACAACGCACAACCCACCACAACATACACAACATACCACAACAAAACACACAACATTCCACACACCACACAATACACAAAAGCACACAATACACAGTACAACACACAACATATCACACACCAGACAACACACTTCACAAAACACAGCACACAGAGCACCACCCACAACAAAGACCAAACAACACACCACACAACACAGCACACACTATTTGTATATTGTAATTGTAATTTCTATATTGTAATTGTAATAAAATAAATATAAATAAAAAGATAAAATAAAATTCTGTTTCCCGTTGTATCCTTTGTGTATGTGTCCCTGAAATAGTTTTTGGATCTAAAACCACTCTGGCATTTCAGTCCAACAGTCACATCTTTATTGGACTCATTGTGAGTGTACAGAATAGAGCAGCACAAGGAGAACAAGGAGAAAAAAAAAATCCATGCCACACACCACACCACATACCACACACTATCCCATGTGTGTATGACACAAATGTCCAAAGTGACAGTAGCTTCCTTACTCTTTCAGTACTCAAAAGAGTAACTCTTATAGGCTTTCATAAGTTCTGAACCTCTTGCCACAAACTGAGGTAGGCAAAGAACTCTGAGAAAGGTGCAAGTCCCACATGAGGTGTGGAAGGTTTACGCTGCGGCTGAAGTGCATTTCGCATCCCCTGTACAGATGGCCAACTGTGGATCTTGGTTTGGCTAGAAAAGGAATCAAGACTGCAGTAGCAGCAATGGACTGTTTTTGCTCATTTGGGAAGAGTCATCATTTGCCTGGCTGTGCTTTGGGAACGGATCCAAATGTTCTAGGTCTGAACATGATTGACCTTTCCAGCACACCAGTGCCACCTCCGCTCGCTTGTTTTTCAAAGCGAGTCTTATTGCCATGGTGGTGTATTGCCACTGTCCAGCCCAGCCTATGGCTGGGGATTTGTTTTCCCCACTAAGAGTGTTTTCCAGCAGGACATGGCAACACTGGGAGCAGCCTATGATTTGCACTGTGCTAGATAATACACGTGAGCAGAAAAATGATGCTATGAGTGGTCTTCCCATTGCTATAAAAAGAGCTTACCAGGAAAAAAAAAAAAAAAAAAAAACAAGAAAGAAAAAAAGAGAAGATTGCCATCTGTTTTCGAGCCACCTAAACCATGCAAACCACAGAGAAAAGAGCTTGTGACAGGTCTAATTAGGCTGGGGTCCAGGGGGATGCAGGGATGCTACCCCTGAGATTTCTTCATTTGTATATGATGGGTTTGATATAATCATGGAGTTTGCCTCCTTCCTGTGGTGCAAAGGGATTCCTGTAAAAGACTCTAGTTTGGGGCTAAAATGGCAAGCTTATGTTAGCCATATGGGTGTTACCAACATGGATTTCCTGACATTTTTCTTCCAGTTCATGTGTGTGGATTGGGAAAAAAAAAAGGCAGCAGAAGTAGGCACTGAGATATGAAGTCCTTGCTCCTGACAGACTTTCTCCTAACAGCCCTCTAGACAGGGGGCGCTCCTGGCAAGGGAATTCGCCTCTAGCCTCACTCTGCCTGATGATCCATCAGAGCTACGGCTGGAGAGGTGCGAGGGCCCCTGGCTTCACATGGAGCTGGCACCAAAATGCTGAGATTCTTGAATGGAATAGACGTAGGCTGGCAGGTTCCTGCAGCCATGGCAGCACTTTTGCAGAGCAATTCATTACCAGCATGTACTAGAGGATTGTTTTTCATAGTTTCATTTAGTAACGTTAAAGGAAAAGAGAAGAAGTTCCTTTGTATCTGAATAACCTCCTCAGTAATTTCATGGCACCGCCATTCCCAGCTGGTTTCAGCCATGCCCAGTGCATGACCACCAAGAGCACGGACAGCCACCTGGGCCTCCTGGACAGAAGGACAGCCTCGGGGCCAGCAGCACCCCGAAGTCCTTCCTCCAAAGAGTGCTGGGTGGATGGGCAGTGGGTGGGGTGGGACACTGGGGGCCCATGTCACCTCCATGTCACAATGCGACCACCGGGCAATGCTGAGGTCACAATGCCCTGGGGCAGTATAAAAGGGAGCAGCGTCCCGTGTCTGCTGCCAGAGCTGGCCTGGAGGCAGCCTCGGGGCCAGCAACACCCCAAAGTCCTTCCTCCAAGGAGTGCTGGGTGCATGGGCAGCAGACGGGGTGGGACACTGGGGGCCCATGTCACCTCCGTGTCACAGTGTGACCAGCCAGCAATGCTGAGGTCACAATGCCCTGGGACAGTATAAAAGGGAGCAGCCTCCCGTGTCTGCTGCCAGAGCTGGCCTGGAGGCAGCCTGAAGACGTTGGAGAGGAAGTCCTTGAGGAGCCGGTGGAATCCCTTGACAGGGGCTGAAGGAGGAAGACCTGAATGAGGCAGCTGGAGTTTCTCCGCTGCAAGACCATCTCCCAGCAGGGCCACGTACCAAGTTCATCTGATGGATGAACATCCTTTTCAGCTGGATATCAGTAGCAAAATCAAGGGAATGCCTTCTTGAGGAGCAGTGCAGAGCTCACCGTCCTCATGGACTGGGGAGCCAGGGTAAGCAGCTGTAGGAAGTGGAATGCAGAGTGGTTTGAAGGGGGCCCGGTGCTCTCACGGCCACCAGAAGGTACATGGCTCCTTCCCACAAGGTGATGGAGCGAATGGGTAAGCTGGGCAAGGTTACAAGTGTTTGTCAGGGATTTTGTCAGCATGTACTGCTAGTGAAAAGAAGGGAAGAAAAAGAGGAGAGAGAAGAGGAAGAGGGAGAGGGAGAGGGAAGAGGTGAAGAAAGAGGACAAGAGAGAGAAAGGGAAAGGGAAAGGGAAAGGGAAAGGGAAAGAGAAAGAGAAGAAGAGAAGAGAAGAGAAGAGAAGAGAAGAGAAGAGAAGAGAAGAGAAGAGAAGAGAAGAGAAGAGAAGAGAAGAGAAGAGAAGAGAAGAGAAGAGAAGAGAAGAGAAGAGAAGAGAAGAGAAGAGAAGAGAAGAGAAGAGAAGAGAAGAGAAGAGAAGAGAAGAGAAGAGAAGAGAAGAGAAGAGAAAGAAGAGAAGAGAGAAGAGAGAGAGAGGAGAGAGGAGAGAAGAGAGAGGAGAGAAGAGAGAAGAGAGAAGAGAGAGAAGAGAAGAGAAGAGAAGAGAAGAGAAGAGAAGAGAAGAGGAGAGGAGAGGAGAGGAGAGGAGAGGAGAGGAGAGGAGAGGAGAGGAGAGGAGAGGAGAGGAGAGGAGAGGAGAGGAGAGGAGAGGAGAGGAGAGGAGAGGAGAGGAGAGGAGAGGAGAGGAGAGGAGAGGAGAGGAGAGGAGAGGAGAGGAGAGGAGAGGAGAGGAGAGGAGAGGAGAGGAGAAGAGAAGAGAAGAGAAGAGAAGAGAAGAGAAGAGAAGAGAAGAAGAGAAGAGAAGAGAAGAGAAGAGAAGAGAAGAGAAGAGATCATCATCCTATCATTCTATAATTCTTTTATTCTGTGTTCTCCTGGGAGGCATGACCAGCCTGTGTGTCGAGGAGCCAGGTCTTGCTCAAATGCTCAGGGAACAGCCGATCGCCAGTGTTGGGGTCAGGAAGGAATTTTCCCACGGGGCAGATTGGCGCTGGTCCCCGGGGTTTTTTTGCCTTCCTCTGCAGCATTGAGCATGACCACCTGTCAGAGCTCCTCTGGGCCCTTTTGGCTCAGTTCATGCCCACTGCTCTTGCCCTCCAAGGCACCACTCGTGCCCTGGCTTTCTCGGGTTCCTTCTCCCAGGGCAAGTTTGCAGCAGGAGCCAGCTCTCCTCCTTCTCCTCCTTCTCCTTCTTCCCTTCTCCTTCTCCTTCTCCTTCTCCTTCTCCTTCTCCTTCTCCTTCTCCTTCTCATTCTCATTCTCATTCTTCTTCCTCTTCACACTCATGGAACACCAGACATACACTGCACAACACACACACCAAAGAACAAGACACAACACCCCACATAGCACACACCACATACCACACCCCACAACACCATACACCACGTAGCACTACACAACACACTACACACCAGAGCACATATGACACCACACAACACACCACAGAAAACACATCACACACCACACACCACACCACACTTCTTGCAGCACCACACAGTACCAAACATAACACAAAATGCCCCACCACAGCACAGAGCACACCACACAATGCAATGCAACACACAGCACCTCACACACCACAAAACAGCACATGACACACCACACCAAACATACAATACACCACACAATATACAACACCACACAATACACAACACAGCACACAACACCACACATCACATCGTGCCACACAGCACACAAGACACGAAGACACCATGCAGCACCCTATCCAACGCACAACCCAACAAACTGAACACAGCACTAAACAGCAAAGCGAGACACCACAGAGCACACAGCACACCATAGAGCACAGTACACAGCAAACCACATAACATAAAAACCCCACACCACACAAGAAAAGGTAACACACACCACACCACAGCTCACACAGTGCACCACACCTCCCACACTGCACCACATGCCATAAACACAACACAAGACACACAAAACATGACAACACACAACAGAATACACTACACACTGCAAAAACCGCAAGAGAACACGTCACACCCCACCCCACACATAACAGACAACTTGACACACCACAGCACACGCTACACCACATACCCCACCACACAACACACCGCACAATGCACCACAACACTCAACACACCACACATCGTGCCACAAAACACCACACAATACACACCACAGCCACTACACACACCACAAACCACTTCACACACCACAAGACAAAAAACACACAACACACAACGCACAACCCACCACAACATACACAACATACCACAACAAAACACACAACATTCCACACACCACACAATACACAAAAGCACACAATACACTGCACAACACACAACATATCACACACCAGACAACACACATCACAAAACACAGCACAGAGAGCACCACCCACAACAAAGACCAAACAACACACCACACAATACAGCAAAAACTATTTGTATATTGTAATTGTAATTTGTATATTGTAATTGTAATAAAATAAATATAAATAAAAAGATAAAATAAAATTCTGTTTCCAGTTGTATCCTTTGTGTATGTGTCCCTGAAATTGTTTTTGGATCTAAAACCACTCTGGCATTTCAGTCCAACAGTCACATCTTTATTGGACTCATTGTGAGTGTACAGAATAGAGCAGCACAAGGAGAACAAGGAGAAAAAAAAATCCATGCCACACACCACACCACATACCACACACTATCCCATGTGTGTATGACACAAATGTCCAAAGTGACAGTAGCTTCCTTACTCTTTCAGTACTCAAAAGAGTAACTCTTACAGGCTTTCATAACTTCTGAACCTCTTGCCACAAACTGAGGTAGGCAAATAACTCTGAGAAAGGTGCAAGTCCCACATGAGGTGTGGAAGGTTTACCCTGCGGCTGAAGTGCATTTTGCATCCCCTGTACAGATGGCCAACTGTGGATCTTGGTTTGGGCAGGAAAAGGAAACATGACTGCAATAGAAGCAATGGACTATTTGTGCTCATTTGGGAAGAATCATCATTTGCCTGGCTGTGCTTTGGGAACGGATCCAAATGTTCTAGGTCTGAACATGATTGACCTTTCCAGCACACCAGTGACACCTCCGCTCGCTTGTTTTTCAAAGCGAGTCTTATTGCCATGGTGGTGTATTGCCACTGTCCAGCCCAGCCTATGGCTGGGGATTTGTTTTCCCCACTAAGAGTGTTTTCCAGCAGGGCATGGCAACACTGGGAGCAGCCTATGATTTGCACTGTGCTAGATAATACACGTGAGCAGAAAAATGATGCTATGAGTGGTCTTCCCTTTGCTATCAAAAGAGCTTACCAGGAAAAAGAAAAAACCAACAAAGAAAAAAAGAGAAGATTGCCATCTGTTTTCGAGCCACCTAAACCATGCAAACCACGGAGAAAAGAGCTTGTGACAGGTCTAATTAGGCTGGGGTCCAGGGAGATGCAGGGAAATGCTACCCCTGAGATTTCTTCATTCATTTCTTCATTTGTATATGATGGGTTTGATATAATCATGGAGTTTGCCTTCTTCCTGTGGTGCAAAGGGATTCCTGTAAAAGACTCTAGTTTGGGGCTAAAATGGCAAGCTTATGTTAGCCATATGGTTCCTGCAGCCATGGCAGCACTTTTGCAGAGCAATTCATTACCAGCATGTACTAGAGGATTTTTTTTCATAGTTTCTTTTAGTAACATTAAAGGAAAAGAGAAGAAGTTTTTTTGTATCAGAATAACCTCCTCAGTAATTTCATGGCACCGCCATTCCCAGGTGCTTTCAGCCATGCCCAGTGCATGACCACCAAGAGCAGGGACAGCCGCCTGGGCCTCCTGGGCACAAGGACAGCCTCGGGGCCAGCAGCACACCGAAGTCCTTCCTCCAAAGAGTGCTGGGTGGATGGGCAGTTGGTGGGGTGGGACACTGGGGGCCCATGTCACCTCCATGTCACAATGCGACCACCGGGCAATGCTGAGGTCACAATGCCCTGGGGCAGTATAAAAGGGAGCAGCGTCCCGTGTCTGCTGCCAGAGCTGGCCTGGAGGCAGCCTCGGGGCCAGCAACACCCCAAAGTCCTTCCTCCAAGGAGTGCTGGGTGCATGGGCAGCAGACGGGGTGGGACACTGGGGGCCCATGTCACCTCCGTGTCACAGTGCGACCAGCCAGCAATGCTGAGCTCACAATGCCCTGGGACAGTATAAAAGGGAGCAGCCTCCCGTGTCTGCTGCCAGAGCTGGTCTGGAGGCAGCCCGAAGACCTTGGAGAGGAAGTCCTTGAGGAGCCGGTGGAATCCCTTGACAGAGGCTGAAGGAGGAAGACCTGAATGAGGCAGCTGGAGTTTCTCCACTGCAAGACCATCTCCCAGCAGGGCCGTGTTCCAAGTTCATCTGATGGATGAAAATCCTTTTCAGCTAGATAGCAGTAGCAAAATCAAGGGAATGCCTTCTTGAAGAGCAGTGCAGAGCTCACCGTCCTCATGGACTGGGGAGCCAGAGCAAGCAGCTGTAGGAAGTGGAATGCAGAGTGGTTTGAAGGGGGCCCGGTGCTCTCACGGCCACCAGAAGGTACATGGCTCCTTCCCACAAGGTGATGGAGCGAATGGCTAAGCTGGGCAAGGTTACAAGTGTTTGTCAGGGATTTCGTCAGCATGTACTGCTAGTGAAAGGAAGGGAAGAAAAAGAAGGAGAGAGAAGAGGAAGAGGGAGAGGGAGAGGGAAGAGGTGAAGAAAGAGGAGAAGACAGAGAAAGGGAAAGAGAAAGAAAAAAAAAAGAAGAGAAGAGAGAAGAGAGAAGAGAGAAGAGAGAAGAGAGAAGAGAGAAGAGAGAAGAGAGAAGAGAGAAGAGAGAAGAGAGAAGAGAGAAGAGAGAAGAGAGAAGAGAGAGAGAAGAGATCATCATCCTATCATTCCATCATTCTGTTATTCTGTGTTCTCCTGGGAGGCATGGCCAGCCTTTGTGCCGAGGAGCCAGGTCTTGCTCAAATGCTCAGGGAACAGCCGATCGCCAGTGTTGGGGTCAGGAAGGAATTTTCCCCCGGGGCAGATTGGCCCTGGTCCCCGGGGTTTTTTTGCCTTCCTCTGCAGCATTGAGCATGACCACCTGTCAGAGCTCCTCTGGGCCCGTTTGGCTCAGTTCATGCCCACTGCTCTTGCCCTCCAAGGCACTACTCGTGCCCTGGCTTTCTCGGGTTCTTTCTCCCAGGGCAAGTTTGCAGCAGGACCCAGCTCTCCTCCTTCTCCTTCTTCTATTAAAATTTGTAATTTTAATAAGATAAAAATAAATAAAAAAAAAAAAAATTCTGTTTCCAGTTGTTTCCTTTGTGTATGTGTCCCTGAAATATTTTTTGGTCTAAAACCTCTCTGGCATTTCAGTTGAACAGTCACATCTTTATTGGACTCATTTTGACTGTAGAAAATAGAGCAGCACAGCACAGCACAGCATCGTTGTGCTCAGTAGTTGTGCCTGGAGCATGAGGAGCTCTGACCCAGGCCTGAGGGCTCCATCCAGGAAGCCGCTGTGTGCAGAGCAGGGGCCAGGCCTGTCCAGGAGATGGGGCAGAGACAGGCACACACACCTACAACGTGGCTCAGGCAGGCACCAGAGGTCCCAGGCTGACCTGAGACACGTCCCCTGGGCCCCTGCAGGAGATGGTCCCAAGGGAGGCTGGTCGCAGCCACTGAGGCCTTTGAGCACCCCTGAGACCCTGTAGACATGGATGGCTGGCAGCTTTGGAGACTGAGTATTGGGCCAGATGGACCTTCTCTATGATCAGGAGTTTGGTCCCCAGATTCTTTTGTTTAGGTATGTTTTTTCCAAAGCAAAGATCTCAGGCATTACTAAAAAGGAGAACAAGGAGAAAAAACATCCATGTCACACACCACACACTATCCCATGTGTGTATGATTTTTGACGCAAATGTCCAAAATGGCAGTAGCTTCCTTACTCTTTCAGTACTCAAAAGAGTATCTCTTAAAGGCTTTCCATAAGTTCTGAACCTCTTGCCCCAAAATGAGGTAGGTAAATAACTCTGAGAAAGGTGCTTTGTTTTTCAAAGCGAGTCTTATTTCCATGGTGCTGTATTGGCACTGGGCAGCCCAGCCTATGGCTCTGGTTACACTTGGGATTTTCTCCATGCTGCGGTGGTTGAAACCATCCTGTTATCCCCTCAGAAAAGGCTTTGTGACCCTGGTCCTCCTCGCTGAGGGACCTCATGGACATCAGCTCTGGTGCAGAGAGGGGACAGCTACCAGGGGTCTTCTCTTGGTTGCAGGGCTGGTTTCTGCCATGACTGGAGAGAAGAGCAGGAGGTTTGTCCTGGAGAGCTAAATGGCAGAGAAGGCATCAGGGACAGCCAGCATTGTGCCCAGCACGTGGCCACCAAGGGCAGGGACAGCCCCCTGGAACTCCTGGGCACCGGGACTGACTTGGGGCCAGCACCTCAAAGGCTTCCTGCAAACGGTGCTGGGTGGGTCTGTGGTGGGGGGGCTTTGCAGCTTCCCCCTGCTAGGGAAAGGAGGAGAAAGGAAAGAAGGGAAGTGAGATATAGTTCAGCTGTAAGGGACCTGTAATGACCATCTAGTCCCACTGCATGACCAATTACAGGCTGATCTAAAGTCAAAACATGGTAGTAAGTGCATTGTCCAAATGCCTCTTGAATACTGAGGCTTGGGGCATCAATCAGCTGTCACAGAATCACAGAATGGTTGGGCTTGAAAGGGACCTCTGGAGATCATCTAGCCCAACCCACCTGCTAAAGCAGGTTCACCCAGAGCAGATCACACAGGAAGGTGTCCAGGCGGGCTTTGAATGTCTCCAGAGAAGGAGACTCCACAACCTCTCTGGGCAGCCTGTTCCTCACAGTAAAGAAGTTTTTCCTAATATTCAGATGGGACCTCCTATGCTGTGCCCATTGCCCCTCATCCTATCGTTCAGAAGTCTGTTCCAGTATTTGACCACACTCTCAGTAGAGGGTCAAGTCTGAACTTCCTCTGACCCAGGTTTGCACCATTCACACATGTCCTGTCACCGGAGACCAGGGACAAGAGATCAGCACTTCCCTATACACTTCCCTCCTCAGGAACTTTTAGAGGGCAATGAGGTTGCTCATCAGCTTCCTTCTCTCCAAACTAGAGAAATCCAGATTCCTCAGCCACTCCTCAGAGGACATGCCTTCTGGTCGTTCACCAGCTTTGTTGCTCTCTGGACACATTGGAATACTTCAACATCCTTGTCAAATCGTGGGGCCCAGAACTGCACACAGCACTCAAGGTGAGGCCACACCAACTCTGAATACAGCAGGATAATCACCTCCTTTGAGTGGTTGGTTCTGCTCTGTTTGATGTACCCCAGGATGAGATTTGCACTCTTGGCTGCCAGGGCACACACTGCTGACTCTTGTTGAGCCTCCTGTCAACCAGCACCCCAAGGCTCCTTTCTGCAGGGCTGCTCTCCAGCCAATCCTCTCCCCATTTATACTTGTGCTTGGCATTACTTTATCCTAGGTGCAGAATCCAGCATGTGGACTTGTTAGATTTTATGCCATTGATCATTGCCTAATGCTCCAATCTATCTAGATCGTTCTGCAAGGCTCCTTGTCCCTCAGGATAGTCATCAGCACCTCCAAGGATGGTATTATGAGAAAATTTGCTAATGGTGCATTAAATTCCTGCATCCAGATTATTGATAAAAATATTGGACAGACCTGGCCCTAGGACTGAGTCCTGAGGAACATCCCTGGTGGCTTGTCTCTAGCCAGATGTAGCACCATCCACTGCAACATTTTGAGCCCTGCCATTCACCCAGCTCTTCACCCAGCACACTGTGTATCTGCTCATCTCACAGCTGGACAGCTTGTCCAGAAGTGTGCTGTGAGGGACAGTTTCAAAAGCTTTACTAAAATCCAGAAAAACTACATCTACTGCCTTCCCTTCATCCACTAGGCAGCTGAAATTCCAAAACGTATAAACTTAATGAAAAGTCAAAACACTTAGGAGGGAAAAATTCAACAAGAATTCTGAGAAAAGAATCCACATTAGTATATTTGTGGTGTACTTTCTTCCCACTCCTCCTGACTTCAATTTAACACAGTGAGGCACAGAGACAATCTACAAGTTTTTTCTAATACGATTGCTAAAGTTTTCAAAGTAAGAACAGATTTTTAGCAGATACAGTTAAATTAGAGCACATTTCACAAACGGCACATCTGTGATCCTTTAAACTGACTCAGCTGAGTTGCTGGTTGCTGCTGGCTACCCATGTGAAATCACAGTTTCTGCTATCACAAGTGTGATTTACCATTACCACACTACCCATCTCTTCTGCAAAAGCACTGATAATATCATGCATACCAACTTAATGCGCTGAATGAAACACATAATCCTGCTTACTAGAAATCAGGTTTGGCCCTGCAAAACATTTTGATAAATAAAGTTATTAAAACATATGTTTACCTAGGATGGTCTGATACAGTTTAAAATGGAGAAGTCTAAATACATTATTTCAAGTACGTGAAGTACATGGCTAAGTACTTCTTTCAGAATTAGAGAAAATGACAGTGCATCCCATCTAGAAAACCACATTCTACCCCCAAAGGAAGATCTAGTCCACCTAAAATAAGTGTTTAGTAATCCACAGATATCAGCATCATTAAAAAGGTCAAATATGTCTTTCTCAAAATACCAAGTCAGAGAGAGTGACAGACAGACAGACAGACAGACAGGGCTTTGCAACCAAGGCAGCCCGGCTCCCCACAGGAGAGGAGCACAGCACAGGGACAGAGGTGCTGGTTGCAGTGCCAGTGGCAGTGCCAGTAGTGCCAGGGCCAGTTTGCTTGTGTACGTGGCTTTTACTTTCCTGATTAAACTGTCAGCCACTGAGTTTTATCACTTTAAGTCTTCTGATTCTCTCCCCCATCCTGCTGGATATAAAGATAAATATCTCAAAAAGCTATGTTTTCATACCAGATGGACTATGGGTGAATTGCCAAGGCCATTCCTTAATATTTAGGACCTGTGATTTATTATATTTCTGCCACTGCTTGGGTTGTGCAGCAACTCCCGGGATTCTTCAACACCTTGCTGATGAGCACAGTAAAATCACAAAGAACACTCTGCCCCAAACACTGAAACTCATGTGCTGTCTGGACATACTTAAATTCTTCAGTTCCAATGAACAGGGATTTTCTGGGAAGGAAAAAACCTCCCTGAGGTTCGTGAAACAAGACTCACAGTATCAGCACTCATGGAATACATTGCCAGTCACGCTGCTTGCCGTGGTTAAAGCAATTTGAATAAACAGCAAGTGAAATACAGGTCTCATGAAAAGTAAAGCAGAGCTTCACAATTCAGTACATAATCCCTGTGACTAAGTGGATCTTAGAATTAAAACCTGAAAAGTCTGATTCAACATACAGCTATGAAAGCCTGATCCAAATCCTGTACAACTCCCCAAGGACCATTTCCTGAGTATGCTGAATTTGCACATCCAGAAACTAATAAGAGCATGTTCTTCTCACATGTCACAGCATTTTAAGCAGGCAACCTTAACCTGGATTGTGGCATCGCTCGTGGCTCCAGGCAGTGTCTTTCCTGCCGGACATGATGGCGCTGGAGCTGGAGCTGGCCAGGACGGCTCCGAAAGAGTCGCCTGGGAGGTGGGCGCTAGCCAAGGAGCCCCTGCTGAGCTTCCATTGCGATGGCCTTCGCTGAGGCCTAGGAGCACCCCCAGGACCCTGGCAGAAGTAGACTTCCAAACACTTCCTTCCGTGCCTTCAAAAGAGGTGCTCGCTTAGGGATTGTCAACAGCACTTGTGGCTACATCCACGGCCCTGCTGTGCTTGCTCACCATACCAAGTGCAGGCTCCCTGGAGGAACGGTTGCTTTCTCCTCTTTGCACTGAGGAAAAGGAGATGTTCCAGGAGGCAGCAGACGTGCCCGCAGCAGCCGGGTCCCTGAGCACCGAGAGATGCGGCTGAGCTGCCGGGGACTGCGGGTTCTCCAAGGGTCCAGCCCAGCTGGGAGCTCTGCCAGGGCTCTCTCCTACACGCAGCCACCTCACCTCAGAAAACTTCCCCAGCTTTGGCACCTCTTGGCTCTTGCCTCCTCTCGTGCACTAACAGTGGACAAGGCACAGAGTGAAAAGGTGGCCATGAGGGGGACTGCCCAACCTGCCGGCACAGAGACGGGTGGGATCGCACGCACACACGGGCCTCTTCTCATCAGCCTCGCTCCTGCACAAGTCACACTAAACCCAACGCAATCAAGCTTCACCTTTTTATTCAAGATGCCACCTGCAATTCGCAGGAAAAGCAGCAAGATAGCAACATTGTGTCCATTAGAAAACTCTCTGTGTCTGTCCAGGGCAGACTGTTTCTTAACTATCCAGTCATTAGCGGCTGCTTCCAGCAAAAGCAAGCCCTCCAAAGCACGATCTAGAGAGAGCGCAATGGTGGTTTACAAGCCCTATCATGGTTGTAAACAAAATGCGTCACTGGACTGCATGCGTGAAAAAGATTGCACTGTTACCTTCTCCCCATCACATACTGTGCAGAGCTGCACGAGAAGGGCTGATTTGCAAACTGGCCCAGAGCCAACACTTCGCTGTGGAAGCCACGGTCAGAGGGCACGGGTAGGAAGGTCCCAGTGTTAAACAGCCAAGGAGAGAAAACCCGCTGTGTCCCCAAACCCATCGGTGCCAAAACACCCACTGAGGCGGGAGCTGTCTAAAGAAGAGAAAGTCAAAACAGAGCGAGACATTGCCCCAGGTGCCAGACACAAGGCACCTTCGTGGAATCGAACGGGAGGTGGTCACGGGCAGTATCGCTACTGGAAGGAAGGCTGGACCGGCAACAAATCCGCACTGTATTTTTGCCAAAAAGGGACACGATTAGGTTGATTAGTCCCCTATCTCGTAGGCACGGGGACTGATCCGGGGCCCCCCAGCACCCCAAAGGCTTCCTCCAAAGGGCGCTGGGCACAGGGGCGGCGGGCGGGGCTGCACACGGAGGCTCTGTCACCCCCATGTCACAATGCCAGCACCCGGCAACGCTGAGGTCACAATGCCCCGGGCAGGATAAAAAGGAGCAGCCCCCCGTGTCCACCGCCAGAGCTGGCCCGGGGGCAGCCCAAACACATCCCAGACGAAGCACTTGAGGAGCTGGCTGGCGGAATCCCAGGGCAGCGGCTGAGGGAGGAAGACCTTGGATGAAGCTACGGGAGGTTCTCCACTGCAAGACAATCTCCTGGCAGGGCCACTTCCCAAACTCATCTGATGCCTGGAAATCCTTTTCCACTGGGTAGCAGTGGCAGGACCAAGGGAAGTCCTTCTTGAGGAGCACTGCAGAGCTCACCATCATCATGCCCTGCAGAGCCAGGGGCAGTAGCTCTAAGAAGTGGGATGCCCAGATGTTGCAAGGGGGCCTAGGGCTCTCACCCGCATCGGAAGCTACGTGCCTCCTTGCCACAAGGTGACGGAGCAAGTGCCGAAGATGGGGCACGCTTCAGGTTATTCAATGCCTTCTGTTAGTGCAGGGATGGGAAGCAACGAGATCCGAAATTTCCTCAGCGTCTGCTACTGCTAGGGAAAGGAGGAGGTAGGAACAGAAGGAGAGGAGAGAAGACTTCAGCTGGAAGGGACCTACAGTCATCATCTAGTCCAAAGGCCTGACCACTTCGGGGCTGGCCAAAAGTTGAAACATGGTATTAAGGGCATCGTCCAAATGCCTCTTCAACACTGACAGGCATGGGGCATCGCCCACTTGGGCTCCGGGAGCCCTGTTCCACCCTGTTTGACCACCCTCTTGGGAAAGAAAACTTTCCTCTTGTCAAGTCCAAAGCTCCCCTGAGGGATGGATGCAGCTTTGAGCCTTCTGCAATTGGCTGCCGGGAAGAAGGGATCAGCAGCTCCCTCTCCATTTTCCCTCCGCGGAAGCTGTAGAGAGCAATGAGGTCGCCTCTCAGCCTCCATCTCTCCAAACTAGACACATCCCAGGTCCTCAGCATCCATGAACCAGAAGAAGCTCTTCTCTCACAGTGGAGTTCTACAGCCCCCACACTCCCTCCCAGCTGAAGCTCTGACACAGGAGAAATCCCCTACATCAAGAAAGCCCGCCTGAAGATCTACAGCCTAGAAATAGGGAATACAGCGTCACGTGGAGCACCAGGAGTTTCCGGCACTGCTTGCACACAGCAGAGTAGGAAAATGCTCCTGCAGGCACAAGTAGGTCACAGCCCGACTGCGAGCCACAAATGTGATACAGGCAAATGCATTCTGGTGTGTCAGACAAGGCATTGCCAGAGGAAAGGCAAGCCTGGTGCAAAGCCCTGCTGAGAACTCGCCTGGACGACTATGGACATTTCTCATTCCTCGGCTTCAGGAAAGATCAAGTCCAGCTGGGATGAAAGCAAACCAAGACTACGTAGTTGGTTAGGATCACGGAGGGCCTACAGAAGAAGACAACAGCTGCAAGGAGCAAGACCAAGCCTGAGAGGGCTGGCATGACCCTCAAGCAAGATATCAAGGATGAAAGCCAAAGGAGGAAAAGAGCCATCGAGTGCAAGCAAAGATAGGGTCAACAGCACAAAACCATTCAAGACTTCTTCCCAAGCAGACAACCTCACCATCAACGACAGCGTAGCATCACGTATCACTTGCTGCATTGGGAAGGAATGGCACAGGGACTGCCAGGGCCACCTTCCAAGCTTATGTGATGGCTGGCGGGCTGGCTGGCAAGGCTCTTCAGGTGCATAGCAGTGGGACAAGACAAAGGGAATGCCTTCTTGAAGAGCACTGCAGAGCTCACCATCTTCATCCCATGCGCAGACAGGCTCAGGAGCCATCAGAAATAGGATACAGAGGGCTTGCAAGGGGTTGCAGTGCTTTGGAGCACCCACTGGTGTCCCACCAGGCACAGGAAGGATTGTCGTCTCCAAGGTCCATCAGGTCAGAGGCATTTGGGCTCTCTGGGAAGTCCCTGAGATGGCTCCAGCTCAAGGGAGGATAGGGCTTGCGCAGCTCCTGGGAGGCGTGAGCAGCTTGTGGGACAAGGAGCCCGGTCTGGCTCACATGCTCAGGGAACAGCCGGTCGCCAGCACTGGGGTCAGGAAGGAATTTTTTCTCCCGGGGCAGATTGGCACTGGTCCCCGGGGGTTTTTTGCCTTCCTCTGCAGCATTGAGCATGACCACTTTTCAGAGCTCCTCTGGGCCCTTTTGGCTCGCTTCCTACCTGCTGCTCAAGCACCAGGAAGATGGCCTCTCGTGCCCTGCAGCTGGGGGGAGGAAGGCTTTTTTTTCCCCCCATGTGGGACACCAAGTGTCTCTGGGGGTTTTTTGCCTTCCTCTGCAGCATTGAGCATGGCCCACTTGCCGCGGCTTCTTTGGGCCATTTGGGCTGGGTGCCTGCTGCTCCACGAGGTGGCCCTAAACTTAGATAGGACAGCCTACCTAAACCAGCATAGAACAACTAACTTAAGCCAACCTTAAACAGCTGAAAACAATCAACCTTCGAGAACCTAAACCAATCTCAATCTGCCTTCAAAAACTTCAATCAGCCACCAACAACCTAAAAAGCACCTGAAACCATCTACAACAAATTACCTCAACCAACCTAAACCAAACCAAATAAAGCAACCTCAACACCCTCAAACAAACCTACCTAAAACAAATGACCTAAAAAATCCTACCGAAAACAACCTCAAACTACATAAACCAGCATTCCTCAAACAACCTTCGGCAACCCTGATCCAAACAAGCTGAAGACATCTAAACAGACCCACCTTAAGCAACCTAAAGCAACAATCTCAAACAACTTCAAAGCCACCTCATAAAGCCTAAAACCGCCTGAAACAACCAAGCTAAACTAACCACCTAGACTAAACAACTTAAACCAACCCCCAAAATAGGAAACCAAACAACATAAGCAACCTGAACAAAAGGACCTAAAGCAAATCACCTAAGCCGAAATAGAACCACCAAACCCAACCTAAAACAACTAAGCTAAAAAACAGTCTCAACCAGCCAACACTTCAACAAACAAGCTAAAACACCCCAAAAAGCCTACATGACCAAAAACACCCAACCAACCCAAACCCCGCCCTACCCCATGCAGTGCCTCACTTGGATGTCTCTGCAGTCTTGGAAGCTCCGCTACCCCAGCCAGGTTCTCCTACAAATGCACCTTGAGCTTCATTGCAGCTTCTAGAAGGGGAGTGCAGCTACTGTATACTCTTGACCCATGAATGGTACCCCTCCAACTGGGAAGCTCATCCTCTTGGACTTTACCACCTAGCTTCGGGAAGGACACGCAGGGAGCAGGGAGGGAGGAAGGGGACACCTGCCTAGCCGGCCAGATCAGCCCAATCAACCCTGGCCGATCAATGGGGTGACACGGGTCGCAGACAGATTGCTCTCACATCCAAACCAACCAAATGCAATCTAAAACCAACCAAAACCACCCTCAACCAAACCTCAACCGACCAGCCTAAACAACCCCGCCTAAACCAACCAGCCAACCTGCAACCGTCAGCCTACCTACCATCAAACACAAATGAACAACAAAATAGAACTACATTAAAGAAACTAAACCCTGGTCCCACTTTTTTTCTTTGTGTTTTGCGTCCTTGAAAGTCTTCTTGGAGCCAAAACCCCCCTGGCATTTCTGGGAAACAGTAGTCTCATTGTTGCTCGATTCGTGGTGAGCAAGTTCAGCTCTCTTGGGAGCCTGGACTTCTGCAGGGCAAGCCCTGACCGAGCCCTGAGGGCTCCATCCAGGAGAGCAGCTCTCTGCAGGGCGCAGACGGGCACACACACCTACACCATGGCTCAGGCAGGGACCCAAGGCCCCATGTTGAGCTGGGCCCTTGGCAGGAGACGGTGGCGGTGGGTGGGGGTCCCAGGGGAGGCCGGTCCCAGCCGCTGAGGCCTAGGAGCACCCCCAGGACCCTGGCAGAAGTAGACTTCCAAACACTTCCTTCCGTGCCTTTGAAATAGGTGCTCGCTTAGGGATTGTCAACAGCACTTGTGGCTACATCCACGGCCCTGCTGTGCTTGCTCACCATACCCAGTGCAGGCTCCCTGGAGGAATGGTTGCTTTCTCCTCTTTGCACTGAGGAAAAGGAGATGTTCCAGGAGGCAGCAGACGTGCCCGCAGCAGCCGGGTCCCTGAGCACCGCGAGATGCGGCTGAGCTGCCGGGGACTCCGGGTTCTCCAAGGGTCCAGCCCAGCTGGGAGCTCTGCCAGGGCTCTCTCCTACACGCAGCCACCTCACCTCAGAAAACTTCCCCAGCTTTGGCACCTCTTGGCTCTTGCCTCCTCTCGTGCACTAACAGTGGACAAGGCACAGAGTGAAAAGGTGGCCATGAGGGGGACTGCCCAACCTGCCAGCACAGAGACGGGTGGGATCGCACGCACACACGGGCCTGTTCTCATCAGCCTCGCTCCTGCACAAGTCACACTAAACCCAACGCAATCAAGCTTCACCTTTTTATTCAAGATGCCACCTGCAATTCGCAGGAAAAGCAGCAAGATAGCAACACTGTGTCCATTAGAAAACTCTCTGTGTCTGTCCAGGGCAGACTGTTTCTTAACTATCCAGTCATTAGCGGCTGCTTCCAGCAAAAGCAAGCCCTCCAAAGCACGATCTAGAGAGAGCGCAATGGTGGTTTACAAGCCCTATCATGGTTGTAAACAAAATGCGTCACTGGACGGCATGCGTGAAAAAGATTGCACTATTACCTTCTCCCCATCACATACTGTGCAGAGCTGCACGAGAAGGGCTGATTTGCAAACTGGCCCAGAGCCAACACTTCGCTGTGGAAGCCACGGTCAGAGGGCACGGGTAGGAAGGTCCCAGTGTTAAACAGCCAAGGAGAGAAAACCCGCTGGGTCCCCAAACCCATCGGTGCCAAAACACCCACTGAGGCGGGAGCTGTCTAAGGAAAAGAAAGTCAAAACAGAGCGAGACATTGCCCCAGGTGCCAGACACAAGGCACCTTCGTGGAATCGAACGGGAGGTGGTCACGGGCAGTATCGCTACTGGAAGGAAGGCTGGACCGGCAACAAACCCGCACTGTATTTTTGCCAAAAAGGGACACGATTAGGTTGATTAGTCCCCTATCTCATAGGCACGGGGACTGATCCGGGGCCCCCCAGCACCCCAAAGGCTTCTTCCAAAGGGCGCTGGGCACAGGGGCGGCGGGCGGGGCTGCACACGGAGGCTCTGTCACCCCCATGTCACAATGCCAGCACCCGGCAACGCTGAGGTCACAATGCCCCGGGCAGGATAAAAAGGAGCAGCCCCCCGTGTCCACCGCCAGAGCTGGCCCGGGGGCAGCCCAAACACATCCTAGACGAAGCACTTGGAGAGCTGGCTGGCGGAATCCCAGGGCAGCGGCTGAGGGAGGAAGACCTTGGATGAAGCTACGGGAGGTTCTCCACTGCAAGACAATCTCCTGGCAGGGCCACTTCCCAAACTCATCTGATGCATGGAAATCCTCTTCTACTGGGTAGCAGTGGCAGGACCAAGGGAAGTCCTTCTTGAGGAGCACTGCAGAGCTCACCATCATCATGCCCTGCAGAGCCAGGGGCAGTAGCTCTAAGAAGTGGGATGCCCAGATGTTGCAAGGGGGCCTAGGGCTCTCACCCGCATCGGAAGCTACGTGCCTCCTTGCCACAAGGTGACGGAGCAAGTGCCGAAGATGGGGCACGCTTCAGGTTATTCAATGCCTTCTGTTAGTGCAGGGATGGGAAGCAACGACATCCGAAATTTCCTCAGCGTCTGCTACTGCTAGGGAAAGGAGGAGGTAGGAACAGAAGGAGAGGAGAGAAGACTTCAGCTGGAAGGGACCTACAGTCATCATCTAGTCCAAAGGCCTGACCACTTCGGGGCTGGCCAAAAGTTGAAACATGGTATTCAGGGCATCGTCCAAATGCCTCTTCAACACTGACAGGCATGGGGCATCGCCCACCTGGGCTCCGGGAGCCCTGTTCCACCCTGTTTGACCACCCTCTTGGGAAAGAAAACTTTCCTCTTGTCAAGTCCAAAGCTCCCCTGATGGATGGGGATGCAGCTTTGAGCCTTCTGCTATTGGCTGCCGGGAAGAAGGGATCAGCAGCTCCCTCTCCAAACCAGACACATCCCAGGTCCTCAACATCCATGAACCAGAAGAAGCTCTTCTCTCACAGTGGAGTTCTACAGCCCCCACACTCCTTCCCAGCTGAAGCTCTGACACAGGAGAAATCCCCTACATCAAGAAGGCCCGCCTGAAGATCTACAGCCTAGAAACAGGGAATACAGCGTCACGTGGAGCACCAGGAGTTTCCGGCACTGCTTGCACACAGCAGAGTAGGAAAATGCTCCTGCAGGCACAAGTAGGTCACAGCCCGACTGTGAGCCACAAATGTGATATAGGCAAATGCATTCTGGTGTGTCAGACAAGGCATTGCCAGAGGAAAGGCAAGCCTGGTGCAAAGCCCCGCTGAGAACTCGCCTGGACGACTATGGACATTTCTCATTCCTCGGCTTCAGGAAAGATCAAGTCCAGCTGGGATGAAAGCAAACCAAGACTACGTAGTTGGTTAGGATCACGGAGGGCCTACAGAAGAAGACAACAGCTGCAAGGAGCAAGACCAAGCCTGAGAGGGCTGGCATGACCCTCAAGCAAGATATCAAGGATGAAAGCCAAAGGAGGAAAAGAGCCATCGAGTGCAAGCAAAGATAGGGTCAACAGCACAAAACCATTCAAGACTTCTTCCCAAGCAGACAACCTCACCATCAACGACAGCGTAGCATCACGTATCACTTGCTGCATTGGGAAGGAATGGCACAGGGACTGCCAGGGCCACCTTCCAAGCTTATGTGATGGCTGGCGGGCTGGCTGGCTGGCTGGCAAGCCTCTTCAGGTGCATAGCAGTGGGACAAGACAAAGGGAATGCCTTCTTGAAGAGCACTGCAGAGCTCACCATCTTCATCCCATGCGCAGACAGGCTCAGGAGCCATCAGACATAGGATACAGAGGGCTTGCAAGGGGTTGCAGTGCTTTGGAGCACCCACTGGTGTCCCACCAGGCACAGGAAGGATTCTCGCCCCCCAGGTCCATCAGGTCAGAGGCATTTGGGCACTCTGGGAAGTCCCCGAGATGGCTCCAGCTCAAGGGAGGATAGGGCTTGCGCAGCTCCTGGGAGGCGTGAGCAGCTTGTGGGACAAGGAGCCCGGTCTGGCTCACATGCTCAGGGAACAGCCGATCGCCAGCACTGGGGTCAGGAAGGAATTTTTTCTCCCGGGGCAGATTGGCACTGGTCCCCGGGGGTTTTTTGCCTTCCTCTGCAGCATTGAGCATGACCACTTTTCAGAGCTCCTCTGGGCCCTTCTGGCTCGCTTCCTACCTGCTGCTCAAGCACCAGGAAGATGGCCTCTCGTGCCCTGCAGCTGGGGGGAGGAAGGCTTTTTTTTCCCCCCATGTGGGACACCAAGTGTCTCTGGGGGTTTTTTGCCTTCCTCTGCAGCATTGAGCATGGCCCACTTGCCGCGGCTTCTTTGGGCCATTTGGGCTGGGTGCCTGCTGCTCCACGAGGTGGCCTGAAACTTAGCTAGGACAGTCTACCCAAACCAGCATAGAACAACTAACCTAAGCCAACCTTAAACAGCTGAAAACAATCAACCTTCGAGAACCTAAACCAATCTCAATCTGCCTTCAAAAACTTCAAACAATCAGCCACCAACAACCTAAAAAGCACCTGAAACCATCTACAACAAATTACCTCAACCAACCTAAACCAAACCAAATAAAGCAACCTCAACACCCTCAAACAAACCTACCTAAAACAAATGACCTAAAAAATCCTACCGAAAACAACCTCAAACTCCATAAACCAGCATTCCTCAAACAACCTTCGGCAACGCTGAGCCAAACAAGCTGAAGACATCTAAACAGACCCACCTTAATCATCCTAAAGCAACAATCTCAAACAACTTCAAAGTCACCTCATAAAGCCTAAAACCGCCTGAAACAACCAAGCTAAAATAACCACCTAGACTAAACAACTTAAACAAGGTGACGGAGCAAGTGCCGAAGATGGGGCACGCTTCCGGTTATTCAATGCCTTCTGTTAGTGCTGGGTTCCTGGAGCCCTGTTCCACCCTGTTTGACCACCCTCTTGGGAAAGAAAACTTTTCTCTTGTCAAGTCCAAAGCTCCCCTGATGGATGGATGCAGCTTTGAGCCTTCTGCTATTGGCTGCCGGGAAGAAGGGATCAGCAGCTCCCTCTCCATTTTCCCTCTGCGGAAGCTGTAGAGAGCAACGAGGTCGCCTCTGAGCCTCCATCTCTCCAAACTAGACACATCCCAGGTCCTCAGCATCCATGAACCAGAAGAAGCTCTTCTCTCACAGTGGAGTTCTACAGCCCCCACACTCCCTCCCAGCTGAAGCTCTGACACAGGAGCTCCTGCTGAGCTTCCATTGCGATGGCCTTCACTGGCAACATCGCAAACCAAGTCGCTGCAGACACAGTGCGGATTTCTGGAGGAAAGGGATTTAATACTGAATGTCTTGTAGAAAAACTAACAAGATATGCGAAAATCTATGAGGTAATTAAACGAGGGATTGTGATCTATTATGCAATGCATACATTGTTCGTAAAATAATCCAACCACTACTTATTTGAAACCATGATGTACACGTATTTTAAAAAGTTTTGAGGATGAGAGAAATAATCCTTGAATTTAAGGAAAGGGTACTCAAATCAGGCAAATTCTTGCACAAAAACCTCTTTGCATTGGACCAAAAACTAAAGCTGCAGCAGAGAGATGAATTCAGTGGTGTGGTTTTGTTTTTCTGATGTGGTAACTTTAACTGCTCCTCATATGGCTTCTTCTCCAAACCCTTCACCAACCTCTTCTGGACACCCACCAATGGCTTTATCTCCTTTTTATCCTGTGGCGCCCAGAACTGTACCCAGTGCTCCAGGTGAGGCCGCAGCACTGCCGAGCAGAGCGGGACAATCACCCCCTGGCCCGGCTGGCCATGCTGTGCTGGGTGTACCCCAGGACACGGGTCCCTCTTGGCTGCCAGGGACACTGTTGGCTCATGTTCAACTTGCCATCAACCAGAAACCCCAGATCCCTCTGCAGAGCTGCTCTGCAGCATCTTGTGCCCCAGTCTGTATGTACAGCCAGGACTGCTGGCACTAAGATGGATACTTGTGGAACCCACTCGTGACTGGTGTCCAACCCAACATGACCCCAACTCTGTTTATTTTTCCTCACTTAGGCAAAGTGAGTGGATTCCGTGCCTAAATATAATCACATGTATTTTCTTTATAGTAATTCCTTGCCAGATTCAGGCAAATGTGTACTTTTCCCGGAGTCAGGGAGGGCTCTGGCGTTGTATTTGGTGAGCCACGTGTATGCACACTGTGGATCCCCATTGTTATTATTTGCTGCACCCCAATAATTTCCTCAACTGATACTCAAACCTGTATTTATGTTCTTGGAGAGCTAAAACCCCGTTCTTTACCGGTTAATCGGCTGCACCTTTTTGACCAGAATAAAAGTTTGTTTTGGACCCTGTTGTCAGCCTAAAACTATCGTGGTGCCTCTGTGACACACGGGATGGGGGGAACACAGGGGACACAGAGGGGACATGGCAGGTGACCTGGGGGTGGGGTGTCAAAGGGGACCTGGAAGGGACATGAGGGCCACAAGGGGGGACACGTCCCCCACTTTTCCCCCCTGCACCACAATTTACCCCCCAGTTTCCTCCGGTTTTAGAATCCCCAAATAACTTGCATTGGAAAAGACCTTTAAGGTCATGGAGTCCAACTGTTCCCCAGATACCCAATCGGAGTTGAAACGCCCGTCACCAGTTTCCCACGAATCCCTTTGGGCCTCGAGCATTTTATTCCCCCCGAGCGACCCCCGGATGAAACACCCAGACACTCAAGTTCTCACGTTTGCAGCAAAATCCCCATTTTGCCCTGTTTTTGTTTCTCGAACTAGGATGAACTCTGCAGGCTCTTCTCAAATGCAAAATAACGAGGGTTTCACTGCCCTCTGGGCTGGACTTTGTTGCTGCTTAATGGGGATAAACTTAGCATTTTTATTTGTGTGAATTTCCTTAATTGGGATCTTCCCTATGATCCTAATGGGGATAAACTAGTTTTTTTTTTAACAGGTAGGCTCCCCCATGCACGGCCGGGAGACAGCCCGGAGCAGCCGGACTGTGCAGCAGCCGATTTTCTCCTGCCCGACGCCGTCTGCTCTGCAGGGACGAGCCTGAGCCCGAGCAGCCTTGCGCGCCCATCCCGGCATCAGGCGAGCCACTGCTCCGGCAGCGTGTGCGGGTGAGCCAGGGCCATGCAACGAGGAAGAGGGACCTCCTCCTCTGCAGTGACACCTTGGGAATCGCCAAGCACCAGTAAGATTTGCAGAGCCCAGCGGCCTTTCCTCCCAACCCTGGACATGGCAGCAGGGCAGCAGGGCAGGGACAGCCCAGGAGCAGCCCCAGGTGGCCGGCACCCTGGTGCTGGATGCAGCCATGGCCGTGACCATGGCAGAGGGATTTGGGAGGGGAGCCAGCAGGCTCAGGCACCTCCAGGTCACTCCCTGTGCTCCTCTCTGCAGACGTATTCCATATCATGCACCAGCCCCTGGGAAAATTGAAAGGTACAATGGTTTGTTAAAAACTACACTAAAGGCATTGGGTGGTGGAACCTTCAAAAACTGGGATTCAAATTTAGCAAAAGCCACTTGGTTGGTCAACACCAGGGGATCAACCAATCGAGCCGGGCCTGCTCAATTGGGAATTCTTCGTACTGCGGAAAGAGATAAAGTGCCTGTAGTACACATGAAAAACATGTTAGGAAAGGCAGTCTGGGTTCCTCCGGCCTCAGGCAAAGGCAAGCCCATTACTGGGATTGTTTTTACCCAGGGACCTAGCAGCACCTGCTGGGTGATGCTTAAGGATGGAGAAGTTCCGTGTGTGCCTCAAGGGGATTTGATTCTAGGTGAAAATATTCAATACTGAACTGCATGATGTGAATTGCCACACTAACAGTGTTTAATAAGTGTCTTTCAGATCAAGACAGTGATGATGAAACCAGCGCTCCCTTCTTCGAGTGGTGCCTGACAACTTCTTCAAAGTTGATAGAGTCTTTTAACCCACAAACAGTGGTCATGAGATGCACTAGATGTACCATTTTTCCTGCCATGGGACACTGTTCTGACAAATGAACTTAATGAACTTTTTCAAAGGATGGTCAAGGGATTAAGAGAATGATGAATTACTCCTCTGTATATATGTACTTATGTATATATATATATATAAAAGTAGTGATGAATTAGATTGTATTGATAGAATGTATTAATGAAATTGTATCGATAAGGTCTAAGTATGCCGTGAATGGCATGTTATAAGGGGTGGAATGCCCTGGTTTTGTTAAAAACACGTTTCTCTTTTAATGAATTTGCCTGTCAGCTAAAGCTTCATATTAGCTGATTTCCTGAAAAGCCAGATCCATGGATTGGTAGACACAGCAATGGAATGTGAGGTGACAGTGACAGGCTGGGCTGACAGGCTCCCCCTCCCCTAGGGGGCGCTCGGCTGCCACACCCAGCTGACATAGAACCTTTGTCACAATGCCCACTACCGTGGTGGGGATGCGGTGACACTGCAGGTGACAGGGACACTGCAGGACTTGGTGTCAGCTCAGCAATTTCTCAGTTCCCCAAAGAAGCTGAATTCTGCAAATTGCTGCCTTTGCTGTTGAAATGATATCATCAGGTGGGTGTTTTGGTGTAATACGCTGAAAACCAGAGCAGAAATGGTGAAATATTCCCATCATATGCATGATCCCTGCACCAAACCACCATGACAGAGCCTAACTAGATCTGCAGCTATTTTTTGTTCTGCCAGCAGATTGAGAAAAAACATCTTTATGGAGAGATCTTTGCGTTTTAGGCTTAGTCTAAGTGTCTCAAGTGGATGGGGTTTTTGTTTAGGCCTAATCTAAAAGGTCTGATGGCTTTCCTCCTTGTCTAAAGAAGAATGTGCTGTAAATATAAATAGAAAAACCATCCTCGTGAAGGGATCTTGGTGTTTTAGGCTCAGTCTAAGTTTCCCAAGTAGTTGGGTTGTTTTTTTTCTCTTCTGTGAAAAATATATTGCTGCTTGTGCATTCTCATAATGTCTCATTGGTGTGTGGAGACAATAGAAGTGCGATGTTATGTACAAAATTTTGCATTTGTATCTGTAAAGGGATTCTCATATTCATATACACTCATGAATTTTTCTTTTCTGTATTTCTGTTGTTTTCAGAACACACAGATGACAATGCCCCAGTCCCTAAGAACTCACCAGGAGCTGTTGCAAGAATCGCAGCTGGAGTAGTTAAAGCTCCCGGCAAAAAACACATTTTGTAAGTATTCCTTGGGCTTTGTATTCTTTGTGAGGTGTTTCAGTGTGGTTTAAACTTTTTTATAGATATTAGTTTACAGTGGCATTCAAATGGTATCTTGCTCTGACTCTGTGACTGAGAATCTGTGTCTGTTATATTGACTCTGTGACTGTGATTCTGACTGTGACAGTGATTCTGTGACACTGTGACTGAGACTGTTACTCAGACTCTGTGACTCTGACTCTGTGACTCTGTGACTTTGTGACACTGTGACTGTGACACTTTGACTGTGACACTGTGTCTCTATGACTGACACCAAGACTGTGACTCTGTGACTCTGTGTCTTTGTCAGTCTGTGACTGTGACTCTGTGACTGTTATTGTGACGGTGACTATATAACTATGACTGAGACTCTATGACTGTGACTCTTTGACTGTTAATGTGGTCCTGTGACTCTGTGACACTGTGACTCTGTAACTCTGTGACTGTGACTCTGTTACTCTGACTCTGTGACTCTGTGATTCTGTGACTGTGGTACTGCAATTCTGTGACTCTATGACACTTTGACTGTGACTCTGTGACTGTTGCTGTAATTCTGTGACTCTGTGACACTGTGACTGTGAGTCTGTGAATCTGTGACTGTCACTGTGATTCTGTGGCTCTGTAACTATAAATGAGACTCTATGACTGTGGCTCTGTGACTGTTACTGCGACTCTGTGAGTGTGACTCTGAATCTGTGACACTGTGACTGTTAATGTGATTCTGTGACTCTGACTCTGTTACTCTGTGACTTTGTGATGCTGTGACTCTGAGACTATTTGACTGTCACACTGAGACTCTGTGACATAGTGACACTGTGAAACTGTGACTCTGTGACTCTGTGACTGTGACTCTGTGACACCGTGACACTGTGACTATGACTCTGTTACTCTGACCTTGTGACTCTGTGATTATGTGACTGTGACTCTGTGACTCTGTTACTCTGCGATTATGGCTGAGTGACTCTGACTCTGTGACTCTGTGACTATGTGACACTGTGACTGTGACTGAGACTCTGACTCTGACTCTGACACTGTGTTTCTATGACACTGTGACACATTGTGAATCTCTGACACTTTGACACTCTGTGACTCTGTTACTCTGTGACTGTGACGCTGTGACTCTGTGACTCTCTGACACTGTAACTGTGACTCTGTTACTCTGACTCTGTTACTCTGTGACTGTGACTCTGATTCTGTGACACTGTGACTGTGACTGAGACTCTCTGACTGAGAGTCTGTGACTCAGTGACTGAGACTCTGTCACTCAGTGACACTGTGACTCTGTTACTCTGACTCTGTGACTCTGTGATTCTGTGACTGTCACTCAGTGACACAGTGACCCTGTGACTCTGTGACTGTGAACAAGACTGTCACTGTGACACTGTGACACAGTGACTGTGACTCTGTGACTCTGTGTCTTTGTGAGTCTGTGACTCTGAATCTGTGACTGTTAATATGACTCTGTGACCCTGATTCTGTGGCTCTGTGACTTTGTCACGCTGTTACTGTGACTGAGACTCTTTGACTGTCACACTGAGACTCTGTGACACAGTGACCCTGTGACTCTGTGACTCTGACACTGTGACACAGTGACTGTGACTCTGTGTCTTTGTGAGTCTGTGAGACTGTTACTGCAACTGTGACTGTGACTCTGACTCTGTAACTAAGTGACTGTAAATGTGACTCTGACTCTGACTCTGTGAGTCTGTGACTTTGTGACACTGTGACTGTGACTGAGACCCTTTGACTGTCACACTGAGACTCTGTGACACAGTGACCCTGTGACTCTGTGACACTGAGACTCTGTGACTGACTCTGTGACTCTGTGACTATTACTCTGTGACTCTGTGACCCTGTCACTGTGACACAGTGACTGTGACTCTGTGACTGTGTGTCTTTGTGAGTCTGTGAGTCTGTGACTGTGACTCTGTGACTCTGTGACTATTACTCTGTGACTCTGTGACTCTGTGACTCTGTGACTCTGACACTGTGGCACAGTGACTGTTACTCTGTGACTGTGTGTCTTTGTGAGTCTGTGAGTCTGTGACTGTGATGTGACTCTGTGTACTAAGCAACTATGACTAAGACTTTATGAATGTGACACTGTGACTGTGAATATGACTCTGTGACTTTGTGACTGTGACTCTAACTCTGTGACTTTGTGACACTGACTGTGGCTGAGACACTGACTGTGACACTGTGTGTCTATGACTGTGACACTGTGACACAGTGACTGTGACTCTGTGACTCTGTGACTCTGTGACTATGACTCTGTGACTCTGTGACTGTGAATTTGACTCTGACTGTGACTCTGTGACTCTGATATTGTGACACTGTGACTGTGACTCTGTGACTGTGACTCTGACTCTGTGACTCTGTGACACTGTGACACTCTGTCTGTGACTGAGACACTTTGACTGTGACACTGTGTATCTATGAGCCTGTGATTCTCTGACTCTATGACTGTGACTCTGTGACTGTGACTCAGACTCAGTGACCCTGTGACTGTTAATGTGTATCTGTGACTCTGTGCCTCTGATTTTGTGACACTGTGACTGTATTCAGACTCTTTGACTGTGACTCTGTGACTGTGACTCTGACTCTTTGACTCTGTGAGTATTAATGTGACTCTTACATTTTATAAGCCTACATATTGACTGTGACTCTGTGACTGTGACTCTGACTCTTTGACTCTGTGAGTATTAATGTGACTCTGTATCTCTGTGATTCTGCAATTGTGTGACTCTGTGACTCTGACTCTGTGTCTCTGTGAATCTGTTACTGAGACTCTGTGACTGTGATTCTTACTCTGTGACGCTGTGACTGAGACCCTTTGACTGTCACACTGAGACTCTTTGACACAGTGAGCCTGTGACTCTGTGACACTGTGACACTGTGACTATGACTCTGTTACTCTGACTCTGTGACTCTGATTATGTGACCGTGAATCTGTGACTCTGTGACTCTGTGACTGTTAATGTGACTCTGTGACTCTCACTCCGTGACTCTGTGATTTTGTGACACTGTGACTGTGACTGATACTCTTCCACTGTTACACTGTGTCTCTATGACTCTGTGACTCCATGACTTCGTGACACTGTCTCTGTGTCTTTCTGAGTCTGTGACTGTGACTCTGTGACTGTTATTGTGACTCTGTGACTATGTAACTATGAGTGAGACTCTATGATTGTGACTCTGTGACTCTGACTCTGTGACTCTGTGACTGTTAATATGACTCTGTGACTCTGATTCTGTGACTGTGACTTTGTCATGCTGTTACTGTGACTGAGACTCTTTAACTGTCACACTGAGACTCTGTGACACTGTGACTCTGAATCTGTGACTGTGACTCCGTGACTTTCAATCTCTGACTGTATGACTCTGTGACTGATTCTGTGACTCTGTGACTTTGTGACACTGTGACTGACACTGACTGTGGCACTGTGTCTTTATGACTCAGTGAGTTATTGACTATGACACTGTGCCTCTGTGACTCTGTGACACAGTGACTGTGTCTGTGTGACTATGTGACTTTGTGACTGTGACTCTCTGACTGTCACTGTGACTATGTGATCTGTACGTTTTTAGGCTTACATTTTATAAGCCTACATTTTTAGGCCTACTTTTTCAGGCCTACTTTTTTAGAAGGTGAGGTTCGAACAGCGGTGACTCTTGAGTCATAGACACACAGTGTCACAGTCAGTGTCTCAGCCACAGTCAGTGTCACAAAGTCACAGAGTTAGAGTCACAGTCACAAAGTCACAGAGTCACATTCACAGTCACAGTGTCACATTCATAAAGTCTTAGTCATAGTTGCTTAGTACACAGAGTCACATCACAGTCACAGACTCACAGACTCACAAAGACACACAGTCACAGAGTCACAGTCACTGGGTTTGTTCTTGGGGCTGGTTGTTCTGAGACCAAAGTTGTAGATCCCATTTCCTGAACACGGAGAGATTCCTTGGTTTATGTTTTTGCTTTTATAGTAAAGACATTGTAGCATAAACTTGGAATTTGTTCTTATCTGGGTAGAGTCTCATTCTCAGTGTTTGACTGTTTCTATCATTTGGATGAGGGGGGGATATAGCAGGTATTTGTAGGCCTCAAATCTGAGGCTTTTTGCACACTAAAGATTAAGACCAAATAAATATGAAAGAACGAAGTGGCAGTTCAATGAGTATGTGGAATCTCAGCAAGTTTTCAAGTGTCGTAAATATTTCCTAAAATATCGCAGTGCTTTCAAGATTACTTGAAAGCACTTAATGCAGTTTCTGGTAATTAAGACCTTTTATTTAGTTTCTTTTTGATCTGTTGCAGGGCTCCAAAATAACACAAAACCCTTGTAACTGCTTTCAAATGACATTTCTACTGCTATTTTCAGTCAATACGGCATATATTTTATGACATATTATGTATTTTGGTGCTTTCGTGGCTAAACATGGCAAAGACTTGATCACAGTGCTTGGGCTTCCACAAATAAACACTCTTCTAAAGAGATTTTAGTTGTGTTTTCCTCAGATGACTAATTAGAGTGATTAGTCACCAAATACAAATGTAATTTTGGTGTGGTTTATTTTTCAGTTGCACTGAATGCACCTGGAGAGAAGAGTTTATGCATAAGAATAAATTTCCACATTCCTTAGGCAATCAGAACATAAAGTTTGATGTTCAAGCTTTAGAATCTGGTTTCACTGCTGCTTGTTGGTTCTGGATGCTTTATTTAAGTTCTGATCACCTTTATTTCTCCTTCTAGAAGTCAAAAGGAGCCAGTGAGCGGAACATCAAAAGCAGTATGTAAAAACATAATCTCACCCTTTTTCCTACACACCATGCTGAATTTTAACCAACGCAGCCTTGCATGAATTTTCCAAGCATTAACATAATGTATTTTCCAGTAAATGTTTAAAATATTGGACTCAACAAGGTAAAAAGTGAGTCACGCTGTTGTTGTGAGGACAGCTCTGTGCAGCTCCGTGCTTCCTTGTTGTGCCCTTAAGTACTTGGGGATTTGTTCCTAAAACTGTGTAATTGCAGTGATTTTGTTGGGGCCCCTCTGAGTAAAAAAATGTCTTTAATAGATTGCTGTGAATTTAAATATCATTGCTACACAACTATGAATTTACATTTGGGAAAGGTGTGGTGTTTTTCTTCAGGTTTGCAAACACTGTTATTCTGCTACTAAAATATTGTATAAATGAGAAACACAAGGAAACACTTGACTGGTTTGGATCTGGATTTGCCGCTTTTGTCGAATACTATGTGTCGCTCACTTGGTTTTTATATTTTGTCTTTATTTTAACGTAAATTGCATTTATTGTATTGCAACTAAAACAGATGAGTTTTTATTTCTTAAAAACAGTTATTTTTCTCTCTCTCTCTCTTTTTTTTTTTTTTTTTTTTTTACTAGCATGTGTATCAACACAAAATCAGTCTTCATAAATACAGTTTATTTGGTTTTTTTCCATGTTTCTGTATGTATTTCAAACCAGAAGTTAGTCTGATAGGAATAAATCACTGGAAAGTTCATCCATAATTGTGGAACAGTAAGACAACAACATTTGAATTTGTTACAGCTTTGTTGTGCTGCTGTCCCGCTGTCCCACTGTTACTACGCTCTGTCTTGAATGTACAATTGAATATGTGTCTAATTTTTTGTGAACAGATCAATGACTCTCCTGCATCTCTTTCTCTGGCACACCTTATTAAGGTATTACAGTAGAATATAAGGTATAAATTCTTGTCAAATACTTTAATACCTTTTGGAAGAGAAAAGGAAAAAAAAACCCAACCAAACCAAATCTGAGAGGAAAAAAACTGGGGAGAGTGACAGCTTTGAAATAATGTAATTATTTTTCTGTGTTGTGCTTTCTTAAGGTCCAAGTCTCCTGTAGTGCTTTGTCTTACCCTAGAAGTTCGTATACCCACTGCAAGTCACGATCAGGCTCTTCCTGCACTCGCTCCAGCTCTCGATCACGGCGTCGTTCCCGTTCCCATTCCTACTCTCCATTGCTGCCATCTCCAAGAAGACACAAAGGGAAGAGTCATAACTATCATTCTAGGTCAAGGTTGCGTGTTGATCACCACTCATGGTCAAGGTGTTCTTAAAGGACATGAAGCGAGATGAGGCCAGCCCCATCGCTGAGGAACTGGCAAAAGATCTCCGGCCCCTATTTGACTCTGTCAGACCCTGTCAGGCTCTTTCAGGCTTTTTCATGCTATGTCAGGTCCGGTTGGGCTCTGTGGTCTCTGTTGGACTCTGTCAGGCTTTGAAAGGACCTGTTGGGCTCTGTCGGGCCCTCCTGGGCTCTGTCAAGCCTTGTCAGGCTCTGTCGGGCTCTGTCAAGCTATGTTGGGCTCTGTCAAGCTATGTCGGGCTCTGTCGGGCTGTGTCAGGCTGTGTCAGACTCTGTCAGCTTTGTTGGGCCCTGTCCAGCTTTGAGGCTTTGTACAGGCCCTGCCAGGCTTTGTCAGGTGTTGTCAGGCTCTCTCAGGCTCTATTGGGTTCTGTCGAGCCCTGTCAGGCTCTGTTGAATTCTCTTGGGCTTTTTGGGCCCTGTCAGGCGCTATGGGGTTTGGTCAGGCTCTGTCCAGCCCTGTCAGGCTTTGTCAGGCTTTGTCAGGCTCTGTTGGGCTTTGTTGGTCTTTGTTGGGCTCTGTCGGGTTTTTTAAAGCTCTGTCGGGTTTTTTAAAGCTCTGTTGTGTTTTATTGGGCCCTGTCAGTCGCTGTTGGGTTTGTTGGGCTCTGTCAGTCACTGTTAGGCTTTGTCGGGCTCTGCTGGGCTTTGTCAGTCTCTGTCGGTCTTTGTTGGGCTTTGTCAGGGTCTATCTGGCTCTATCAGACTTTGTCTGTCTCTGTCAGGCCCTGTTGGTCTCTTTCAGGTTTCATTGGGCTTTCTTCAGCTCTGTTGAGCTTTGCCAGGCCCTGTCGGGCTCTGTCAGGCTCTGTTGGGCTTTGTCAGATTTTTCTGGGCTCTGTCGGGCTCTACAGGTCTTTGTCGGGCTTTATTGGGCTTTGTCGGTCTTTGTCAGGCTCTGTCAATCTCTTTTGGTCTCTTTCGGCAAAGCTCAACACAGCCCAACAAACCTTAGAGACTGACAGAGCGTGACAGAGCCCGATAGAGCCAGACAGAGCCCGACAACGACCAACAAAGCCCAATAAAGCCTGACAAAGACCTATAGAGCCTTACAGAGCCCAAAGAAGTCTGACAGTCTTGACCAAGCCTGACAAATCCCAATAAAGCCCGAGAAAGCCCCTTAAAGCCCGACAGAGCCCCCAAAAGCCAAACAGAGCCCGACAAAGCCCAGTAGAGACCAACAAAGCTCAAACAAGACCAACAGAGCCTGACAGAGGCTGACAGAGGCCAACAGAGCCCGACAGGGCTGGACAAAGCCCAGCAGAGCCCAACAAAGCCCAACAAAGCCCCAAAGAGACCATCAGAGCCTGACAGCCAGGCAAAGGCTGAGAGGGCCGGACAGAGCCCGACAAAGCCCAATAAAGACTGAGAGAGCCTGACAAAGAACAACAGGGCCTGACAAAGCTTCAGAAAGCCCCACAAAGCCCCATGGAGCCTGACAGAGCTTGAAAAAACCAGACAGAGCCTGACAGGGCCCAACAGTGCCTGATAGAGCTCAAGAGAGCTCAACAAGGCCTGACAAAGCCTGACAGACCCCCAACAAGGCCCAACAAAGCCAGACAAAGCCCGACAGGGCCCAACAAAGCCTGACAGGGCCCAACAGAGCCTGACAGGGCCTGACAGAGCCCAACCAATCCTGAAAGCACCCAACAAAGCCTGAAAGCACCCGGAAGACCCCAATAGAGTCCAAGAGGACATGGAAAAAGCCCGACAGAGCTTGACAGAGTCTGACAGGACCCAATAGAGCCCAACAGAGCCTGACAGAGTTTCACAGAGCCTGACAGGGCACAAAGAACCTGATTGTGACTTGCAGTGGGTATATGAACTTCTAGGGTAAGACAAAGCACTACAGGGAGACCTGGACCTTGAAAAAACACAACACAGAAAAAATAATTACATTATTTCAAAGCAGGCACTCTCCCCAGTTTTTTTTCCTCTCAGATTTGGTTTTGTTGCTTTTTTTTTCTCTTCCAGACAGCAAGTCCCAAGGGCTATAGTGCAGTATCAAATAGCAACAAAACATGATTTAGCCTGCAGACAGTCACTCCTGATTTTAAAATGCTAGTCTAGTCTATTTAACTTTACCACTTATTTGGCAATTTGTAGAGGATGCAAAGCACTTGTACTGCAATCGTATATACTATTTAATCTTATGTACTATTTAATCCTCCATACTGTTTAATCAACACTTCCAGCCAGATGTCCCTGCAAAATCTTGCACATACTTTGAGCTCTGACGAGGAACAGTGACCACATGTTGATCAAATCACCTCTAAAAGCTTCTAAACTCAGTTTCTAGAAATATGACAGATCCTGGCACCATGACTAATAGAGAGCTCTTCAGACTGCTGCCCAAGGGATTTGGGGGATAGAAAACATCAGCTGTCCTGATTCTTTTTTTTTTTTTTTCTTTTTTTTTTCTTTTTTTTTTCCCCACAAGCTTTCCCTTTATTATTTTTTGAAGAGTCATTTCACATTATTCCCCATATGTTCATTAGCATCATTCCTCCTCTAAATGTCCTTCACCAATTGAAAATTTCTTTACAAACAAGTCTGATGTTTTAATTCCTAAGTTAACCATGTCAGCAAAAGACTAGTGGAAGTCACCAGTCTGCAGTCCAGGTTAAAATCTCTCTGGGTATCCATGTGAGAGAAATGAAAAATGAAATGAGGACAGTTTCTCTGACCATATTTGAGCTGTAAATCACACAGGAAACTCCTGTCCCTGCAAACCCTGAAGTCATCCAATCCACCCAATGACAGAGATGTGGAATGGAACTCCTCTGGCTTCTTCTAGACAATCTTCTTCTCCATTACAGACATATAAAGCAGTTACTTGGAAAATGAATACGTACACTCCTTTGGACTCCTTTCCCATTCCATCAATTCCTGGGAACAGGCTAAAAAGATTTGTGCTGTTACGAACAGAAATCCAGACATCTCTCATCGTAAGACCCACACTTGCAATGACATTTCACTGATTACTTTAACTAGCAAAAGCTTTTAATCCTCTCATTTTGCCAAGCATAAGGGCTGCAAGGACAAGCAATGCCAGGCTAGGCTGCAGGACATTTTTTTGCTTTATATTTTCATACCACATTCATCTTCAGACGATGAGGAAAGCCATCAGACCTTATGGCCCAAAGAAAAACTCCAGCTACTTGAGACACTTAGACTAAGCCTAAAATACAAAGATCTCTCCATAAGGATGGTTTTTCTACTGTACTTCCACAATCTGCTGGCAGTACAAAAAAATAAGCTGCCGAGCCCCTTAGGCTGAGTCATGGTGGTTTGGTGCAGGGATCATGCATATGATGGGAATATTTCACCATTTCTGCTCTGATTTTCAGTGTATTACACCAAAACACCCACGTGATGACATCATTTCAACAGCAAAGGCAGCAATTTGCAGAATTCAGCTTCTATGGGGAACTGAGAAATTGCTGAGCTGACACCAAGTCCTGCAGTGTCCCTGTCACCTGCAGAGTCACCGCATCCTCGCCACGGTAGCGGGCATTGTGACAAAGGTTCTATGTCAGGTGGGTGTGGCAGCCGAGCGCCCCCTAGAGGAGGGGGAGCCTGTCAGCCCCGGGCCTGTCACTGCCTGCTGTCCCTGCTGTCACCAGCAAAGCCTCTGAAAACTGGCCAAACCATCCCCAGACTTGGGGGCAAGGTTGCCCAATGTCTCCAAAAGACAAGTCAGGAATAATGATATGGGACAGAAGGAGAAAGCAAAGGGAGCAGGACAAAGGGAGGGAAGAGGAAAAAGTAGAGCGAGGCTGCAGGACTGAAATGGGGGAATTGAAAGAAAAGAGGCCATAAGCGGGAGAGTGAGAGAAAAAGGAAAGAAGAGATGAAAGAAGAGACATCCAGCCAGACGAGGGGTTAGTGAGAGAGGATGGGACAGAGAACAGGATGAGAAGGAAATAAGGCAAGGACAGGCAAGGCAAGTCAAGGATAGGAAAGGCAAGGCCAGGTTGCAGGACGTTTTTTTGCTTTATAGTTTCTAGCAAAGTTGTCTTCAGACGAGGACGAAATCCATCAGACATTTTAGATAAGGCCCAAACAAAAACCCCCGCTGTAATAAATTTTGACTCGATCTTGTAAATAACAAGAATTTATTTAGAATCTGGCAATAAGCAAAGACAGCGCTGGGTGCGGTCTAGAGACCTCAGTCTCTCTCACGGCACGCGCACACCGCTAATTCAGTTCTCTGGGTTTTTAAAGTCCATCTCTGGTCCACAGCTTCCGGATGTAACTTTTCACTCATGTTGAAGGCTCGTATCATGTGGGTGTTGACTGCTGTGTAGCCAGTTTTGATCACCTTACTTTGGTTACTTATGAGGTAAATACATCAAGCAGGACAAAGCAAGTAAGCATACAAACAAACATCTCCTTGTTAGGTAAATACATCAAGCAGGACAAAGCAAGTAAGCATACAAACACTTCTCAAAACTCAAACAAACATCTCCAGGAGCTTTAATGAACAAACATTTCTCGGAACTGCTTGTTACAATTTTCCCCTTTTCTATTTTTTACTTATTTTGTTCGTTAAAGCGTTGCAACTCTTGACCACTTAATACTAATAATTCGGTGTCGTTTTGATCATGCAATTTCTCATATTTTGCCTCAATCAACATCAAGTGAGCGGCTTCTAGTCTGCCTTTCACGATGTCTATTACTTTATTTAAGATACAAGGTCCGAATGTTAATACTAGGATTAAAAGAATCAGTGGTCCTGCTACAATAATACTCATTAGGATAGTTGCAGTAACTCTTCCCTGGATTGGAAGAGGGACAAACATAATAACCTTTTTGATCTAAGCGTGGTTGTGTAGGTGCTAACTGACAATCACTCGGCTCTCTTCTACCTGAATTAGGGTCCATTTGTATGGTCTATGTGCTGATTCCCCATTACTGGCCATTAGTAATAATACTAATACAGCATACCAGGTGGGGTTGCATTTGCCTAGGTTCAGCTTGCTTTGATTTTGCAATTTGTTGTGCTGCCTAGCACTGGGGTAGTTCTCCCAACATTGCCGCACAATTCCATTTGGGTTTTTGCCCCCACTTTGTGTTATTCCTCTGCATCGTCCATCGACTCGGTTGCTTCGAGCCACGGGGTAAACCATCTTCTCGGCAGCAAGAATATTCTTCAGGAGGCCCCGAATGTTTCTGGCAACTGCACCATCGCTTGTAAGCTTCCCAGTTGCAGCTTTTTTTTTTTTTTTACCAAGGGGGAATGGCACGTTATTTCTTTTACAGTGGTTTGACAGCACACTTGTACTATGTGTAATTTCAGAGGAGTTGGCTCATTATGGTGGAAATAAAACCGTTCAGGTCGTATTCCATAGGCATATATGTTCCACCAACTAGGATCTTCGGTCTCGATTTCTCCTCGTAAGACTTTAAGTTTTAATGTTAATTCAGTAATTTCTCGTTCAATTGAATAACACTGATCACAAGTCCCTCGAGGGGGAATACCGTCTAGGCAATGCAACCACCAGTTTTCCTGGCACACTGTGCATTTAAAGCATACAAAAGGATAATAGTTGCAACCTATGTTATCACATTTAACTTTATAATCCTTACAAATAGGGTATCTATAATCAACTTTATCGTTTTTCTGTACTTGCACGATATAGGTTGGTAAGTCCAAGTCCATTTATTGATTCCTCAGTTTAATCCTTAAAGGGTCCTCTGTGTGTTCTGCAGTCCACGCGTCGGTCTCGATCGAGCCTTTCGCTCGACTGGCGTGTGTCCACTCCTTTTCGGCGGTCCGAATAGCCGTTTCTGTAGTGAGTAGAACAACATACGGTCCCTCCCATCGAGGGGTTAGTGATGCCTCCTTCCAGGTTTTTATAAGCACTTTATCTCCGGGTTCTAGAGTATGTATTTTTATGCCTAAGGGCAGACATTGTACCACCAATCCTTTCTCCCAAAGGTATTTTCTCCGTTTTAGTACCTGTATTAGATAATTCCTTATCTGGAAATCCTTTACTTCTGGGTGTTTCTGTGGTATTTCTAAATCATAGGGCATACCATATAACATCTCGAAAGGTGAGATCCCGAGGTCTGTTCTCAGCTGCATTTTTATATTTAATAGTGCTAAGGGCAAACACTTTACCCATGACATTTTAGTTTCTATCCCTAATATTTATCTTATCTGCCTCTTAGACTTTGGGGCTGGCAATGACAAGATCCCTTTTACTCTTTCTGGGTCTAAATGTTTGGTCCCCCTGCTTAAATAGTGCCCTAGATATTTTACTTCTTGTTCAACAAACTGGAGTTTGGTTTTTGATACTTTGAGTCCCTGTAAACTAAGAAAATTCAATAATCGTATGCTCTCTTATCTAACCACTTCCTCATCCTGCCCTGCTAGCAATCTATCATCTAGGTACTGCACCAACACCGCCTCAGGGCTGCGTTCACACTCCTGTAAAATCTGTTCTAAACCTTGCCCAAACAAGTTGGGTGACTCTGTAAATCCCTGGGGGAGTACCGTCTATCGCAACTGTTGTTTTCTGTGAGTGTCTGGGTCCTCCCACTCAAAGGCAAAATAATTTCGACTTTCCTCATCTAGTGGGCAAGTCCAAAAGGCATCTTTTTAGTCTATCACACCACACCACTTATCATTAGGTGACTCAGAAGGGTATATGGGTTAGCCACCACGGGAAATCGACTCACAGTCCCCTTGTTTACCTCCCTCAGGTCATGTACCAGCCTCCATTTCCCATCTTTTTTTTTTTTTTACAGGTAAAATGGGGGTGGTAAAGGGAGACATGTAAGGTTCAAGCAAGCCTTTTTCTAACAACCTTTCTATTTCTGGTTTTAACCCCCTTCGACCTTCTTCAGATATTGGATATTGTCTTACCCGAATGGGTATTTCTGGGCTAGAGATTTTAACTTTAAAGGGCGTTATGTTCAGTTTCCCTACTGAATCTTCCATATACCACACTTCACAATTAATTTTATTCTCATCTTCCACCCTGAGAGGACATAATCTTATCTGAATTTCTTTCTCCGTTACTTCTAAATTAACACCCAATTCGATTATTAAATCCCACCCCAAGAGATTATATTCAGCTTCACGAACTAAAAGTAAATTTCCCACTCCTACTATGGAGTTGGTTTCGATAATCACCGCCTTTATAACAAGAACACGAAATGGCTCTCCTTTTGCCCCAATTACTTGCATTGTGTCGGAGGATATTTTGCATCCCCTGGGCAAGGCTTGTATGGTAGATCACTCTGCCCCGGAATCGACAAGAAATTAAATTTCTTGCTGCTGGGGGCCCACTTTCAATTTTATCAAGGGCTCTGTTCCTTTTTGGGTCCCCAGCAAAAAGAGCCCCTGACACCCCTATTCCGCTTTGAACATTTTCTCATCCGCCATTTTCTTCCTACAGTTCCACTTAATGTGCCCTTTCTTTCCACAGTACAAACATTCTATCGGCTCACCCTGTTCCATTGTAGTCTCGCTATTAAGGGGTCTTGTCTTAGGACTAGGCCCCTTATACTCTGCCCTTCGATCTTTGGATTTCTGAGCTGTACCTTCTCTGACTGCTGCAACCATCATTCGTACAGTCCTCCGCTCCTTTTCATCCTCTCTCCTGACATACACTTTCTGAGCTTCCCTCAATAGTTCATCTAACAACATTTCCAAATTTCTACTTTTTGTTTCCCTTAGTTTCTATTACTTCTCTAGGGGAGATCTCACCATTTCAGGTGTCAGGCTACCCCGAGAAGCATACGGCTTGTCCTCCCCCCGCCTCCTTCCCCCTCCGCCGCTTCTAGCAGCGCTTTTTCTTTTTTTTTTTTTTTTTTTTAATATATATTTTTCTTTCTCTCCTTGCTGCAGTTTAGACACAGGCAAGGCCACATGGACGGGGGAGGTTCAGTTTATCTTACAACTTAGCACAGGCTTGTGATTTATGTTACAACACAGGCCTGGGATATTTAGCTTTCTTATTTTTCGATTTAATTCCAGTCATAATATACTTCATATGCAGTTCCAATTACCTCAGCGATAGTTACGTTCCTCAGTCTCATTTACCTTTGCAGACGTCAGAAAAACAACATATTAAACATCAATTCCTTACATTCATTTTAGATCCAAATCAGTCTATCCACAGAACAACACTAACTTCAATACAGCTAATTCAGAATTTCACATTCAAATCACTTCCCCCACTAATTTATTCTCATGTGTACAGATGCAGCTTAACGGGGAGCAAGGTGGTACTTTAATAATGGAAACAGTTCTCATTTTGTAATTATACCATCCCCAAACCAGGACCCAACCTCCGGTGTGCACACAAAAGAGCCAAATCCAGCACACCGAGATGTGACACAGCCTATCACAGAGCTGTGCAAGTTCAGATGCCAGAACAAAGCCAGCAAGCCAGAAAGAATAGCACTGGCTATCATACACAAAACTCCATTACCACATCCACACAGTCAAGATCGCTTGCAGTTCATCTCACGTATATGTATTAGGTCCTAAGAATTGATCAACCCGCCCAGCTACTCCTAGCGGGTCCTCTAAAAGGCTCCTCATTTCCTTTTTAAAATCTCTAACGTCTCCGGAATTGAGGGGCACCGCCACATACCCCATTCCCACCTGTGGACCTCCCATCGCAATTTCTCGCAACGGATATAATTGTCCCGTAGCCTGGTACTGCTGCTGTCTAGTTTTACTACGTGTGACGGGCCCTGTGGGTTGACTGAGATTCATTTCCTCCAGGTTCGGTGCCAGTGGTGGAGCATTCGGACTAGGGGCCAACACCAGGGGTGGTGGCGGCGGCACATAAGGTGGGGGTGTTACGGGAATTTCTTCCTCATGCCGCTTGTTTCTTCGTTTATCGTACTTCTCGTCCCCCTTTTCTTTTAAGGGATACAGATTGATCCTAGTTTCTGACCCTATCTATAAGCGTGCATAATCACTCTCCTCTTGACTAAATGGTTCCTTTGAGTTAACATAAAGATTCAGGGCTTGGCAAATCCAATCCTCAGAGGATCCGAATACTGGCCAAAACAGGTGGTCCTTACGGATTTCCTTACTGCCCCAAACTTCCATACAATAGTGTATCATTTTTATTTTACTCTTACCCCGCCTAGAGGGGTAAATCGTTCCAATATTTGATCATTAATCCTAGTAGACTATCCTGAGGAATTGCTTGCGAATCCCCACCCATGGGACCAGAAGGTCTACTTTTCTTCTGTCCCATCTTCCAGGGTACACTCACGCACACTCACACGCGCTCCCCTTGTTCGTGACTCGCTCCCTCGCGGGCTACGAGAACTGCACTACTGGAGGGTCCGCACTCGCTTCATCCGCAATTGGACATCTCAGTCATCGTACCCCAGGAATCCCAGCCCCAACCCGAGTGGAAATCCGGCCTATAGTCACGCGTCCTGCGTGTTCACTCGGGGTCTTCGTGCACAAAGTTTAAGGGGCTGCCGGCATTTACTTTGCTTATTGCAATTTAGAAGGTTCGTCGGTGAAGGGTGGCGACAAAATCCTCCAAGGGCCGCTAGAAAAAGAAGCGGGGCGCCTCCCTCAAAAAGGATCGCCGCCGAATATCCTTCATCCGAGTCATGGCACCAAATTGTAATAAATTTTGACTCGATCTTGTAAATAACAAGAATTTATTTAGAATCCGGCAATAAGCAAAGACAGCGCTGGGTGCGGCCTAGAGCCCTCAGTCTCTCTCACGGCACGCGCACACCGCTAATTCAGTTCTCTGGGTTTTTAAAGTCCATCTCTGGTCCACAGCTTCCGGATGTAACTTGTCACTCATGTTGAAGGCTCGTATCATGTGGGCGTTGACTGCTGTGTAGCCAGTTTTGGTCGCCTTACTTTGGTTACTTATTAGGTAAATACATCGAGCAGAACAAAGCAAGCAAGCATACAAAGACTTCTCAGAACTCAAACAAACATCTCCTGGTTAGGTAATTACATCAAGCAGGACAAAGCAAGTAAACATACAAAAAAACATCTCCTTGTCAGGTAAATACATCAAGCAGGACAAAGCAAGTAAGCATACAAAAAAACTCAAACAAACATCTCCAGGAGCTTTAATGAACAAACATTTCTCGGAACTACTTGTTACATACCCCGTCTCTGCTATTGCGTCCCCTCGGACTCTGCATCGCCCCCGGGTACCTCATCCCCCCCGGTACCGAACCCCCAGGCACTGCATCTCGTCCCGGGTACCAAGCCCCCAGGCACTGCATTCCCCCCGGTACTGAACCCCTGGGTATCGCACCCCCCCCCGGTACCGAATCCCTGGGCACTGTATTCCCCCAGGTACCGAACCCCTGGGCCCTGCACCCGCTCCGGGTACCGAATCCCCAGGCACCTCACCCCCCCCAGGTGTCAAACCCCCAGGCCTTGCATCCCCCCCGGGTACCGAACCCGCTGGCACTGCATCCCCCCTGGGTAACGAACCCCCGGGCACTGCATTCCCCCCGGGTACTGAACCCACTGGCACTGCATCCCCCCCGGGTACCGAACTCTCAGGCCCTGCATCCCCCCCGGGTAATGAACCCCCGGGCACTGCACCCCCCACCCCGGTCTCTGCTCGAAAGCGAAAGGGGAAGGCGGGTCTGGTCACGCCGGATATGTCCAGCGGCGGGTGGCGGGGCCGAGCCTCGGACCCCCCCCGGGAGCCCTGAGCCCTCCGGCCCTGCCCCAGTGCCGCCATCGTCCATGGCGCGGCCGCTTCTGCCGCTGCTCTGCGCTACCGTCGGTAAGCGGGACTCACTCGAGCTCCCTCGCCTCGCCGCCGGCGTCGCCACGCCGTTCCCGGGGTGTCCGCGCCGTCCCCGGGGTGTCCACGCCGTTCCCGGGGTGTCCGCGCCGTCCCCAGGGTGTCCGCGCCGTTCCCGGGGTGTTCACGCCGTCCCCGGGGTGCCCAATCCACTGCCTGGGGTGCCTGCGGTGCTCCCTGGGTACACACACCTCCCTCCTGCTGCCCCATGCACCCCCGCGGCGTACCCACGCTGCTCTTCGGAGTGCCCAGGCTCCCTCTTGGGGTACCCATGCTGCACCCCTGGGTGCCTACCCTACTCCCTGGGGTGCTAAGGCTCCTTTCTGGGATGCCCACGCTGCTCCCTGGGTGCCCACACCTCCCTCTAGCTGCCCCATGCACCCCCCTGGGGTACCCACACTGCTCCTTGGGGTGTTCAGGCTCTTTCCTGGGGTGCCCACACTGCTCCTTGGGGTGCTCAGGCTCCCTCCCAGGGTACCCACGCTGCACCCCTGGGTGCCCACACCTCCCTCTAGGTGTCCCATGCACCTCCCTGGGGTACCCACACTGCTCCTCCGAGTGCCCAGGCTCCTTCTTGGGGTACCCATGCTGCACCCCTGCGTGCCCCCACTGCTCCCTGGGTGCCCACACCTCTCTCTAGGTGCCCCAGGCCCACCCCTGGGGTGTCCATTCCCTGGGGTGCTCAGGCTCCCCACTGGGGTGTTCATGGTGCTTCCTGTGTGCACACATCTCTCTCTTGGTGCCCCATGAACGCCCTGGGGTATCCACACTGCCCCCCGGGGTGCCCTTGCTGCTCCTTGTGTGCCCATACCTCTCTCTAGGTCCCCCATGCACCCCGAAAAGGTGCCCATGCTGCACCGTGGGGCACCCTGGGGTACCTGTACTGCTCCCTGTGTGCCCACACCTCCCCCTAGCAGCCCCACATGCACCCCCAGGGCGTCCAAGCTGCTCCCTGGGGTGCCTGGATCCCTCCTGGGGTGCTCATGCTGTTTCCTGCTATGCCCACACCTCTCTCAAAGTGCCCTATGCCCACCCCTGGGGTACCCACCTGCACCCTGGGGTCTCCATGCTGCTCTTTGGGGTGCCTGGGCTCCTTCCTGGGGGGCCCACGGTGCTCTCTGCATGCCCACACCTCTCTCTAGCTGCCCCATGTACCCCCCCGTGGTACCCACACTGCACCCCTGGATGCCCAAGATGCTCCATGCGTGTCCACACCTCTCCCCGCATCCCCCATACCCACCCTGGGGGTACCCACACTGCATCCCGAAGCACCCACACCTCTCTCAAGGTGCCCCATGCACCCCTCTGGGGTGCCCACGCTGCACCCCAGGGTGCCCATGCTGCTCCACGCATGCTCACACCTCTCTCTGGGTGTCCCATGCCCACCCCTGGAGTGCCCACGCTGCTCCCTGGGGTGCCCAAGCTGCACCCCCATGTTCCCCTTGCACCCCTCTGGGTGCCCACCTCCCTCCTTGGGTGCCCACTCCACCTCCCCACCAGTGTCCAGGGAGGCTGGGAGTGAATTTAGGGTCCACGTGATGGACCCACAGGAGCTGCATCACTGCAGGATTTCACCCTGGGTGGGCTCTGTGGGTTTTCCATGGGACTGTGATTTGTCCACGGCTGAGAATCACCACTGGATCGGGAATGTCACAGGGTGTCTTGCATGTCCTAAAGCAGCTTTAGGAAAAATCACCATCACAGCCCAGCGTGGAGCTGGCGATGCTGACACCCCAGCGAATTGCTGACAGCATTGGCGAGACTATTAGGAAATGTTTAATTAATATTTAATTAAATAAACATGTTGGAATTGTGAAGGGTGGGCGTGGAAGCGTAGGAAATGGGGCTGGAAGGGACTGAAAAGGTTCGGGACAGCTTTAGTGCTGTCCCTTCTCCTAGCTCCTGTCTGCTGCCAAAGCTGCAACGCCCTGGAAAATCATGGAGTCACAGAATCATTTTGGTTGGAAAAGACCTTTAAGATCATGGAGACCAACTGTTAACCCATCCCTGTCCCTGCCCCATGTCCTGAGAACCTCATGTCCGTCTGTCCAGCCCTCCAGGGATGGTGACTCCAGCACTGCCCTGGGCAGCCTGTTCCAATGCCCCACAGCCCTTTGGGGAAGAAATTGTTCCCAGATCCAACCTCAACCCCCCCGGCGCAACTTGAGGCCGTTTCCTCTGGTCTTGTTTTTCATTATCACTTACAGACCCTCATACCCACTACACGTGGGCACCTGGGAAGGTGGAGCAGTCGCAGAGGAGACGTTCCTGCTGCCCCAGGACCTTGTCACCATTCCCCCTTTAATTCAGTCAACAGACAATTTGGGATGTGCTGGTTGTGCTGACACATCCCATGACGCTCACTCTGGGCATCACGTCCTCTCCTGCTTCTCATTCCTGGCACAACTGGTCAGCCATAAATATTCTTCAGTTTGAATGTGAAAACGTTTTATTTATTCCTATGATTTCAGTGCTCCTGAGGAATTCTTCAGTCTTGGGCACAGAACTCCGAAATTTCTCTTTTTCACCACTTTTTTTTGCTTATGCTTTTTAAACCATTAGCAGAAAATGCTCTAGAAAATAGAAAGAAAAATCGTTACGTTTTCCTGGTGTGGATTCTCTGGTGTCTCGTTGTGGTTGTGCAGCCCCATGAGCTGGAGGGGACATCTCCATGCTGTGGGATGACAGCACAAAACAGCATTTGCATCCCTGGGACTAATCCAAGCAACTCTATGTTCTGCTTCCCAACCTGTCGGGACGAGCTCACCAGCATAATTTGAGATCGCTGGCTGAGAAAGCCAAAAAAAGCAAAGCAAAAATGTGCTTAATTCATGCAATACCAAAAAAAAAAACACCCCAACAAATCACAAACCTATTGTGTGTGTATTTTGGCCTGGAAATTTAATATCAGTGGGATACAGGGAATTAGGGTGGAAATAAAGCAGCCAGAGGTATTTTCACAGGACGGCTGGTTCCCAGCACCACAGCTCGTTTGGGAGGTTCGTTAACGATGCAACGGGGTTTTGAGCGCTTGGGCTGGCACATCAATGGGAAAATTCAACCTGCAAAGCTCAGAGGGAATGGAGACGAGCGCAGAGATGCTTCTGGCCATCCTGAGAGAGTCTTGTGAGCTTTTCCTTGAATTAAAAAGCAAAATAGAAGACAGATGTTGGGTTTTTGCCGTGTGGAAGTCCCCAGTGGTGCACAGATCCAGGGAATTTTATCAATCTGCTTCAATAAAAAAGCAAATAGGAGATGGAGAGGTTTTAGTTACCACCGATCTTGCTTGGAAGCAAGAGCTTTATCACGGTCCCAGTTCTCTCCATCCATCCATCCATCCATCCATCCATCCATCCATCCATCCATCCATCCATCCATGTTTTGCACCATTTCCAATTCACTATATAAAGGAAACCTAAATCTTGGCCACACATCTCCAGTGCTGGAAAACTGAATTCTCAAAGATTTCCTCCTCTTTTCCCCCTCGGCACGTGTTCATCTCATTGAACAAACTAAAATCCATGCAGCGATGGGACGAGATGCCGGGGTCATGATCCTGGACAGCAGAGATGTTGGGGTTTTCCCATTGAAGGATTTGGGTGTTTTGTGGAAGAGAAGTTTATTTTAGAGTTGAACCAAGTGGAAAAAAAGTGCTTTGGTGAGATTACAGTGACAAGATCAGGTTTAAGAGCTGAAAGGCATAAGCAGGACTCAACAAGTCCCTGTTTTTCCTGGACATTTTGGTGCTTCGGGCTGGATTTCAGTGTCCGCGGGTTGTGTTGGCACTGGGAGGGCTTTTCATTCGTTTTCTGGCACAGCTTCTGTTCTGGTGACGTGTGAGGCTGTTGTGAAATGTCCTGTGGGGTTTTCTCGCAGTGCTCCCAGAAATTCTGCTGCTGCCTTGAGCAGAGGCTGAGAACCAACATGCTCAGCACACACATGGGCACCACATCACTTGCACTCTCCGGCCACAGCGGCTGCAGCTTTTTGGGGTGTTCCAGCACCAGGGGACACACATGGACCCACCTGAGCACTGAAATGGAGCAGACACACCTATTCTGGAGATAGATAAATTGATTTTTATCTGCAGGAGTTTTGGGTGCGCATGTGGTGCTCCTGTCCCCACTGTGCTCCCATCACCGTCCCGCTCCCGATCCCAGACCAACTGTGCATCCCTCACACCAAACGTGTTTCATCCCAGTTGAGCATCAATTCATCCACCTTGCACATCACATCCCAGCCACGGATCACTCCATCCCGGCCCTGTGGGACTCTCTGTAACTCCCTGAAAGGAGCTTGGAGACAGGGGGGTCGGGCTCTGCTCCCCAGGAACAAGCGCCAGGAGCAGAGGAAACGGCCTCAAGTTGCACCAGGGGAGGTTGAGGTTGGATCTGGGGAACAATTTCTTCCCCAAAGGGCTGTGGGGCATTGGAACAGGCTGCCCAGGAGTCACCATCCCTGGAGGGGTTGAACGGATTGGAAATGAGGTTCTCAGGGACATGGGGTAGTGCCAGGGCTGGGTTAACACTTGCACTCAATCTTTGAAGGTCTTTTCCAACCAAAATGATTTTATGATTCTGTGACATCCCATCCCTGCATTGCTCCATCCTGTCCATGCATTTGCGTCCCAGCCATAAATCATCCCAGCCTATTTGTGACAGGCCAAGGGGTGATGGTTTTAAACTAAAGGAGGGAGATTCAGGTTGGACATGAGGAAGGAATTGTTGCCCTGAGGGTGGTGAGAGCCTGGCCCAGGTTGGCCAGAGAGGTGGTGGATGAACCATCCCTGAGACATCCCAGGCCAGGCTGGACGGGGCTCTGAGCACCCTGAGCTGGTGACGATGTCCCTGCTCATGGCAGGGGGCACTGGGGAGCTGGGAAGGTCTTTCAGCCCAAACCCGTCTGTAGTTTTGTGATTCTAGGGCTGACCCTGTGCATGGGTTGCGCTGACAGCAAGCCCACAGTGGGACCCAAAGACTGGGGGTCAATGTGACAATTCGAGGTGCTTCGTGTTCCTGCAGCACACCTGGCAGGAGGGGGGTGTTCGCTGAAACAGGGGAGCGAGCTCTGGAGCCGGGAGGGTGGGTGCTCAGGAGCTTCGCCCTGGGTTTGGCGATGCTGACCTGCCGGTCATGTGGAATGGAAATGGTCGTGGAGCCCCTGAGACTGGGGGTCCCCATGGTGTGGTTTTCTGTTGGAGCGATAAAGGACTCAGCAAACACTTTGATTCAATGTGAATCACACTAAAGCCATTTATTATAGAAACAAGCCTCCTTATATATGCAACTATATTCTAATCACGCGTCCACGCTCCAAGCATGGATTCGCTAAATGAGTATCGTGGGCTGTCCGTGCGCTGGAGTCTCACTGATGATGCGTCCGATGATTCACGCCACGCCAGGACCCCGCTGATTGAGGACGCCCCTCTTTCTCACAGCAGGTTCTGTTCTCAGCTTCCCAAAGCGGCCTTGAGATTCCTTTGAGCCTGACTAATTCAGCAACAGATCTTTATCCATCAAAACCCCGCCACAGTTTCCCTTGTGTCCTGGGGACTTGGTTGGGGACCACGGAGGCGAGGAAGCCTGAGCTCAGCTCTGACATCACTGCTCACTCTGACATCAATTGTGATGTCACAGCACAGCGCCGCTGCATGGGCATTCTATACGGGCAGGAGGCTGCAGTGGGACAGGGAACATGGGGGGACTGCACGGGTGGTGAGCAACTGGAGCAGCTGTGCAACATCTGCGGAGGGAGGTGGTCCTTGTCCCCGTGTCACTGCTCCCTCCTGGCATGTGTCACCATAGCAGGGGTAACTGCCACCCCCTGTTTCCACTGCAGCTGTCACCCTCTGTCACCTCCTACCAGCACCGCTGCTTTTCAACAGAGCGACGCGCAGCCCTGGTCTCGGAGTCACCGTGCCCAGAAGCAAAGGGGCAGCAGAGACTGGTCAGCCTGTTGTCACCATGGATTCCTCAAATATCATCAAGGTTACTGTGAAGACGCTCAAACAGGAGGAGAAGTTCGAGGTTGCTCAGAGCAGCACCATCCAGGAGTTTAAGAAAGAAGTTGCCAAACGTTTCAAAACATCCCCTGATCTGCTGGTCCTGGTATTTGCTGGGAAAGTCCTCAAGGATCAAGACACTTTGAGCCAGCATGGAGTTCACAGTGGGGTCAACATCCACGTTGTCATCAGGTCCCAGCAGAAACCACAGGATGGCCTGGCAGATCAAGAAAGAGCGACCGCCCTCATGCAACCTCCCAGCTGCAGCAATTCCAACTTATTCTGCTTGGGAAGCACGGGTCATCTGCAAAACCCAAGCTTAATCCATCACGACTTGTCTGAGCTGTCGACCTCCAGCCAGGAAACAGTGGCACAGACCATGGCGGACCTCTTGTCCAGGATCCCTGCTTCAGGCCTGGATCTGAACACCATCAACAACACCACACTTCTGCTGGGCTTCCTCCTTGGGGTGACGGACGTATTTCTCCTGGGCCTGGACTCCACAGACACGTTGGACTTGGAGAGCAGCATTCAAGAAGAAGAGGTACCCCTGCACAGCTTGAAAAGGGAGATGCAGACTGCTTTGGTGCAGGATGTCCTCGACAATGCCGACATTGTCAGGGACCTCCTCACGTCCAGCCCTCAGATGCAGCAGCTGGCTGAAGAAAATCCTGAGATTGGCCACATTCTCAGTGACCCCCAGACTATCAGAGAAATGCTGGAGGCCTCCAGCAGCCCTGCCGTAAGGCAGGAGATGATAAGGAACCATGATGTGGCCATGAAGAACCTGGAAAGCATCCCTGGAGGGTTCAGCGCTCTGGAGCAGCTGTACAGAGAGGTTCAGGAGCCCATCTTGGACGCTGTGCAGATGGGAAACAGCCCCTTTGCTCCCCAGGGCAGTGACCCACCCGTGACGGGAGCCAGGCTACCAGCCCACACCGAAAACCGGAGGCCATTACCCAACCCTTGGGCTCCGCGGTCCAGCGGGGTCAGTGGTAATGCAGGGGACTGCGATGGCCAGTTCGCCATCAGCAGCACAGGTGACAGTTTCACCTCACTGAGCTTGGGTCCTGCGGCAGGACCGGTGGTGCCCAACTCGGGGCAGGTTCAGACCATGGTTGAGCAGCTGACAGGAGACCCAAAGCTCATGCACAGCCTGGGGAGTGCGGTAACACACCCCGACAGCCCCGCACAAGTGCTTCTGAACAGCGCCGAGACACCGAGTGACGGAAATTCTCCATGTGAAGACCAGCAGGTGCAGCAGCTGCCACCGGAGCTGGAGGATGCCGAGATTTCGTCCCTGCTGAGGAACCCGCGGGCGCTGCAGGCGTTGCTGCAGATCCAGCAGGGATTACAGACCCTCTCGACAGAGGTACCGGATTTTATACTGAGTTTGCAGGACCCAAGTGTGCAGCTGGATCTGGAAAGCATGGACGACTCGTCACAAAGCAGCGAGTCTGACGACAGTGGAGATTTCAAGTCAGATGGGGAGCAAGGAGAACATCAGATGGAGATGGATGAGGAGGTGCCACAGGCCAGATTTGGGAGACAAATGGAGCAGCTCAGGGCCATGGGCTTCCAGGACCAGAGCGCAAACTTGGAGGCGCTGATTGATGCAGAAGGAGACGTCAGTGCAGCAGCGGAGATACTGGCGAAAGCACCGTCATCGGACAAGATACCATAACTGGTTTGTCCAAATGAACCGGTTACAGCACCTCCTCTGTCAATGGCTGCATTTCAGTCTCACCCCACACTAAAAGCAGCAGGGTGCATGCTAACAAGTTGTGTGCTGTAGCGTTCTTCCATCCGTGAGAATTGATTTCCCCTGGTCCGCAAGGGTTTCTTGCATCCAAAGGCAATAGACTGAAGAGCTTTCTGTGTCGCCTGTCACTGCCGGCATCAGCCTTTCCTCAAGGGAGCAAATGCTGTTATGAAAGTCAATGTGTCACTTCTGCCACTGCGTCTCCTGTGCGTGTGCTGTCCGTGAGGGTTATCTTAACAGTCAGTGGTGGCTGTAAGTCACGTTTACATCCCAAATGTATGCACAGTGGGTTTTTACCCACCTGTTGTTGCACGGAAGGATTGAATTTCATGCACCAGTTCAGAGTTCAGCGTTCCGGGAGCGGCGCGTTCCGGGGCCACCAAGCGCTGTTTACTAGAGGGTGTTGGGCCGGTGCTGGAGCGAGCTGAGAGAAGAGAACGGAGCTGGGGAAGGGGGTGTCTGGCCCCGTTGTTGGGGATTTGGGGATGCTGGGGGGGTTAGGAGGGGGCACCACCGGCTGAGCCCCACTCTGTTGTCTCTGAATCGCTGCCTATTTGTTTGTATTTGAGCAGGTTTGCAGCAAAACTGGGAAATGGGGGGATGCTGTGTCTGGCATGCTGTATCTGGGATGTTGTATCTGGGATACTGTATCTGGGATGCCATATCTAGGATGCTGTGTCCGGGATGCTGTGTCCGGGATGCTGTATCTGGGATGCGGTATCTGGGATGCTGTACCTGGCATGCCGTATTAGATATGCAGTATATAGCATGATGTTTCTAGGACGCTGTATCTAGGATGATGTATCTGGGATGCTGTATCTTGGAAGCTGTATCTGGGATGCTGTATCTGGGATGCTGTATCTGAGATACTGTATCTAGGATGCTGTGTCTGGGAACGGTATGTGGGATACTGTATACAGGATTCCTTATCTTGGGTGCTGTACCTGTGATGCTGTATCTAGGATGCTGTATCTATGATGCTGTATATATTATGCTGAATCTGGGATGCTGTATCTACAATGCGGTATCTGGGATGCTGTACCTGGCATGCCGTATTAGATATGCAGTATATAGCATGATGTTTCTAGGATGCTGTATCTGGGATGATGTTTCTGGGATGCTGTATTTTGGAAGCTGTATCTTGGATGCTGTATCTGGGATGCTGTATCTAGGATGCTGTATCTAGGATGCTGTATCTGGGATGCTGTATCCGGGATGTTCTATCTGGGATGCTGTATCTGGGATGTTGTATCTGGGATACTGTATCTGGGATGCTGTATCACGGATACTGTATGTGGTATGCTCTATCTACCATGCTGTATCTAGGATGCAGCATCTGAGATGCTGTATCTAGGATGCTGTATCTGGGATGCTCTATCTAGGATGCTGTATCTGAGATACTGTATCTAGGATGCTGTATATGGGATGCTGTATCTGGGTACTGTATGTGGGATACTGTATCCAGGATTCCTTATCTTGGATTCTGTACCTGGGATGCTATATCTAGGATGATGTATCTGGGATGCTGTATCTATGATGCTGTATATATTATGCTGAATCTGGGATGCTGTATCTACAATGCGGTATCTGGGATGCTGTACCTGGCATGCCATATTAGATATGCAGTATATAGCATGATGTTTCTAGGATGCTGTATCTGCGATGATGTATCTGGGATGCTGTATCTTGGAAGCTGTATCTGGGATCCTGTATCTGGGATGCTGTATCTGGGATGCTGTATCTGGGATACTGTATCTGGGATACTGTACCTAAGATACTCTTTCTGGAATGCTGTATCTAGTATGCTGTATATGGGATACTGTATCTGGGATACTGTATCTAGGATGATGTCTCTAGGATGCTGTATCTGGGATGCAGTATCTGGGATGATGTATGTGGGATACTGTATCTAGGACGCAGCATCCGGGATGCTGTATCTAGGATGCTGGATCTTGGATGCTATATCTGGATGCTGTATCTGGGATACTCTATCTAGGATGCTGTGTCCGGTATGCTGTATCTGGGATCCTGTATCCTGGATGGTGTATCTGGGACGCTCTATCTGGGATACGGTATCTAGGGTGTTCCATCTCTTATGCTGTATCTCGGATGCTGTATCTGGGGCTGTATCTGGGATACTGTACCTAGGATGCTGTATCTAGGATGCTGTATCTAGGATGATGTATCTGGAATGCTATATCTGGGATGCTGTATCAGGGATGCTGTATCTAAGATGATGTATCTGTGATACTCTATCTGGGATGGTGTATCTGGGATTCTGTATCTGGGATACTGTATCTGGCATGCTGCATCTGGGATGATGTATCTGGGACGCTCTATCTGAGATACTGTATCTGGGATGCTGTATCTAGGATGCTGTGTCTGCGATGCTGTATCTGGGATACAGTATCTAGGATAATGTATCTAGCATGATCTGTCTGGGATGCTGTATCTAAGATGCTGTATCTGGTATGCTGTATCTGAGACACGATATCTAGGATACTGTATCTAGCATGATCTGTCCGGGATGCTGTATCTAAGATGCTGTATCTTTGATAACGTATCTAGGATGCTGTATCTGGGGTACTGTATCTAGGATGATGTATCTGGGATACTGTATCTGGGATGCTGTATCTAGGATGCTATACCTAGGATGATGTATCTGGGATGCTGTATCTAGGATGCTGTATTTACGATGCTGTATCTACGATGCTGTATCCAGTATGCTGTATCTTGGATGCTGTATCTAGTACGCTGTATCTGGGATGCCGTATCTTGGACGCTGTATATAGCATGCTGTATCTGGGATGCTGTATCTAGAATTATCTATCTAGGATGCTGTATCTGGGATGCTGTATCAAGTATGCTGTATCTGGAATGCTCTATCTGGGATGGTGTATCTTGGATGCTGTATCTGGGATTCCGTATCTGAGATGCTGTATCTAGGATGCTGTTTCTTGTATGCTCCTATGTGGGATGCTCTATCTGGGATGCTGTATGAGGGATACTGTATCTGGGATGCTGTATCTGGGTACTGTATCTGGGATACTCTATCTACGATTCCTTATCTTGTATGATGTATCTGGGATGCTGTACATAGCATTCCGTATCTGATATGCAGTATATAGCATGATGTTTCTACGATGCTGTATCTAGGATGATGTATCTGGGATGCTGTATCTTGGAAGCTGTATCTGGGATGATGTATCTGGGATGCTGTATCTAGGATTCTGTATCTGGGATGCCATATCTGGGATACTGTATCTAGCATACTGTATCTAGGATACTGTTTCTGGGATGCTGTATCTGGGATGCTGTATCTAGGATGCTGTATCTGGGATGCTGTATCTGGGATGCTGTATCTAGGATGCTGTATCCTGGAATGCTGTATGTGGGATGCTGTATCCGGGATGCTGTATCTGGGATGCTGTATCTAGAATGCTTTGTCTGGGATGCTGTTTCTGGGATGCTGTATCTGGGGTAATGTATCTGGGATGCTCTATATAGGATGCTCTATCTGGGATGCTGTATCAAATATGCTGTATCTGGGATCCTGTATCTGAGATGCTGTATCTAGGATGCTGTATCTTGGATGCTGTATCTGGCATGCTCTATCTGGGATGCTGTATCTAGGATGCTGTATCTGGGGTGCTGTATCTGGGGTGCTGTATCAGGGATACTGTATCTGGGATGCTGTATCTGGCATACGGTATCTAGGATACTGTATCTATGATTCCTTATCTTGGATGCTGTACCTGGGATTCTGTATCTAGGATGATGTATCTGGGATGCTGTGCATAGCATTCCGTATCTGATATGCGGTATATAGCATGATGTTTCTACGATGCTGTATCTAGGATGATGTATCTGGGATGCTGTATCTTGGAAACTGTATCTGGGATGATGTATCTGGGATGCTGTATCTAGGATTCTGTATCTGGGATGCCATATCTGGGATACAGTATCTAGCATACTGTATCTGGAATACTGTATCTGGTGTGCTGTATCTAGGATGCTGTATCTGGGATGCTCTATCTCGGTACTGTATCTGGGATACTGTATCTAGGATGCTGTATCCGGGATGCTGTATCCGGGATGCTGTATCTGGGATGCTCTATCTCGGTACTGTATCTGGGATACTGTATCTAGGATGCTGTATCCGGGATGCTGTATCCGGGATGCTGTATCTGGGATGCTGTATCTAGGATGCTGTATCCTGGAATGCTGTATGTGGGATGCTCTATCTGGGATTCTGTATCTAGAATGCTTTGTCTGGGATGCTGTTTCTGGGTTGCTGTATCTGGGGTAATGTATTTGGGATGCTGTATATAGGATGCTGTATCTGGGATACTGTATCTGGAATGCTGTATCTAGGATGCTGTATCTTGGATGCTGTATCTGGGATGCTGTATCTATGTTTCTGTATCTGGGATGCTGTATCTCAAATGCTTTATCTAGGATGCTGTATCTGGGATTTTGTATCTGGGATACTGTATCTGGCATGCTGTATCTTGGATGCTGTATCTGGGATGCTGTATCTGGCATGTTGTATATGGGGTGCTGTATCTGGTATACGGTATCTAGGACGCTCTATCTGGGATACTGCATCTGGGATGCTGTATCTAGGATGCTGTGTCTGGGATGCTGTATCTGGGATGCTGTATCTGGGATACGGTATCTAGGATACTGTATCCAGCATGATCTGTCTGGTATGCTGTATCCAAGATGCTGTATCTGGAATGCTGTATCTGGGGTACTGTATCTAGGATGATGTATCTGGGATGCTGTATCTAGGATGCTATACCTAGGATGTTGTATCTTGGATGCTATATCTAGGATGCTATACCTAGGAAGACGTATCTGGGATGTTGCATGTAGGATGCTGTGTCTTGGATGCTGTATCTAGGATGCTGTATCTAGGATGCTGTATCTGGGATGCTGTATCTAGGATGATTTATGTAGGATGCTGTATCTGGGATGCTGTATCTAGGACCCTGTATCTAGGATACTGTATTTAGGATGCTGTATCGGGGATGCTGTATCTAGAATGCTATATCAAGGATGCTGTATCTTGGATGCTGTATCTAGGAGGCTGTATCTGGGATGCCGTATCTGGGACGCTGTATCTAGCATGCTGTATCTAGGATTCTGTATCTGGGATGCTGTATGTGGTATACTGTATCGTGGATGCTGTATCTGGGATGCTGTATCTGGGATGCTGTATCTAGGATGCTGTATCAGGGATGCTGTATCTAGGATGCTGTATTGGGGATGCTGTATCTGGGCACAGTATCACACAGTATCACAGTATGTTTGGGTTTGGAAGGGACCTCAAAAGAACATCTAGTCCAATCCCCCTGCTGGAGTAGGAACACCTAGTTGAGGTCACACAGGAACATGTCCAGGTGCGTTTTGAATGTCTCCAGCGATGGAGACTCCACAACCCCCCTGGGCAGCCTATTCCAGTGCTCTGTTACCCTTACTGAGAAGAAGTTTTTTTCTCAAATTTAAGTGGAACCTCTTGTGTTCAAACTTGATCCCATTACCCCTTATCCTATCATTGTTTGCCACCGAGACGAGCCTGGCTCTATCCTCATGGCACTCACCCTTTATATATTTATAAACATTAATAAGGTCCCCCCTTAGTCTCCTCTTCTCCAAACTAAAGAGACCCAGCTCCCTCAGCCTTTCTTCATAAGAGAGGTGCTCCACTCCCTTAATCATCTTTGTTGCCCCATGCTGGACCCTCTCCAGCAGTTCCCTGTCCTTCTTGAACTGAGGGGCCCAGAACTGGACACAATATTCCAGATGTTGTCTCACCAGGGTGGAGTAGAGGGGAAGGAGGACCTCTCTCGATCTACTAACCACCCCCCTTCTAATACACCCCAGGATGCCATTGGCCTTCCTGGCCACAAGGGCACAGTGCTGGCTCATGATCATCCTGTTGTCCACCAGGACCCCCAGGTCCCTTTCCCCTACACTGCTCTCTAATATGTAATTTCCCAACCTATACTGGAACCTGGGGTTGTTCCTGCCCAGATGAAGGACTCTACACTTTCCCTTGTTAAATTTCATCAGGTTATTCCCCACTCAACTCTCCAGCCTGTCCAGGTCCCGCTGGATGGCTGCACAGCCTTCTGGCGTGTCAGCCACTCCTCCCAGCTTGGTGTCTTCAGCAAACTTGCTGATAGTACACTCTATTCCCTCGTCTAAATCGTTAATGAATATATTGAATAGTATTTGCCCCAATACTGACCCCTGAGGCACTCCACTAGATACTGGCCTCCAACTAGACTCCGCACCATTGACTACCACTCTCTGGCTTCTCTCCTTAAGCCAGTTTGCAACCCACCTCACTACTCTATTGTCTAGACCACACCTCCTCAACTTAGCTGTGAGGATGCTGTGGGAGACTCTGTCAAAGGCTTTACTGAAGTCAAGGTAGACCACATCCACCTCTCTGCCATCATCCATCCACCTTGTTACATTCTCATAAAAGGCTATGGGTTTGGTCAAGCATGACTTACCCTTGGTAAAGCCATGCTGACTGCCCCTAATAACCCTCTTATCCCTGATGTGCCTTGAGATGGCACCAAGGATAAGCTGTTCCATTACTTTCCCAGGAACAGAGGTGAGGCTGATGGCTCTATAGTTACCCGGGTCCTCCTTCTTGCTCTTTTTGAAGACTGGAGTGACATTTGCTTTCCTCCAATCCTCGGGCACCTCTCCCGTTTCCCAAGACTTGGCAAAGATGATGGAGAGCGGTCCAGCAATGACTTCAGCCAGCTCCCTCAGCACCCGCGGATGCATCCCATCTGAACCCATGGATTTATGGATGTCCAGACTATTTAATTGCTCCCTAAACCAGTCCTCATTGACTAAAGCAAACTCCTCCATTGACCTGGCTTCATCCAGGGTCTCAGGGGTACAGGGTTCCCCAGGACAGCCTCCGGCAGAGTAGACAGAGACAAAGAAGGCATTCAGTAATTCTGCCTTCTCTGTATCTTCTGCCACCAGGGCACCCACCCCATTCATCAGTGGGCCTACATTGCCTCTGGTATTAGTTTTATCTGCTATGTATTTGAAAAAGTTCTTTTTGCTGTCCTTGACCCCTCTCGCCAGCTGTAATTCTAAGGAGGCCAATTTCTTCCCCAAAGGGCTGTGGGGCATTGGAACAGGCTGCCCAGGGCAGTGCTGGAGTCACCAACCCTGGAGGGTTGAACAGACGGACATGAGGTTCTCAGGACATGGGGCAGTGCCGGGGCTGGGTTATGGTTGGACTTGATGATCTTGAGTGTCTCTTCCAACCAAAATGATTCTGTGATTCTGTTCTACAGTTGTCTTGTTGTCTGCTTGAGCTTTTTCACCCCCTGCTGTAATCAGGTCACACCAGGGTTGGACACGAGGAGCTGTGAAACCTGTGTTGCAGTGCTGGACGATTGTTGGTGGTGAGTACAGCGCTTGGGTCACCAGAGCTGTCCCTTCATCCTCCTTCAGCAGCACTCAAGCAGTTTGGAGGAAGCCAGTCCTCAAGAACTTGCTGGGAAAGGCCAAGCCAGGAAAAAGGAAAGGTTGATTGCAGGAAAGTATGAAATATATATGCAGGGAGCACTAAGTCAGAAAAGGCTTCCCACGGATGCACAAGCGAGACGCCCTGGAGCTGTGCAGCACTGTGCGAGGAGGACACCCCATCCAATGGACCAAATTCCCACCTAAACCTGAATAGCAATAAACATGTGTCAAATGCTCAGGCCTGTACAAGGATTGTTGTGGTCCCATTTCTTCTTTAATCACTAAAAGGTGTCGGGCGGATGCTGCAGCACTGGGGGGAGATGCAGGGTCTGGTCTGATTGAAGTGGTTTTGGCCGGGGATCCGGTGCGTGCAGGGAGGTGGATTCACTGCGAAACGGCGGCTGGTTTGGGGGGTGAGACCAGAATCCACGGAGTGGGAGATGGGGCTGCAAGAAGCACCTTGTAATGATGCTTCCAGACTGATTGTGGAGGATGGGAGCAGGACAGAGGGACGTGACCAGCGACGGGTCCTTCCTGCTGGGAGCCCTTGGGAGGGGGAAGGTGTAGCCTCAGCCTCTCCCTCTGCATCCTTTTTCGCTCTCCCTCTGCATTGTGCCCAGTCGCGCAGGGGTGGCTGGACCAGCCTGAGCCTCTTCCTTCAGATGCCAAGTCTCAGGGCCCAAACAAGGGGGTTATTTCCCCCTGGGGGGCTCAGCAGCACCTCCTGACCCTGAGCAAGAGGTGGTGGGTGAACCATCCCTGGAGACATCCCAAGCCAGGCTGGATGGGGCTCTGAGCACCCTGAGCTGGTGAAGATGTCCCTGCTCATGGCAGGGGTGGCACTGGGTAGCTGGGAAAGTCTCAACCCAAATCATTCTATGATTTTCCACTTCACAGCAGCAGTTCACTGTCGTGCCGGGTGCTGATAGCTCTGTCCCTGCCCCTCCACCTGCTCTGGGTCACCGCAGGCCGGCCCGGCTGCTCCCAGACTCAGCTGGGGCTGTTTAAGCCCTGACAGGTCTCACCTGGAGCCTGGTGGGTCCATAAGCACCCACTGGGCTCTTTGTGGGCAGCTCCCCTTATAAACCAGCAGCCTGCTTGTGCTCAGGGCTTTTTCTTTCTTTCTTTTTTCCCTCCTTTCTTTTTCACTTTGTCTTTCAGGAACCTCACCTTGGAGGTGGGGAGGGTTGGGCTTTGCTGCCTGTGGGTCTCTAGAGGAGATTTTCTACCCTTCCCAGCACTGCCAAGCAGGTAAGGACACAGCAATGAGCTGCTTCTGCTCCCCCATGGCTGGGCTGGGCTCGGGGGCTCTGCAGTCAGGAGGTGTCCCAGCCCTGTCCTCCTCCTGTTCGCCATCCCGGATGAAGGACGATGTCATCACGTAGCTCTGGAGTGGCCCTGGGGCTTGGTTCCCAGCCCAGCTGCAGCAACTCTCTGATAGCGCAAAGAAACTCTGTCCCGGCGCTGAACGTCCGTGCGTCCCAGAGCTGCTCGCTCGCCCTGCTCAGCCGCGAGGGATTCGGCAAAGGCTTCAGTGGGTACGTGGCTGTTGGGATGTGCACGGGGTCTCACCTCATGTTTGTCCCCAAGGGAATGTGTCTCCTCTCTGGGATGGGTTTAGATTCACGGTCTCAGCACTGGGAGCCTCGCAGGGTGCGGGCTGCTGTTCCCCTGTGTTCAGAGCAGAGCTGGTGTCCCTGGTGTCCCTACTGCCCTTGTGGCAGAGACTGGGCAGTGCTGACATCCCAAAGGCCACCAGCGCACACCTGTGTCCCCACTGCTCTGCCAGGAGCTTCCGCAAGGTGAGCTATGCGTTGAGGGCTGATCTGTTGGACCGCAGCTGCTCCATCCCCAACCCACAGCTGGTCCGGAGGATCGTGTCCCACGTGGAGTTCTACCTTTCCGATGAGAACCTGGCCAAGGACGCTTTCCTGCTGAAACATGTCCAGAAGAACAAGATGGGCTTCGTCAGCATCAAACTGCTGACGTCCTTCAAGAAGGTAGGTGGGTTCTGGTGCCGGCCAGCGGGGCTGGAAGTGGCCTTCATGTGGAGGGTGTCCGTGTGTCTGGGTGTCCTCTGGCTGCTTCTGCTGGGGTGTATGGGTAGGTCCAGGTTGCCATTTCCAGAGCCCATTGGGAACGTTCTCCTGCAAACCCCTAAGATGCTCATGTGGCATGGGGACGTTGCTTTGCTGTGGTTTCAGGTTGATGGGGCCACAACGTGCCCAGACAGCAGGCTTAGGGTGGTCCCTGCCTGAGACGCTCATGGGGACGTGGTGACCCCCGTCTCTTTCACAGGTGAAATATCTGACACGCAACTGGCGGCTCACACTCTACGCCCTGCGGTTCTCAGAGCTGCTGGAAGTGAACGAGGAGGGCACCAAAGTGCGGCGGCGTGTCCCCATCCCTGAGTTCCTGCTCAGCATCCCCCCCAGCAAACTGCTGCTGGCCTGGGAGCTGCTGCCCTGTGAGCAGGATGCGCTGTTGCCGCTGCAGAAGAACTTCCTGGAGACCATCATGAGGATGTTCAGCCCCTTCGGTGCCATCGCCTCCATCCGCATCCTGCGCCCCGGCCGCAAGCTGCCCTCGGATGTGCGCAAATACACGTCGAGCTTGCCGGTGCTGCGCGTTGGTGGAGTACGAGAGCCTGGAGAGCGCCCGCAGAGCCCTGGAGGAGCTCGGCCACCCGGGCGGCCAGAGCATCAGGGTGGTCCAGCTCAGCGGGAAGGGCTCCAAGAAGAAACCGGAGGCGGTGGAGGAGCTGGTGGATCAGCTGGGTTGGAAAGCGCAGGCGACAGCCGCGACGTTCCCCTACGGCCTCGGGGGCTCTCTGCTCGGCAGCGCTCGGGAGCTGAACGGTGCCTCAGCGTTGCCATCGCTCCTCCTGAACAAGGAACCCTCGGAACCCACCTGGCCCAGCAGTGACTTCAATCCCAGCGACTGGAGCGACGCCTTCACTGGATCCCTCCTCTGCAGCGACCTCTGCCCTTCCTTCAATGCCAACGTGGGCACCGGCAGCTGCTCCAGCCCTGAGAGCCCCCACAGTGCCTGGGGCAGTGGAGCGCCCGCCTGGGCCCCCTGGGCCGGCAGCTCCTCTCGGGATCCCAAACCCCGCCCCGGGATCCCCCCAGCAACAACCAGGGTGTCCGAGCAACTCGGGCTCCGTGACAGGGTCCTGCGCCTGCCCCGTGGCCACAATGGCACCGGCGGCTTCTCCAGAAGCATTGGGAGGGGAGAGCTCGTCCTGCAGCACTGAGGCTTCTCTACATTTGGGTTTGGGGATTCTCTTTTTTCTCCTTTTCTCTGTGCCCCCCCAGAGCTGTGGTGGGTGCTGCAGCTGCTCCAGGGACCCGAGTTTTGGGCCAGGATGAAGCTCGGGGTGCTGAGCGGCAGCGGGGGCTGCACCGTCACCAGCATCTGGGATGGGGACTCTGCACCTGCTGCTGGCCGGACCTGCGGAGCTGGGGTCGCTGGGTGCTCCATGGGACCCAGGTTGTGGAGCTGGGGTGGGAAATGAGCAATAAAGGGAGATGAGGTTTCCAGGCAATTTCTGGCCAGTGTAGTGATTGTTTGGTTGGTTGCAGGACCAGGGAGTGGAAAAACAGCTGCCCAAGGTGCAGCCAGACAAGGGCAGGAGGCTCCCTGCCCTGCAGTGCCTCCCTCGCCATTCTGGGGGTGATTTGGGTTTATTTTGCTGCAGCAGGGAGGCAAAACCGGGTCTGTGGTTCCCAGTGCCCCTTACACCCCACCCCCCACAGGCATAGAGCAGATCCGGAAAAACAGCATTTAATGGAAAGCGAAAAAAAGGTCCCATGAAAGCCACTCCAGCCCCCCTCCCCCCTAATGAGGCATCCCGTCCTCCCAAACCCCTCCAGCCCCCTTCCTAACGCAGCATCCCAGCCTCCCAAACTCCTCCAGCCCCCTCCCTAATGCAACATCCCATCCTCCCAAACTTCTCCAGACCCCCCCAATACAGCATCGCGTCCTCCCTAACTCCTCCACCCCCCTCCCTAATGTAGCATCGCGTTCTCCCAAACCCCTCCAGACCACCCCCCAATGCAGCATCACGTTCTCCCAAACCCCTCCAACCCCCACCCCGCCCAGAACCCCATCCCCTGCTCTTGGTCGAATCCCCCCCTTCCACCCCAGCCCTGCGCTTGCTGGGGGGCTCAGACTTGGGGCTTTGTCCCCGTTGGTGTCTCCGTTTGCGGCCCTGCTGCTCTGCGGCCCTGCTGCTCTGCTGGGGCAGCGTGCGACTGTGGCAGCTCCATCTCTGCACTGCGCTTGCTGGGGGGCTCAGACACGGGGCTTTGCCCCCGTTCGTGCCTCCGTTTGCAGCCCCGCTCCTCAGCCGGGGCAGCCTGGGACTGTGGCAGCTCCGTCCCTGTGCTGCGCTTGCTGGGGGGCTCGGGGCTGTGCCCCTGTTCGTGCCTGCATTTGCACCCGCGCTCTTCAGGCTTGGGGACACTGCTGAGATCTTTCTTGCCCCGGGCATCTTGTAGAATGGTCTTCTTGGGGACCGCAAGGTGGCTTGTGGGGTCCTCAGTGGCTTTGTTGGGGGCAGCCGAGCAGCTGGGGCGGACATGGCTGCCTGGAGGTGTCCCTGCAGTGGTGGCCTTGCTGGAGATGCTCAGTTGTGCTAATTTTTCCTCCAGGCTCTGGTAGCCAGATGGGATGGGAGGTGGCGGCGCTGGAGTGGCTGCGGCCACCACTGTGCTCTGGTGGTTATAGGGCACGGTCCATTGAATGCGGAACACCCTGGGGTCAAAACAGCACCCACGTGGTGCCCTCAGAAGCCCTGTGAGGGGGAGAGGGAGTTGTCATGGGCTGGTCCCCATCACCGATGTCCCCTGGGTCTTCTCATGGCCGCGACATCCCCATAGGGTGAGCCTCTGTGCAGGGAACGGGGCTGCAAAGCGGGAGGAGACTCGGTTCTGGGAGGGGAAACGGGAGAGATGGCCCCGGGTACTGGGGAAATGCTCAGAAAACGGGATTTTCTGGGCACATATGACCCAGGGCAGGGCTGCTTGGCCGCGCTGGCTGAACCCCTGGGCCGGGGACACGGGTGGTGGGTGCTGGGAGTGCCCAGGGTCGGGGATGGCGAAGGGGCCGAAGGTGCCGGGGTGTCCGAGCAGACGGGGAGCCAGGGGTGCTGTACCTGCTGGTGGGGCCTGGGGGGGCGCCCAGGCTGCAGGGATGGGCTGCTGCTGCTGCATGTGCGGTGGGCACAGTGGGGCTGAGCCTGCGAGAGAGACAGGAGCAACAGCCGGCGCTCGCCTCCGCTCTTGCCCCCACGAGTGTCCCGGGCTGCAGGGGTCGCGGTGGGTTCCTACCTGGGGGAAAGAAGTTTTGGGGGAGCACGAATGGCTGTAGCAGCCGCAGGACCGAGTGGACCCAGGAGCCGTGCACTGGGAACATCGTGGTCGCTCTGACCGTTGGTAACTGAGGACTCTTTGGGGTGTCCCAGGAAGGAATGTTGGGGCTCCCCGTGTTCCACCCCAGCCCAAGAGCCTCCCCAGCTCCTCCTGGGCAGGGAAAGGGTTCAGGGGGTTTGGTGGGTGGTGGGTACAAATGCTTTTTGCTTTGAATGTTATTTTTCTGAGGAAAAGGAACAAGTCGATGCAGTCAAGCTGTGTGTGGGGACCAAGCTGCACCTTGTGCCACACAGTGAAACATTTGTAACCATTCCCTGCATTTCTGTGCGCTGGAGCGATAGTGAACTTGTTTGTGAGCATTGCTTGTGTTTCTGTGCACTGGAGTGATGCAGAGACAGGAAAAAGGGACCTCAGGGACGGGAGGAGGTGTCACAGAGCGCGTGTTGCCCAGACCTCACTCCAGCAGTCCCCTGACCAGGAAACCCGAGCAGCCCTGGATCCCCCTTGGAGGGGCTAAGCTTTCCCAGGCGGGTGACACTTGGGAGGAGATGGAACCCACCACTGTGTGCTCCCCAAAAAACGGGCCGGATGCTGCACATCTGCCAAGGTGCTGGGACTATTTGTGCTCTGCAGGACCCCAGGGATCGGGTCAGTACATCGTACATGGACCATTTGGCACCACCAAGGACATCCTGGGAGGAACAACAGGGCTTTTGCTCCTGCTATGTGAGCTGGGACAACTCCTGCTGCGAACCAGAGGCCAGAGCTCTGTGGTGGCCCGTATGCTGTTAATTAATCGCACTGTTCTCTATTAGTGAGGCACCGCTGGCCGCGAGGCTGGCTGAACCCATCTGCTGCGGGACTCGTGGCAAGGACTCTCGTTGGGGGCGTGAAGACAACCGGGCTTCTAAAAACATCAACCTTTATTTCATTTTGGAGCCAACCTGCCCCTCGACACCTCCACTCAACTCGCAGCCGCGGGAAAGGGCTCCTCAGCCCTATCTGTAGGAATTGGCCTTGTGTTTGGGCAGGAAGGTGAAGCTGGTAGGTACAGGGCCCAGAAGCATCTCGCTGGAAGAAAGAGAAGAATAAAACAAAAAAATAAGGAGAGGTTTGTGTTCAGTGCACCATACACAGTTGTTTTATGGCCCCGTGGCTCTATAGCGATGGTGACTACACTCAGGTGTCTCAAATCAAGACTTTAATCTCCCTAGAAATGAAGGCTGCTGCACAGAAGCACCCACAGTGCTGAGCTTCAGCCACAAACCACAGCCCTGGAGGGACAAGACCATCAGGTAAGGGAAATGTCCTTCTCGCCGGGGAGTCCCCAGGGTCGGTGCCGGGTTTGGTGACCTGAACGTGGCGTCACCGCTGGCGGGGATGTGCCAAAAACCAACACAAGCCTCCGAAAAGCTGCTCCCAACCTCTCTCTGTGCATGTGCGGAGCCAGAAACCTGCTCGTGCCAAACTGCATTAAGATCAGGTCCCAAAATGATGGAAGTCAGTGCTAGCACGATCACATTTGGCCTCGCTTAAGACTTGAACTGTTTCACACTTTGGAACGCACACTGTACTTTCAGTGCACAGTAATTTTCTTTAGGGTTGAGGTGGTTTAACATATTTCCTGGATGCTGGTTCAACTAAAACTTTCCATAAGGTGACTTTGTGCTCTGCCTTGTCCCTTCCCACCGATTTTACTGAAATTCAATGCTTTCTTACCTTATTTTAATCCAATCATCCACGTTCTGGCTTGCCATCAGCATCTCCAGATAGTCTCTCCCCATGTAGTAAGGTGGTCGCTCGTTAATTTTCTGAGGTAGGTGTTCTAATAAGCCGACTGGGATGTACCTGCAGTGAAACGCAACAGCGGTGGGTGCGGTGCCTCGGACAACGCGGGTTCACTGTGCTGAGCGACCCCGGCCGGCAGAGTTACCTGCAGAGGAACGAGAGCCATTCCAGCAGGAACTTCCTTGTCTTCTCCACCCACTGCGTGTCCGAGCCCCAGTGCTTGAGGCCGTAGCTGGTGAAGTCCTTGAGGATCCCAAATCTCTCACTGGAAGAGATATCCCAGTGGCACTGCTCCTTAATTTCAGTGAAAAACCATGGTTTGATGAGCGCCCCTCTGCAACAAAGAAGTGCATTGTTATTCCCCTCACTGATGCTTCTGAACATGCCAACTAATCTAAGAGGCTTTCCAGCACTCATCTGCCTGCCAGTGCCGCTTGAATTTTTATCTCAATTTCAACAGGAACCTGCTGGACGTTCCCACAGATGCAAAGTGATTTTACCAACTTTCAAAGAGTAGTTTCACCAAGAAGAAACTTCTGGTGTTTCGGGTCTGTTCAGGTATTTAATTCCCTTTTTACTCTTGCACCGATGGAGCTCAGAAGCGAGGGGGGAACACAAGCACTTGCCTTGCGATCATGATTCCTGAAACACCCATCTGCAGGGCTCGATTAGCATCTTCATAAGACAAAATATCACTGTTTCCTGTCCAGAAGGGAGAAGCCGGAGGTCAGAGCGATACAGAGGGCAAGTCAAGCTGAGCGAATCCAGGCATGGGAGAAAATTCACGAAGGACACGGGGTCCAAGAGCCAGACTGGCCAAAGAGGCCCCACAGCTCATCTTCTGAGCCCCCCAGGGATGTTGCTGACACTCCACCTCCTTCAGGCTAATCCTCTTGAATTCAACACGCAGCACTTCCACTCCACGTGACAAAACGGAACACCTACCGAAGAGAGGCATGGGGTGGCTATTCTGGCACACTCTGCTATGTAGTCCCAGTCCACGCCCCTCGTCTAGCGCTGCTCCCGGGACCGGCTGTGGAGCTGGCGAAGAAACCTGCAGTGAGACCCCAAAAAACGCCCAGAGGAGGCAGAGCAGACTGGGAATAATGGGCTTCCGTAAAGGAAATGACACGGGCAGGGGTCAAGGATCCCTCTGGAATGAGGTTTATTGGGCTGAAAGCTCCCTCCCAGAGCACCGCAGGGACCATCTCCCTTTGTCATGCACGCAAAGCTCAGAAGCACCCACGAAAACGCTCCCCGCACCTGAATTTTTCACTGTCATGAGCAGAAAACACTAAAAGCTCGTATGCAGCTCGGCAAAGGTGTTTAAAAGAGCCGCTGGGCTGCAGGGAATGGTAAAGTCACCCCCGTGTTGCGCAGAGTTCCCTGGCCACCAGCCAATGATCCCTGTATCGTGACCATGGAGGCTCCCCACTCACGGATGTTGGGGATTATTTTGTGAGCCACGTTCATCTTCTCTTGCACCCCGGTCCGTATCTTCACAGTCAGCGGGATGTCCAGCACCTGCAGAAATGGAGGGTGAGGCAGGAGTCGGCTCCATCAGCTCATCCCCCGCTGCTGGCAGATGCGCCAACTCACCGAGTTCATCCCTCAGACGATCTGTTCAAACCTGTTGGTCTGAGTCATCAGGGCGCAGCCTCCTCCCTGGGGGACAAAAAGCGGGAGAGTCAAGATTTTCTGCCTCCTCGCATAGTGAAGATGCTGCTTGGAGCTGCTCCACAGCAGCTCTCTGCTCAGGGGATGCAGCTGAGACTTGGAGCATCTCAAGACTTTTGGAGCATCTCAAGACTTGGAGCAACAGGACTCACAAAGCGTGATAGAGAACATCTTACCTTCTTGTAGACCAGGTCAATGGGACATCCCACGTTGATGTCTACAAAGTCTACTTCAATTGTCTGATTCAGGAGCTCTGCACATTTGGTCATTGTGTCTGGAAACGCCCCTTCTAGCTACCAAAGAGGGGACAGGTTGCCTGAGTTCAAGAAGCAGCTTTTCTCTTCAGAAGCGAGTTACCATTTTTTTAGGTTATCAAGGTGACAGCACTCACCTGCACCCCAAAAATATCTTCGGTGTGATGGCGTTTGAGGAGAGCCCACTCGGAGGACTGGCCCTGGAGCAGGTTGGTGCACACAGCCATCTCTCCACAGGTGACATCCGCCCTGAAGCGCTTGCAGATCCTTCGGAAAGGGAGGTTACCACACTGGGAGAGACAACAGAGACGTGGTTCTTCAGATCTGCCCTGCTCCAAATGTGGAACAGAAACATTTGACAAGAGGAGAGAATGATCTACTCACCGTGGTGAGTGGAGCCAAGTAGAGCTTGCCTTGGATTTCCAGCTGGGAAACAAGAGTGATGGAGGAAGATATTCCAGTCAGCAATTTTATCACTTGCCATGAGTATAACTCAGTGGGAAAACCAGAAGATCACCAGTTTTGTTCAGGAACCTCAGATATTCCCTGAGAACGTATTGTTTGGATGAAAGAACCAGAAACTGAACCACTTCAGTTGTTTTCACTGCTCGGCTTGGAGAAAACTCAAAGCACTTACAGACCGAGGGATGCGAGACGGGCTAATGGGTGCAAGGACAGAGGTGATGAGGAGGAGAGGCGGGAGGTGACGAGGAGGAGAGGAGGGCATCGTGCAGTACAAACCAACCAGCCCCAGCCTCGACTCTTCCAGCAGCTCGTTTCCACCCTCACCAACAGCTCAGCTCCTCCACGTGCAAGGAGCTGCAGCTTCTCTTGCTTCTCCCCCTCCAAGGACACCACCACGACCCCAAGAGCTCACCTTCCCACATCCCACCCCTCACAACAGTAACACGGTCCCCAGGCAGCTCTGTCCTCTGCCTCTCACCCAGCCCAGAGCTCCCTCCTGTCTTCCCAAGCACAATCTCAGCCACTTGACAAGAGACGGCAGCCCTCAACCAAACTCTCACCTTCTTCTTCTCGCATGCCCGCAGCTTTATAAGATCTTCATCTGTCACCGAGCCGGCTGTTTTGATGGAGGAAGGCTCCTCGCCACTCTGCCAGGCGTCTGGTTTGGGATCTTCTCCCTGCTCTGGTCGCACAGGACATTCGGGGCCGTCTCCCAGGCTCTCCTGGGCTGTTGTGCAGTTGGACACCTCTTACTCCTCTGCAGAGCACCCGGTGGCTTTGTCACCCTTCCCACTGTCGCCGTGGGGCTTGGCCAGACCGCGGAGATACTCATGGGCCTTCTTGAAGTTAAACTTCTCCTTGCGCAGCTGGTGCTGGAGGTCCTTGGAGAGGTTGTTCCTCACCAGCGTCTTCCCTTCCCACTGCTTGGCCAGGTCTGCGTTGACGATGTTCTGGTAGCCGGCCCGAGGTGGGACTGGGCAAAGCGGCAGGTGACACCATAAACGCACTTGCCGAAGGTTTGGAAGAGCACGCAGCTGCGGCCCAGGTCGCCCGGCTTCACGGCCATGTACTCACCGACATCGTGGAGGAAGCGGCACTGCGCGTCGAAGTAGCACTTCTCTGCACAGCCCTTAAAATGATAAAGAGCGGGGTGAGACCTCTGCCCTCTGCTTCCCCACCCAGGCATGCCAGGGTTGGAGATACATGAGACATAAAGACAAAGGACATTAACGAACTGGGTGAAGAACCCAGTTTTGGGACAACACCACTATCCTCCAGCACAGGTGAGGTAAGCCTGGGTCTGCCCTGGCCCAGAACTGCTCTGAGCACCCATCACACCCCAGAGCCCCGTGTCCCACCTGCGTGACCGACGGGCACAGCCTGTTCTGCTCGTAGTGGGTGGGTTTCGTGCACGGCTGGCTCTTGTTCTGCCCCCGCGCCCGCTTCCGCTCTGCCGGCTCCTTCTCCGCTGATCCACCTCCTCTCGGCTCTCCCCGTCCTGACCCGGCTCCTCCGGCCTCACCCGTTTGGCGGGGGGCTCGCTCTGGGGGCTGCCGCCATCCTCATCCTCATCCTCCTTCTTCTCCTCGACCTCCTCCCCATCCTACCCACCCCCCCGGGCCCGCAGGAACGCATGGAACTGCTCCTTGGAGGTGAGGAACCTGCGGGGACACGGCACCGGCTGAGTGGGGGTGACCGGGACACGGGGCTGCCGGGGGTGGCGGGGAGGGCACCGGCCGGGGGGTTATGGAGGGACCGGGCACCAGCCAGGAGGGATACGGAGGGACCGGGCACGGAGTGGGGGGGCTATGGAGGGGGCGGGCACGTCCCGGGTTGGGGTTGTGGCAGGGACTGGCACGTACCATGGGGGATCGCGGGGCTGGGCACGTCCCGGGGTTATGGATGGACCGGGCAGGGCTGGGCAGCCCCGCTCCGCACTCGCCGGGCACTCACCGCTGCCGCCATGCTGCCGCTCGCGGTGATGACGAAAGGGGCGGGGCGGGGCGGGGCCACGTGACGGGGAGTGTATAAAAGGCCCGGCCGAGGCCCAGCGGCCTCACAGCGGCGGGCGGGGCGGGCCGGCAGCGGGGCCCTGGTGGTGGCGCTCGGGCTGCCTCCAGCACGTGGCCGGGCTCCGTGCGGAGCCTTGAGCCCTCGGCCTCGCTCCGGAGCGGACACAGGGCTGGTCATGGCGTGAGGGACAGGAAAATACGCCTGGGGCCTTTTGTTTCATGACTTCTGAGGGGTTCCCTGATTCTGGCGAGGGGGTCTGGCTGCTCTGCATCTCCAGAGCTCCCGGCTGGGGAAGATGGAGCTCTCTGCAGAGATACAAGGCTCTTGCTCTAGGTTTTTTGGATGCTCGAGGTTGTTTTGATTTTTAAGCAGTAAATACAGTGCCTAGTTTCTAGGTGTTCAGCTGGTGTGTGCCAGCTCCCATTTCACAGAGCCATAAATCTGCCTTGGAGCCATCCCATGGGCAGAATTCTGTTGTGGCTGCTCCAGCAACAGGATTTTCCATGTTGCCCTTTGGAAACATTTGCAAGCCTAACCCAGCTGAGGTGTAGGAGGGCTTTGTCTGTTTGCTGGGCCATAGGAAGAGCTGGTTTGTGCTCTGGGCCTGGGCCCGGCTTTCCTCCCGCCAGGGACGGGCTGCAGGAGGGACGGAGGAGCTGTGAGATGAGGCCATCGTGTCCCCGGGGTTTGGGGTTGTCCTTGGACATGGGCTGTAGCCAGCACAAAACTCCAGATCTGAGGGGCTGCCGCACATGCCTGTTGGTTGTGTTAATGAGGTTAATGAGCAGCAAGCAAGGGCTGGAGCTTGTGAGGCTGGAGCGCAAAGCCTGTCCTTGCCTTTGGACTGTGGGTGGAAGCTCAGGCTGAAAACCAAACTTGACGTGTCGGATGTTGGATGCGAGATGGCACCTGCTGAGCTCTGCTCCCTCCTCTATACCCACCACGTTTTCCCCATGTGTTTAGGACTCTTGTTACAACCTTTCCTGGTCCCCATCCCTACCCACCAGAAACAGCCTCGTCTGCGACGCTCTTGCTCTGGCTGGTGTGTGTGGGCCTTGGGCAAGAATTTGAAGATTTTTGGCTCTTCTACTGCTCTGACATACCTTTCAATTTTCTTGGCACGGTGCCAACTCATAGAATTGTGATACTCGCGCGTCTGTTTGCTTCGGATATTATTTAGTTGTATTAAGGCAAAGTGAATTACACTGATTTAAAGACGTTATGGCATAAGTTGTATCAGTTATTTCCTACATTGTGCTAACTGATTCCATATCTGTGTTGGGCCTTCTTTTTAAATTGAAGTATTCATTATATAACAACAAGGAACTGGACAATGGTCATGATGATACTGTGTGGTTTGTCACTGGTTTATTTCATTATACTGCAACCGCTAATGAATTTCTACTCACTTCTGCTTTACCTTGAAAAGCCTCCAGGAGAGATTAAAGAGCAGTATGGCTCTGTGTTTGCTAATTGGTCAAGCGAATCTTTAGAAAGGCTGACTAACATACTTTTGTTTTTTCGCTAGGACAGTTTGCAAATGTTTTAGAGAGCTTTGAATATCCTTGGAGTTTTGATAGAACTGTGATGGTGTTATCCGATTTGCTGAATGTGTGTCAGTTTCTGTTAATGTTAAGAGAAATGGTGTTCAACAGAAGGTTTGCCTCTCTTTTTTGTCCTGAGATTTGTGGTGCGTCTTCGGAAGCTTTATCAAAAAGCTCTCCTGGCCGCTCGAGAAAGAGCAAAACAGCGAAAGCTGCCGCTGCAGCCACTGCCCCCGCAACGGCGGCTTCGCAGGCTGAAGCTACAGCTCCTCCGCAGAGTTCCTCTGCCAAGGCCGCTGCAGATAACGTTACTTCTCCAGCCTCAAAGGCTAACAAGGCAGCCCCTCCTTCCTCACACACTGGTCACAGTTGCTGCTGTAACCACAGCAATCACTGTGACAGTCATTCAGACTCTGGAAATGAATCAAATGATGGTGAACCCATATCAGCATCAGTTGCCGGTTGTAAGAAAGTCACTAGAAAGACTACCCGTGCAGCAGATGATGGCACAGGGCCAACATCAACCCAAGGGCCATCATCATCAGGACAGGGAGGAGATGAAGTGACCACCACTCGGTCCTTTTCTCCAGGTGAACTGAGAGATCTGCGAAAAGACTTTAGTCGTCGTGAAGGCGAGAATATTTTAACCTGGCTGCTCCGATGCTGGGACAATGGGGCAGGAACAATTGAATTGGAAGGTGGTGAAGCCAGGCAGCTGGGATCTCTGTCAAGAGATTCCACCATTGATAGGGCAATTTCAAGAGAGTCTAATGCCACTACTCTCTGGACCCGACTCCTGGCAGCTATGAAAGTAAGATTTCCCTACAAGGAAGATTGTATATCCAAGTTAGGGAAATGGAATACTATGGAGAGAGGTATTCATTTCCTGAGAGAATTAGCTGTGCGAGAGATCATCTATTTTGAACCAAACAGCCAGGAGGGGACAGACCCAGATAGAATCAATTGTACACGACCTCTGTGGCGCAGATTTGTACAAGGGGCACCACCTGCATATGCTAAGTCATTGGCAGGAATGGTCTGGTCAGCTGGAGGTAGACAAGATATTACTGAAGTGATTGAGCAGCTCCGGAACTTTGAGGACAGCCTTGCTGGTTCTCTACGGGCTTGTGTCTCTGCTGTGGAGAAACTGTGTGAAAAATCTGATGACTGGTTTGAAAAGCTATTGCAAGAAATCAAAGAACTCAGAGAAGACACATACCATTCACGACCTGCACAAACCTATGTTTCAGCTGTTAGGAAAAGGCGTTTCCAATCTCGAGAGAGAGGACAGAGGCAGCCCACAAAAAGAGGTTCACTGTGGTTCTTCCTACATGAGCAGGGAGAAAACATGAATAAGTGGCATGGAAGACCTACCTCAGAACTTCAAGCACGAAGACGTGAGATCAAAGAAAAAACTCCTAGGAAGGTGGCTGCTCCAGTTTACAAAAGGAGCAGAAGAGATTCTGATGCTCTTGAAGGAACCTCTAATTCACACCCAGAGACTGTGCAAAACAGAAATTAGAGGTGCCCTGCCTCCAACCAGGTGGAGGAAAGGGATATCAGAGTTTATTGGACTGTACAAATACGATGGCCTGGTACAACACACCCCCAGGAGTACAAAGCTTTAGTGGACACTGGTGCTCAGTGCACGATAATTCCTTCTAATTATAAAGGAACGCAATCCATCAATATTTTTGGAGTGACTGGGGGATCCCAGGAACTGACTGTTGTAGAGGCTGAAATGAGCCTAACTGGAAAAAACTGGCCAAAGCATCCCATTGTGACTGGTCCAGATGCTCCGTGCATCCTTGGCATAGACTACCTCAAGAGAGGGTATTTTAAGGACCCAAAAGGGTATAGGTGGGCATTTGGTATAGCAGCTGTGGACACTGAGAAAATTGAACAGCTGTCTGATTTGCCTGGTCTTTCAGATGACCCTTCTGTTGTAGGACTGCTGATGGTTGACGATCAGCAGGTGCCAATTGCTAACACAACAGTGCATCGCCGGCAATATCGCACCAACCGAGACTCTTTGATTCCTATTCAGAAGTTGATCCATCAATTGGAAAGCCAGGGTGTGATCAGTAAGACTCGCTCACCTTTTAACAGCCCAATCTGGCCAGTGCGTAAGTCTAGTGACGAGTGGAGACTAACTGTGGACTATCGTGGCCTGAATGAAGTTACGCCACCACTGAGTGCTGCTGTGCCTGACATGCTAGAACTGCAATTTGAACTGGAGTCAAAGGCAGCTAAGTGGTGTGCTACAATTGACATTGCTAATGCATTTTTCTCTATTCCTGTAGCAGCAGAGTGCAGGCTGCAGTTTGCTTTCACCTGGAGGGGCATCCAGTACACGTGGAATCGCTTGCCCCAGGGGTGGAAACACAGTCCTACCATCTGCCATGGACTGATCCAGACCACGCTGGAGCAAGGTAAAGCTCCAGAACACTTGCAATATATTGATGACATCATCGTATGGGGTGACACAGCGACAGAAGTCTTCGAGAAAGGTGAGAGAATAATTCAGATTCTTTTGGATGCTGGTTTTGCCATAAAACGAAGCAAGGTCAAGGGACCTGCACGAGAGATCCAGTTTTTAGGAATAAAATGGCAAGATGGCCGTCGTCAGATCCCAATGGATGTGATCAACAAAATTGCAGCAATGTCTCCACCTACTAATAAAAAGGAGACACAGACTTTCTTGGGCGTTGTAGGTCTTTGGAGAATGCATGTTCCTGACTACAGCCAGATTGTGAGCCCTCTCTATCGAGTGACTCGAAAAAAGAACCAATTTGAGTGGGGCCCTGAACAACGACAAGCCTTTGAACAAATTAAGCGTGAGATAACTCATGCGGTGGCCCTTGGACCAGTTCGGACTGGACTAGATGTTAAAAATGTGCTCTACACTGCAGCCGGAGATAATGGACTTACCTGGAGCCTCTGGCAGAAAGCACCAGGAGAAACCCGAGGTCGACCCTTAGGTTTTTGGAGTCAAGGATACAAAGGATCTGAGGCCAACTATACTCCAACTGAAAAAGAGATACTAGCAGCATATGAAGGAGTTCAAGCTGCTTCAGAAGTGATCGGTACTGAAGCACAGCTCCTCCTGGCACCTCGACTGCCGGTGCTGAGCTGGATGTTCAAAGGGACAGTTCCCTCTCCACATCATGCGACCGAAGTTACGTGGAGTAAATGGATTGCATTGATGATGCAACGAGCTCGAATTGGAAATCCCAATCGCCCAGGGATCTTAGAAGTGATTACAGACTGGCCAGAAAGCAAAGACTTTGGGATGTCTCCAGATGAGGAAGTAAAACGTGCTGAAGAAGCACCACTGTATAATACCCTTTCAGAGACTGATAAGCAGTATGCACTGTTCACAGATGGATCCTGTCGTCTTGTAGGAAAACATCGAAGGTGCAAAGCTGCTGTGTGGAGTCCCACACGACAAGTTACAGAAGCCACTGAAGGACAAGGTGAATCGAGTCAGTTTGCAGAAGTGAAAGCCATCCAGTTGGCTTTTGACATTGCTGAACGAGAGAAGTGGCCAATACTTTATCTCTATACTGACTCATGGATGGTAGCAAATGCCTTGTGGGGGTGGCTACAGCAATGGAAGAAAAGCAACTGGCAGCGCAGAGGTAAACCCATTTGGGCTGCCACACTGTGGCAAGACATTGCTGCTCGGCTAGAGAGCCTGCCTGTGAAAGTTCATCATGTAGATGCTCATGTGCCTAAAAGTTGAGCCACCGAGGAACATCTAAACAACCAACAAGCAGATCAAGCTGCTAAGATTCAAGTAGCTGAGGTGGACTTGGACTGGCAACATAAAGGTGAACTTTTCCTAGCTCGGTGGGCCCATGATGCTTCAGGACATCAAGGTAGAGATGCAACATATAAATGGGCTCGTGATCGAGGGGTGGATTTAACTATGGACACTATTTCACAGGTTATTAATGAATGTGAAACTTGCGCAGAAATCAAACAAGCGAAACGGTTAAAGCCTGTATGGTATGGGGGGCGATGGTTAAAGTATAAGTATGGAGAAGCTTGGCAGATTGATTATATTACACTTCCAGAAACACGTCAAGGTAAGCGTTATGTACTTACAATGGTGGAAGCAACCACTGGGTGGTTGGAAACATACGCTCATGCTACAGCCCGAAATACTATCTTGGGCCTTGAAAAGCAAGTCCTTTGGCGACACGGTACACCAGAAAGAAGTGAATCAGACAACGGTACTCATTTCAAAAACAGTATTATAGACAATTGGGCCAAAGAACATGGTATTGAGTGGGTATATCATATTCCATATCATGCACCAGCCCCTGGGAAAATTGAAAGGTACAATGGTTTGCTAAAAACTACAGTAAAGGCACTTGGTGGTGGAACCTTTAAAAACTGGGATTCACATTTAGCAAAAGCCACTTGGTTGGTCAACACCAGGGGATCAACCAATCGAGCCAGGCCTGCCCAATCAGAAATTCTACGGACTGTAGAAGGAGATAAAGTCCCTGTAGTACACATGAAAAACATGTTAGGAAAGGCAGTCTGGGTTCCTCCTGCCTCAGGCAAAGGCAAACCCATTACTGGGATTGTTTTTGCCCAGGGACCTGGCAACACCTGGTGGGTGATGCTTAAGGATGGAGAAGTTCGGTGTGTACCTCAAGAGGATTTGAGTTTAGGTGAAAATATACAATAATGAACTGCAGGATGTGAATTGCCATACTAACAGTATTTAATAAGTGTCTTTCAGATCAAAACAATGATGATGAAACCAGAGCCAGCTTCTTCGAGTGGCGCCTGACAACTTCTTCGAAGTTGATGTCTTTAACCCACAAACAGTGGTCATGAGATGCACTTGTACCATTTTTCCTGCCCTGGGAGACTGTCGTGACAAAATGAACTTAATGAACTTTTTAAAGGATGGTCCACTGATTAATTACTCCTGTGTATATATGTACATATGTGTATATATATACATATATATATATAGTAGTAGTGATTAATTAGATTGTATTGATAGATTGTATTGATAAGGTTTAAGTATTCAGTGAATGGCATATTATAAGGGGTGGAATGTCCCGGTTTTGTTAAAAACAAGTTTCTCTTTTAGTGAATTTGCCTGTCAGCTAAAGCTTCATATTAACTGCATTTTCCTGGAGAACCAGACACATGTTTTGGTAAACCTAGCAATGGAATGCAAACTTATTGATAAGCATGGATGGACATCTTGTGCGAGGGGCGATGAGAAACAAGTGACTAAGAAACTGACCAACTGTGTATAACATTCCATTCATGTGAATACTTCATATAAAAGTGGGAGATCACGAGGATCTTGTCCGTTTTTTTGCCTTTTCCCTTCTGCTTATGGCTGACATTAGGAGAGGACCTTGCTAGTCGTCCCTGCGAACTGAGGCCTAATGAGAGACTGAATCCAGCTCCGGTTGGCTGCAGAGTCTAATCCAGGACTTTGGTTGCCGACTCTGCAGTTGCTGAGACTTTCAAGATTGGTTCTGTATATTTTGTATTATTTTCTCTATTCTTATTAGTAGCATTAGTAAAACATTGTTAATTTTTTCCAACTCTCTTTTCTCTGTCCTTCTTTCCCTCCTGATCGCCTGTCTTGAGTGGGAAGGGGGGAGAGGGAGGGGCAAAAGGGGGAAGTGGGGGGGAGATGAGGTTAACAATGCATCTGCCAGGGTTTTATTGTCACCCCACAATCTAAACCCTCGACACATTGCTACACAACTATGAATTTACCTTTGGGAAAGGGGTGGTGTTTTTCTCCAGGTTTGAAAACACTATCATTCTGCTGCTAAAATATTATATAGATGAGAAACACAAGGAAACACTTGACTGGTAAAGGGTCTGGATATGGATTTGCCGCTGAAGTCGAATACTATGTGTCTCTTACATGCTCTTTATATTTTCTCTTTATTTTGATGTAAATTGCATTTATTGTATTCCAACTAATTCAGATGGATTTTTATTTCATGAAAACAGCTATTTTTCTCTTTTTTTAATAGCATGTGTAGTAACACAAAGTCTGTCTTCATAAATACAATTTATTTGGCTTTTTTTCATGTTTCTGTATGTATTTCAAAGCAGAACTTCGTGTGGTAGGAATAAATCGCTGGAAAGCTCGCCCATGATTGTGGAACAGTAAGGCGACAACATCTGAATTCGTTACAGCTGTTTTGTGCTGCTCTCCCACTCTTACTACGCTCTGTCTTGAATGTACGGTTGAATACGTGTTTAAGTTTTTGTGAACAGCTCGATGACTCTCCTGCACCTCTTTCTCTGGCACAGCTTATTAAGGTATTACAATAGAATATAAGGTATATATTCCTGTCAAATACTTTAATACTTTCTGGAAGAGAAAACAAACAAATAAACCAACCAAATCTGAGAGGAAAAAAACTGGGAAGACTGACTGCTTTGAAATAATGTCATTACTTTTCTGTGTTGTGCTTTTTGAAGGTCCAAGTCTCCCTGTAGTGCTTTGTCATACTCTAGAAGTTCATATACCCACTGCAAGTCACGATCAGGCTCTTCCTGCACTCGCTCTGACTCTCGATCACGGAGTCGTTCCCATTCCCGTTCCTACTCGCCATTGCTGCCGTCTCCAAGAAGAGGCAAAGGGAGGAGTCCTAACTATCATTCTAGGTCAAGGTTGCGTGGTGATCACCACTCATGGTCAAGGTGTTCTTAAAAATCTTGAAGCGAGAAGAAGCCAGTGCCAGCGCTGAGCAACTGGCAAAAGAGCTCCGGCCCCTCTTTGATTCTGTCAGACCCTGTCAGGCTCTTGCAGGCTTTTTCACACTCTGTCAGGTCCTGTTGGGCTCTGTCGGCCACTGTCAGGCCCTGTCAGGCTTTGTTGAGCCTTGTCAGGCTCTCTTGGTCTTTGATGGATTCTATTGGGCTCTGCCAAGCATTGTCGGGCTCTGTCAGGCTCTGTAGGTCTGTGTCAGTCTTTATTGGTTATGGTCAGGCTTAGTCAGCCTCTGTCAAGCCCTGCCAGGCTCTTTTGGGCTCTATGGAGCTTTGTCAGGCTTTATTGGACTTTGTCAGGATCTGTCCATCCCTGTCAGACTTTGTCAGGCTCTGTCAGGCTTTGTCAGGTCCTGACAGGCTCTGTTGGGCACTGTCGGGGTTCATTGGTCTTTGTCGGGCTCTGTTGGGCTTTAGTGGGCTTTGGCAGGCCCTGTCAGGCACCATCAGGCTCTATCAGGCCCTGTCACGCTCTGTCCATCCCTGTCAGATTTTGTCTGGCTCTGTCAGGCTCTGTCGGGGTCTATTGGGCTCTGTTGGGTTTTTTTCAAGCTCTGTCGGGCTCTGTTGTGCTCTGTTCGGCTTTCTTAGGCTTTATTGGGCTCTGTCCGGCCCTGTCAGTCTTTGTCTGCCTCTGTTAGGCTTTGTTGGGCTCTGTCAGGGCCTGTCAGTCTCTTTCAGGCTTTGTTGGGCTCTGTTGGGCTTTGTCAGGCTCTGTCGGGCTCCGTCAGACTTTTCTGGGCTCTGTCAGGCTTATACAGGTCTGTCAGGCCCTGTTGGTCTCTTTCGGGCTCTGTCAAGCTCTGTCGGGCTCTGTCAGACTCTGTCGGGCTCTGTCAGGCTCTATAGGTCTTTGTTGGGCTCTGTCAGGCTCTACAGGTCTTTGTCGGGCTTTGTCAGGCTCTGTTGGGCTTTGTTGGTCTCTTTCAAGGTTTGTTGTGCTATGTTGCGCTTTGCTGAAAGAGACTGACAGAGCCCCACAGGGCCTGACAAAGCCCAATAAAGCCCGACAAAGACATATAGAGCCCAGCAGAGCCCAGAAAATGTCTGACAGAGCTCGACAGGGGCTGACAGAGCCCAACAAAGCCTGAAAGAGACCAACAAAGCCTGACAGAGGCAGACAAAGTCTAACAGGGCCTGTACAAAGCCTGACAGATCCCGAAAGGGCCCAACAAAGCCTGACAGGGCTTGACAGGGCCCAAGAGGGCCTGACAAAACCTGACAGAGCCTGACAGGGCCCGACAGAGCCTGATAAAGCTTGACAGAGCATGACAGAGAATGAGAGAGCCCAACAAAGCCTGAAAGAGTCTGAAAGACCCCAATAGAGTCCAACAGATGATAGAGTCCAATAGAGCCACAAAAATGATTAAGGGAGTGGATCATCTCCCTTATGAGGAAAGGCTGAGGGAGCTTGGTCTCTTTAGCCTGGAGAAGAGGAGACTGAGGGGTGACCTTATTAATGGCTAAAAATATATAAAGGTTGAGGGTCACGAGGATGGAGCCAGGCTCTTCTCGGTAGGACAAGGGGTAATGGGTTCAAACTGGAACACAAGAGGTTCCACTTCAATTTGAGAAGAAACTTCTTCTCAGTGAGGGTGACAGAACACTGGAATAGGCTGCCCAGGGGGTTTGTGGAGTCTTCTTCTCTGTAGACATTCAAACCCGCGGGGACACCTTCCTGTGTAACCTCATCTGGGTGTTCCTGCTCCGGCGGGGTGATTGCACTGGATGGGCTTTGGGATTCTGTGGGATTCTGTGATTCTCTGAACAGGGCATGAAAAACCCGACAGAGCTTGACAGAGTCTGACAGGGCCCAATAGAGCCCAACAGAGCCTGACAGAGTTTCACAGAGCCTGACAGGACCCAAAGAACCTGATCGTGACTTGCAGTGGGTATATGAACTTCTAGGGTAAGACAAAGCACTACAGGGAGACCTGGACCTTGAAATAACACAACACAGAAAGATAATTGCAATTGTTTCAAAGCAGGCACTCTCCCCAGTTTTTTTCCTCTCAGATTTCATTTGGTTGGGTTTTTTTTCTCTTCCAGACAGCGAGTCCTAAGGCCTACAGTGCAGTATCAAATAGCAAGAAAACATGATTTAGCCTGCAGACAGTCACTCCTGATTTTAAAATGCCAGTCTAGTCTATTTACCTTCACTGCCTTTTTGGCAATTTGTTGAGGATGCAAAGCACTTGTACTGGAATCATATATACTATTTAATCCTATGTACTATTTAATCCTCCATAGTGTTTAAACAACACTTCCAGCAGATGTCCCTGCAAAATCTTGCACCTACCTTGATCTCTGACCAGGAACAGTGACCACATGTTGATCAATTCATCTCTAAAAGCTTCTAAACTCAGTTTCTAGAAATATGACTGATCCTGGCACCATGACTAAGTCACACATCACAGTCACAAAACCATAGTCACAGTCAGTGAGTCACAGAATCACAGTGTCACAGTGTCAGTGTCACACAGAGTCGGTGTCACAGAATCACAGAATCACAGAGTCAGAGTGACAGAGTCACAAGCACAGTGTCACAGTGTCACAGTGTCACAAAGAGTCACAGAGGCAAAGTCACAGAGTCACAGTGTCACAGAGTCACAGTGTCACAGAGTCACAGAGTCAGAGTCACAAGGTCACATAGTCACAATCACTGTGTCACAGTGTCACAAAGTCACAGAGTCAGAGTCACAGAGTCATATAGTCACAGTGTCACAGAGTCAGAGTCACAATGTCACAGAGTCACAATCACTGTGTCACAGTGTCACAAAGTCACAGAGTCAGAGGCACAGAGTCACAATCACAGAGTCACAGAGTGACAGTCACATAATCACAGAGTCACAGAGTCATAGAGTCACAGGGTCTGAGTAACAGAGTCATAGTCACAGTGTCACAGAGTCATAGAGTCACAGAGTCAGAGTCACAGAGTGACCTTTACAGTCACTTATTCACAGAGAAACAGTGTCACAGAGTCACAGGGTCACATAGTCACAGAGTCTAGGTGTCACAGTCAAAGAGTCTCAGCACAGTCACAGTGTCACAAAGTCAGAGTCACAGATTCACATTCACAGTCACAGACTCACTGAGTCAGAGTAACAGAGTCACAGTTACAGTGTCACAGAGTCACAGAGTCAGTGTCACAGAGTCACAGAGTCACAGAGTCAGAGTCACAGTCGTGGAGTCAGAGTCACAGTCACAGAGTCAAAGCCGTAGTGTCTAGGTCATAGTTACATAGTCACAGAGTCACAGTCACAGACTCACAAAGACACAGAGTCACAGTGTCACAGTGTCAGAGTCACAGAGTAATAGTCACAGTGTCACAAAGTCACAGTGTCACAGAGTCACAGGGTCACCGTGCCACAGAGTCACAGTGTGACAGTCAAAGGGTCTCAGTCATAGTCACAGCATCACAAAGTCACAGACTCACAGAGTCAGTCACATATACACTTAGACACAGAGTCAGAGTCACAGTCACAGAGTCGCAGTAACAGTCACAGAGTGACAGTCACTGTGTCACAGTGTCACAGAGTCATAGACAGACAGTGTCACAGTGACAGTCTCGTTCACAGTCACAGTGTCACAGGGTCACTGTGTCAAAGAGTGAGAGTCACAGAATCATAGAGTCACAGAGTCAGAGTAACAGAGTCACAGTGTCACTGAATGACAGAGTCACAGTGTCACAGAGTGACAGTCTCAGTCACTGAGTCACAGATTCTCAGTCACAGAGTCTCAGTCATAGAGTCAAAGTCACAGTCACAGTGTCATGGAGTCACAGAATCACAGTGACAGTCACAGAGTTACAGAGTCACATTAACAGTCACAGCGTCACAGTTACAGAGTCACAGGGTCACTGTGTCACAGAGTCTCAGTGTCACAGTCAAAGAGTCTCAGTCACAGTCACAGACTCAAAGATTCAAAGAGTCATATTTACAGTCACTTAGGCAATGAGTCAGAGTCACAGTCACAGAGTCGCAGTAACAGTCACAGAGTCACAGTCACAGACTCACAAAGACACAGAGTCACAGAGTCACAGTGTCACAGAGTCACAGAGTCATAGAGAGACAGTGTTACAGTGACAGTCTCATTCACAGTCACAGAGTCACAGGGTCACTGTGTCACAGAGTGACAGTCACAGAATCACAGAGTCACAGAGTCAGAGTAACAGAGTCACAGTGTCACTGAGTGACAGAGTCACAGTGTCACAGAGTGACAGAGTCTCAGTCACTGAGTCACAGATTCTCAGTCAGAGTCTCAGTCATAGAGTCTCAGTCCAGTCACAGTGTCGCAAAATCAGAATCACAGAATCAGAGTCACCACATCAGTCACAGAGTCACAGAGTTAGAGTTACAGAGTCACAGAGTCACAGTTTCACAGGCACAGAGTCACAGGGCCACAGTGTCACAGAGTCTCAGTTTCACAGTCCAAGAGGCTCAGTCACAGTCACAGTGTTACAAAGTCACAGTGTCAGAGTCACAGAGGCACATTCACAGTCACAGAGTCACAGTCATAGATTGTCAGTCATAGTTACATAGTCACAGAGTCACAATAACAGTCACAGAGCCACAGTCAGAGACACACAAAGACACAGAGTCACAGAGTCACAATCACTGTGTCACAGTGTCAGAGTCATAGAGACACAGTGTTACAGTCAAAGTGTCTCAGTCACAGTGTCACAAAGTCACAGAGTCATAAAGTCACAGAGTTACAGTGTCACAGTGTCTCAGGCTCACAGTGTCACAGTCATAGAGACCCAATATCACAGTAAAAGAATCTCAGTCACAGTCACAGTGTCGCGAAGTCACAGAGTCAGAGTCACAGTCAAAGAGTCTCAGTCACAGAGTCAGAGTCAGAGTCACAGTTTCATAGTGTCACAGAATCAGAGTAACAGAGTCACAGTGTCACAGAGTGACGGAGTCTCAGTCACTGAGTCACAGATTCTCAGTCATAGAGTCTCAGTCACAGTCACAGTGTCACAAAATCGGAGTCACAGAATCGGAGTCACAGTCATAGTCACAGAGTCACAGAGACACAGTCACTGTGTCACAGAGTCACAGAGACACAGTGTCATAGTCGCAGTCACATTCACAGTCACAGAGTCACAGAATCACTGTCACAGTCAGAATCACAGTCACAGAGTCAAAATAACAGACACAGATCCTCAGTCACTGAGTCAGCGCAAGATACCATCTGAATGCCACTGTAAACTCATATCCATCAAAAAGTTTAAACCACCCTGAAACGCCTCACAAAGAATACAAAGCCCAAGGAATACTTACAAAATTTTGTTTTTTGCCAGGAGGTTTAACTACTCCAACTGCGATTCGTGCAAGAGTTCCTGGTGAGTTCTTAGGGACTGGGGCATTGTCATCTGTGTGCTCTGAAAACAACAGAAATACAGAAAAGAAAAATTCATGAGTGTATACGAATATGAGAATCCCTTTACAGATACAAATGCAAAATTTTGTACGTAACATCGCACTTCTATTGTCTCCACACACCAACGAGACATTTTGAGAATGCACAAGCAGCAATATACTTTTCGCAGAAGAGTAAAAAACAACCCAACTACTTGGGAAACTTAGACTGAGCCTAAAATACCAAGATCCCTTCACGAGGATGGTTTTTCTATTTATATTTACACCACATTCTTCTTTAGACAAGGAGGAAAGCCATCAGACCTTTTAGATTAGGCCTAAACAAAAACCCCATCTACTTGAGACACTTAGACTAAGCCTAAAATGCAACGATCTCTCCATAAAGATGGTTTTTATACTGCACTTTCTCAATCTGCTGGCAGAACAAAAAAATAGCTGCAGATCTAGTTAGGCTCTGTCATGGTGGTTTGGTGCAGAGATCATTCATATCATGGGAATATTTCACCAGTTCTTCTCTGTTTTTCAGCGTATTACACCAAAACACCCACCTGATGACATCATTTCAACAGCAAACCAGCAATTTGCAGAATTCAGCTTCTTTGGGGAACTGAGAAATTGCTGAGCTGACACCAAGTCCTGCAGCGTCCCTGTCACCTGCAGAGTCACCGCATCCTCGCCACGGTAGCGGGCATTGTGACAAAGGTTCTATGTCAGCTGGGTGTGGCAGCCGAGCGCCCCCTAGGGGAGGGGGAGCCTGTCAGCCCAGCCTGTCACTGTCACCTCACATTCCATTGCTGTGTCTACCAACACATGGATCTGGCTTTTCAGGAAATCAGCTAATATGAAGCGTTAGCTGACAGGCAAATCCATTAAAAGAGAAACGTGTTTTTAACAAAACCAGGGCATTCCACCCCTTATAACATGCCATTCACGGCATACTTAGACCTTATCGATACAATTTCATTAATACATTCTATCAATACAATCTAATTCATCACTACTTATATATATATATATATATATATATATACACATATGTACATATATACAGAGGAGTAATTCATCATTCTCTTAATCCCTTGACCATCCTTTGAAAAAGTTCATTAAGTTCATTTGTCACAACAGTCTCCCAGGGCAGGAAAAATGGTACATCTAGTGCATCTCATGACCACTGTTTGTGGGTTAAAAGACTCTATCAACTTTGAAGAAGTTGTCAGGCGCCACTCGAAGAAGCGAGCGCTGGTTTCACCATCACTGTCTTGATCTGAAAGACACTTATTAAACACTGTTAGTGTGGCAATTCACATCATGCAGTTCAGTATTGACTATTTTCACCTAGAATCAAATCCCCTTGAGGTACACACCGAACTTCTCCATCCTTAAGCGTCACCCACCAGGTGCTGCCAGATCCTTGGGCAAAAACAATCCCAGTAATGGGTTTGCCTTTGCCTGAGGCAGGAGGAACCCAGACTGCCTTTCCTAACATGTTTTTCATGTGTACTACAGGCACTTTATCTCCTTCTACAATACGTAGAATTTCTGATTGTGCAGGCCCAGCTCCATTAGTTGATCCTCTAGTGTTGACCAACCAAGTGGCTTTTGCTAAATGTGACTCCCAGTTTTAAAAGGTTCCACCACCCAATGCCTTTAGTGTAGTTTTTAACAAACCATTGTACTTTTCAATTTTCCCAGAGGCTGATGCATGATATGGAATACGTCTGCAGAGAGGAGCACAGGGAGTGACCTGGAGGTGCCTGAGCCTGCTGGCTCCCCTCCCAAGTCCCCCTGCCATGGTCACGGCCATGGCTGCATCCAGCACCAGGGTGCCGGCCACCTGGGGCTGTTCCTGGGCTGTCCCTGCCCTGCTGCCCTGCTGCCATGTCCAGGGTTGGGAGGAAAAGCCGCTGGGCTCTGCAAATCTTACTGGTGCTTGGCGATGCCCGAGGTGTCACTGAAGAGGAGGAGGTCCCTCTTCCTCGTTGCATGGCCCTGGCTCACCCGCACACGCTGCCAGAGCAGTGGCTCACCTGGTGCCGGGATGGGCACGCACGGCTGCTCGGGCTCAGGCTCGTCCCTGCAGAGCAGACGGCGTCGGGCAGGAGAAAATCGGCTGCTGCATGGTCCGGCTGCTCTGGGCTCTCCCGGCCGTGCATGGGGGAGCCTACCTGTTAAAAACAACGAGTTTATCCCCATTAGGATCATAGGGAAGATCCCAATTAAGGAAATTCACACTAATAAAAATGCCAGGTTTATCCCCATTAAGCAGCAGCAAAGTCCAGCCCAGAGAGCAGTGAAACCCCCGTTATTTTGCATTTGAGAAGAGCCCGGGATGTCCATCCCAGTTTGAGAAACTAAAACAGGGCAAAATGGGGATTTTGCTGCAAACGCGAGAACTTGAGTGTCCGGGTGTTTCATCCGAGGGTCGCTCGGGGGGAATAAAACACTTGAGGCTCAAAGGGATTCGCGGGAAACTGGCGACGGGCGTTTCAACTCCAATTGGGTATTGGGGGAAGTGTTGGACTCCATGATCTTAAAGGTCATTTCCAACGCAAGTTATTTGGGGATGCTAAAACCGGAGGAAACTGGGGGGTAAATTGTGGTGCAGGGGGGAAAAGTGGGGGACGTGTCCCCCCCATGATCCTCATGTCCCTTCCAGGTCCGCTTTGACACCCCACCCCCATGTCACCCCCCACGTCCGATCTATGCCCCCTGTATCCCCCCATCCCGTGTGTCACAGAGGCACCCCAAAAGTTAGTTTTAGGCAGACAACAGTGTTCAAAACAAACTTTTATTCTGGTCAAAAAGGTGCAGCAGATTAACCGGTAAAGAATGGGGTTCTAGCTCTCCAAGAACATAAATACAGGTTTGAGTATCAGTTGAGGAAATTATTGGGGTGCAGCAAATAATAACAATGGAGATCCACAGTGTGCACGCACGTGGCTCACCAGATACAACGCCAGAGCCCTCCCTGACGCCGGGAAAAGTACACACTTGCCTGAATCTGGAAAGGAATTACTAAAGAAAATACACGTGCTTATATTTAAACACAGAATACACTCACTTTGCCTAAGTGAGGAAAAATAAACAGAGACCCGTGATCCTGCGAGGAATTATTTCACTCACCCACACGGGGAGATGAGGGAATCCCCCCCTATGATCCGCGCCCCCCCAGCACCCCAAAGGCTTCTTCCAAAGGGCGCTGGGCGCAGGGGTGGCGGGCGGGGCTGCACACGGGGGCTCTGTCACCCCCATGTCACAATGCCAGCACCCGGCAACGCTGGGGTCACAATGCCCCGGGCAGGATAAAAAAGAGCAGCCGCCCGTGTCCACTGCCAGAGCTGGCCCGGGGGCAGCCCAAACACATCCCAGACGAAGCACTTGGGGAGCTGGCTGGCGGAATCCCAGGGCAGCGGCTGAGGGAGGAAGACCTTGGATGAAGCTACGGGAGGTTCTCCACTGCAAGACAATCTCCTGGCAGGGCCACTTCCCAAACTCATCTGATGCCTGGAAATCCTTTTCCACTGGGTAGCAGTGGCAGGACCAAGGGAAGTCCTTCTTGAGGAGCACTGCAGAGCTCACCATCATCATGCCCTGCAGAGCCAGGGGCAGTAGCTCTAAGAAGTGGGATGCCCAGATGTTGCAAGGGGGCCTAGGGCTCTCACCCGCATCAGAAGCTACGTGCCTCCTTGCCACAAGGTGACGGAGCAAGTGCCGAAGATGGGGCACGCTTCAGGTTATTCAATGCCTTCTGTTAGTGCAGGGATGGGAAGCAACGACATCCGAAATTTCCTCAGCGTCTGCTACTGCTAGGGAAAGGAGAAGATAGGAACAGAAGGAGAGGAGAGAAGACTTCAGCTGGAAGGGACCTACAGTCATCATCTAGTCCAAAGGCCTGACCACTTCGGGGCTGGCCAAAAGTTGAAACATGGTATTAAGGGCATCGTCCAAATGCCTCTTCAGCACTGACAGGCATGGGGCATCGCCCACCTGGGCTCCGGGAGCCCTGTTCCACCCTGTTTGACCACCCTCTTGGGAAAGAAAACTTTCCTCTTGTCAAGTCCAAAGCTCCCCTGAGGGATGGATGCAGCTTTGAGCCTTCTGCTATTGGCTGCCGGGAAGAAGGGATCAGCAGCTCCCTCTCCATTTTCCCTCCGCGGAAGCTGTAGAGAGCAACGAGGTCGCCTCTCGGCCTCCATCTCTCCAAACTAGACACATCCCCGGTCCTCAGCATCCATGAACCAGAAGAAGCTCTTCTCTCACAGTGGAGTTCTACAGCCCCCACACTCCCTCCCAGCTGAAGCTCTGACACAGGAGAAATCCCCTACATCAAGAAAGCCCGCCTGAAGGTCTACAGCCTAGAAATAGGGAATACAGCGTCACGTGGAGCACCAGGAGTTTCCGGCACTGCTTGCACACAGCAGAGTAGGAAAATGCTCCTGCAGGCACAAGTAGGTCACAGCCCGACTGCGAGCCACAAATGTGATACAGGCAAATGCATTCTGGTGTGTCAGACAAGGCATTGCGAGAGGAAAGGCAAGCCTGGTGCAAAGCCCCGCTGAGAACTCGCCTGGACGACTACGGACATTTCTCATTCCTCGGCTTCAGGAAAGATCAAGTCCAGCTGGGATGAAAGCAAACCAAGACTACGTAGTTGGTTAGGATCACGGAGGGCCTACAGAAGAAGACAACAGCTGCAAGGAGCAAGACCAAGCCTGAGAGGGCTGGCATGACCCTCAAGCAAGATATCAAGGATGAAAGCCAAAGGAGGAAAAGAGCCATCGAGTGCAAGCAAAGATAGGGTCAACAGCACAAAACCATTCAAGACTTCTTCCCAAGCAGACAACCTCACCATCAGCGACAGCGTAGCATCACGTATCACTTGCTGCATTGGGAAGGAATGGCACAGGGACTGCCAGGGCCACCTTCCAAGCTTATGTGATGGCTGGCGGGCTGGCTGGCTGGCTGGCAAGCCTCTTCAGGTGCATAGCAGTGGGACAAGACAAAGGGAATGCCTTCTTGAAGAGCACTGCAGAGCTCACCATCTTCATCCCATGCGCAGACAGGCTCAGGAGCCATCAGAAATAGGATACAGAGGGCTTGCAAGGGGTTGCAGTGCTTTGGAGCACCCACTGGTGTCCCACCAGGCACAGGAAGGATTCTCGCCCCCAAGGTCCATCAGGTCAGAGGCATTTGGGCACTCTGGGAAGTCCCCGAGATGGCTCCAGCTCAAGGGAGGATAGGGCTTGCGCAGCTCCTGGGAGGCGTGAGCAGCTTGTGGGACAAGGAGCCCGGTCTGGCTCACCTGCTCAGGGAACAGCCGATCGCCAGCACTGGGGTCAGGAAGGAATTTTTTCTCCCGGGGCAGATTGGCACTGGTCCCCGGGGGTTTTTTGCCTTCCTCTGCAGCATTGAGCATGACCACTTTTCAGAGCTCCTCTGGGCCCTTCTGGCTCGCTTCCTACCTGCTGCTCAAGCACCAGGAAGATGGCCTCTCGTGCCCTGCAGCTGGGGGGAGGAAGGCTTTTTTTTCCCCCCACGTGGGACACCAAGTGTCTCTGGGGGTTTTTTGCCTTCCTCTGCAGCATTGAGCATGGCCCACTTGCCGCGGCTTCTTTGGGCCATTTGGGCTGGGTGCCTGCTGCTCCACGAGGTGGCCCTAACCTTAGCTAGGACAGCCTACCTAAACCAGCATAGAACAACTAACCTAAGCCAACCTTAAACAGCTGAAAACAATCAACCTTCGAGAACCTAAACCAATCTCAATCTGCCTTCAAAAACTTCAAACAATCAGCCAACAACAACCTAAAAAGCACCTGAAACCATCTACAACAAATTACCTCAACCAACCTGAACCAAACCAAATAAAGCAACCTCAACACCCTCAAACAAACCTACCTAAAACAAATGACCTAAAAAATCCTACCGAAAACAACCTCAAACTACATAAATCAGCGTTCCTCAAACACCCTTCGGCAACCCTGATCCAAACAAGCTGAAGACATCTAAACAGACCCACCTTAATCAACCTAAAGCAACAATCTCAAACAACTTCAAAACCACCTCATAAAGCCTAAAACCGCCTGAAACAACCAAGCTAAAATAACCACCTAGACTAAACAACTTAAACCAACCCCCAAAATAGGAAACCAAACAACATAAGCAACCTGAACAAAAGGACCTAAAGCAAATCACCTAAGCCGAAATAGAACCACCAAACCCAACCTAAAACAACTAAGCTAAAAACCAGTCTCAACCAGCCAACACTTCAACAAACAAGCTAAAACACCCCAAAAAGCCTACATGACCAAAAACACCCAACCAACCCAAACCCCGCCCTACCCCATGCAGTGCCTCACTTGGATGTGTCTGCAGTCTTGGAAGCTCCGCTACCCCAGCCAGGTTCTCCTACAAATGCACCTTGAGCTTCTTTGGAGCTTCTAGAAGGGGAGTGCAGCTACTGTATAATCTTGACCCATGAATGGTACCCCTCCAACTGGGAAGCTCATCCTCTTGGACTGACCACCTAGCTTCGGGAAGGAGGGAGCAGAGAGGGAGGAAGGGAGGAAGAGGACACCTAGCCAGCCAGATCAGACCAATCAACCCTGGCCGATCAATGGGGTGACACGGGTTGCAGACAGATTGCTCTCACATCCAAACCAACCAAATACAATCTAAAACCAACCAAAACCACCCTCAACCAAACCTCAACCGACCAACCTAAACAACCCCGCCTAAACCAAGCAGCCAACCTGCAACCGTCAGCCTACCTACCATCAAACAAAAATGAACAACAAAATAAAACTACATTAAAGAAACAAAACCCTGGTCCCACTTTTTTTCTTTGTGTTTTGCGTCCTTGAAAGTCTTCTTGGAGCCAAACCCCCCCTGGCATTTCTGGGAAACAGTAGTCTCATCGTTGCTCGATTCATGGTGAGCAAATAGAACAGAAAAGTTCTGCTCTCTTGGGAGCCTGGACTTCTGCAGGGCAAGCCCTGACCGAGCCCTGAGGGCTCCATCCAGCAGAGCAGCTCTCTGCAGGGCGCAGACGGGCACACACACCTACACCATGGCTCAGGCAGGGACCCAAGGCCCCATGTTGAGCTGGGCCCTTGGCAGGAGACGGTGGCGGTGGGTGGGGGTCCCAGGGGAGGCCGGTCCCAGCCGCTGAGGCCTAGGAGCACCCCCAGGACCCTGGCAGAAGTAGACTTCCAAACACTTCCTTCCGTGCCTTCGAAATAGGTGCTCGCTTAGGGATTGTCAACAGCACTTGTGGCTACATCCACGGCCCTGCTGTGCTTGCTCACCATACCAAGTGCAGGCTCCCTGGAGGAACAGTTGCTTTCTCCTCTTTGCACTGAGGAAAAGGAGATGTTCCAGGAGGCAGCAGACGTGCCCGCAGCAGCCGGGTCCCTGAGCGCCGAGAGATGCGGCTGAGCTGCCGGGGACTCCGGGTTCTCCAAGGGTCCAGCCCAGATGGGAGCTCTGCCAGGGCTCTCTCCTACACGCAGCCACCTCACCTCAGAAAACTTCCCCAGCTTTGGCACCTCTTGGCTCTTGCCTCCTCTCGTGCACTGACAGTGGACAAGGCACAGAGTGAAAAGGTGGCCATGAGGGGGACTGCCCAACCTGCCGGCACAGAGACGGGTGGGATCGCACGCACACACGGGCCTGTTCTCATCAGCCTCGCTCCTGCACAAGTCACACTAAACCCAACGCAATCAAGCTTCACCTTTTTATTCAAGATGCCACCTGCAATTTGCCGCAGGAAAAGCAGCAAGATAGCAACATTGTGTCCATTAGAAAACTCTCTGTGTCTGTCCAGGGCAGACGGTTTCTTAACTATCCAGTCATTAGCAGCTGCTTCCAGCAAAAGCAAGCCTTCCAAAGCACGATCTAGAGAGAGCGCAATGGTGGTTTACAAGCCCTATCATGGTTGTAAACAAAATGCGTCACTGGACGGCATGCGTGAAAAAGATTGCACTGTTACCTTCTCCCCATCACATACTGTCCAGAGCTGCACGAGAAGGGCTGATTTGCAAACTGGCCCAGAGCCAACACTTCACTGTGGAAGCCACGGTCACAGGGCACGGGTAGGAAGGTCCCAGTGTTAAACAGCCAAGGAGAGAAAACCCGCTGGGTCCCCAAACCCATCGGTGCCGAAACACCCACTGAGGCGGGAGCTGTCTAAGGAAGAGAAAGTCAAAACAGAGCGAGACATTGTCCCAGGTGCCAGACACAAGGCACCTTCGTGGAATCGAACGGGAGGTGGTCACGGGCAGTATCGCTACTGGAAGGAAGGCTGGACCGGCAACAAACCCGCACTGTATTTTTGCCAAAAAGGGACACGATTAGGTTGATTAGTCCCCTATCTCGTAGGCACGGGGACTGATCCGGGCCCCCCCAGCACCCCAAAGGCTTCTTCCAAAGGGCGCTGGGCGCAGGGGCGGCGGGCGGGGCTGCACACGGGGGCTCTGTCACCCCCATGTCACAATGCCAGCACCCGGCAACGCTGAGGTCACAATGCCCCGGGCAGGATAAAAAGGAGCAGCCCCCCGTGTCCACTGCCAGAGCTGGCCCGGGGGCAGCCCAAACACATCCCAGACGAAGCACTTGGGGAGCTGGCTGGCGGAATCCCAGGGCAGCGGCTGAGGGAGGAAGACCTTGGATGAAGCTACGGGAGGTTCTCCACTGCAAGACAATCTCCTGGCAGGGCCACTTCCCAAACTCATCTGATGCCTGGAAATCCTTTTCCACTGGGTAGCAGTGGCAGGACCAAGGGAAGTCCTTCTTGAGGAGCACTGCAGAGCTCACCATCATCATGCCCTGCAGAGCCAGGGGCAGTAGCTCTAAGAAGTGGGATGCCCAGATGTTGCAAGGGGGCCTAGGGCTCTCACCCGCATCAGAAGCTACGTGCCTCCTTGCCACAAGGTGACGGAGCAAGTGCCGAAGATGGGGCACGCTTCAGGTTATTCAATGCCTTCTGTTAGTGCAGGGATGGGAAGCAACGACATCCGAAATTTCCTCAGCGTCTGCTACTGCTAGGGAAAGGAGGAGGTAGGAACAGAAGGAGAGGAGAGAAGACTTCAGCTGGAAGGGACCTACAGTCATCATCTAGTCCAAAGGCCTGACCACTTTGGGGCTGGCCAAAAGTTGAAACATGGTATTAAGGGCATCGTCCAAATGCCTCTTCAACACTGACAGGCAGGGGGCATCGCCCACCTGGGCTCCGGGAGCCCTGTTCCACCCTGTTTGACCACCCTCTTGGGAAAGAAAGCTTTCCTCTTGTCAAGTCCAAAGCTCCCCTGATGGATGGATGCAGCTTTGAGCCTTCTGCTATTGGCTGCCGGGAAGAAGGGATCAGCAGCTCCCTCTCCATTTTCCCTCCGCGGAAGCTGTAGAGAGCAACGAGGTCGCCTCTCGGCCTCCATCTCTCCAAACTAGACACATCCCAGGTCCTCAGCATCCATGAACCAGAAGAAGCTCTTCTCTCACAGTGGAGTTCTACAGCCCCCACACTCCCTCCCAGATGAAGCTCTGACACAGGAGAAATCCCCTACACCAAGAAAGCCCGCCTGAAAGGTCTACAGCCTAGAAATAGGGAATACAGCGTCACGTGGAGCACCAGGAGTTTCCGGCACTGCTTGCACACAGCAGAGTAGGAAAATGCTCCTGCAGGCACAAGTAGGTCACAGCCCGACTGCGAGCCACAAATGTGATACAGGCAAATGCATTCTGGTGTGTCAGACAAGGCATTGCGAGAGGAAAGGCAAGCCTGGTGCAAAGCCCCGCTGAGAACTCGCCTGGACGACTACGGACATTTCTCATTCCTCGGCTTCAGGAAAGATCAAGTCCAGCTGGGATGAAAGCAAACCAAGACTACGTAGTTGGTTAGGATCACGGAGGGCCTACAGAAGAAGACAACAGCTGCAAGGAGCAAGACCAAGCCTGAGAGGGCTGGCATGACCCTCAAGCAAGATATCAAGGATGAAAGCCAAAGGAGGAAAAGAGCCATCGAGTGCAAGCAAAGATAGGGTCAACAGCACAAAACCATTCAAGACTTCTTCCCAAGCAGACAACCTCACCATCAGCGACAGCGTAGCATCACGTATCACTTGCTGCATTGGGAAGGAATGGCACAGGGACTGCCAGGGCCACCTTCCAAGCTTATGTGATGGCTGGCGGGCTGGCTGGCTGGCTGGCAAGCCTCTTCAGGTGCATAGCAGTGGGACAAGACAAAGGGAATGCCTTCTTGAAGAGCACTGCAGAGCTCACCATCTTCATCCCATGCGCAGACAGGCTCAGGAGCCATCAGAAATAGGATACAGAGGGCTTGCAAGGGGTTGCAGTGCTTTGGAGCACCCACTGGTGTCCCACCAGGCACAGGAAGGATTCTCGCCCCCAAGGTCCATCAGGTCAGAGGCATTTGGGCACTCTGGGAAGTCCCCGAGATGGCTCCAGCTCAAGGGAGGATAGGGCTTGCGCAGCTCCTGGGAGGCGTGAGCAGCTTGTGGGACAAGGAGCCCGGTCTGGCTCACCTGCTCAGGGAACAGCCGATCGCCAGCACTGGGGTCAGGAAGGAATTTTTTCTCCCGGGGCAGATTGGCACTGGTCCCCGGGGGTTTTTTGCCTTCCTCTGCAGCATTGAGCATGACCACTTTTCAGAGCTCCTCTGGGCCCTTCTGGCTCGCTTCCTACCTGCTGCTCAAGCACCAGGAAGATGGCCTCTCGTGCCCTGCAGCTGGGGGGAGGAAGGCTTTTTTTTCCCCCCACGTGGGACACCAAGTGTCTCTGGGGGTTTTTTGCCTTCCTCTGCAGCATTGAGCATGGCCCACTTGCCGCGGCTTCTTTGGGCCATTTGGGCTGGGTGCCTGCTGCTCCACGAGGTGGCCCGAACCTTAGCTAGGACAGCCTACCTAAACCAGCATAGAACAACTAACCTAAGCCAACCTTAAACAGCTGAAAACAATCAACCTTCGAGAACCTAAACCAATCTCAATCTGCCTTCAAAAACTTCAAACAATCAGCCAACAACAACCTAAAAAGCACCTGAAACCATCTACAACAAATTACCTCAACCAACCTGAACCAAACCAAATAAAGCAACCTCAACACCCTCAAACAAACCTACCTAAAACAAATGACCTAAAAAATCCTACCGAAAACAACCTCAAACTACATAAATCAGCGTTCCTCAAACACCCTTCGGCAACCCTGATCCAAACAAGCTGAAGACATCTAAACAGACCCACCCTAATCAACCTAAAGCAACAATCTCAAACAACTTCAAAACCACCTCATAAAGCCTAAAACCGCCTGAAACAACCAAGCTAAAATAACCACCTAGACTAAACAACTTAAACCAACCCCCAAAATAGGAAACCAAACAACATAAGCAACCTGAACAAAAGGACCTAAAGCAAATCACCTAAGCCGAAATAGAACCACCAAACCCAACCTAAAACAACTAAGCTAAAAACCAGTCTCAACCAGCCAACACTTCAACAAACAAGCTAAAACACCCCAAAAAGCCTACATGACCAAAAACACCCAACCAACCCAAACCCCACCTGACCTCATGCAGTGCCTCACTTGGATGTGTCTGCAGTCTTGGAAGCTCCGCTACCCCAGCCAGGTTCTCCTACAAATGCACCTTGAGCTTCTTTGGAGCTTCTAGAAGGGGAGTGCAGCTACTGTATAATCTTGACCCATGAATGGTACTCCTCCAACTGGGAAGCTCATCCTCTTGGACTGACCACCTAGCTTCGGGAAGGACACGCAGGGAGCAGGGAGGGAGGAAGGGGACACCTGCCTAGACAGCCAGATCAGCCCAATCAACCCTGGCCGATCAATGGGGTGACACGGGTTGCAGACAGATTGCTCTCACATCCAAACCAACCAAATACAATCTAAAACCAACCAAAACCACCCTCAACCAAACCTCAACCGACCAGCCTAAACAACCCCGCCGAAACCAAGCAGCCAACCTGCAACCGTCAGCCTACCTACCATCAAACAAAAATGAACAACAAAATAAAACTACATTAAAGAAACAAAACCCTGGTCCCACTTTTTTTCTTTGTGTTTTGCGTCCTTGAAAGTCTTCTTGGAGCCAAACCCCCCCTGGCATTTCTGGGAAACAGTAGTCTCATCGTTGCTCGATTCATGGTGAGCAAATAGAACAGAAAAGTTCTGCTCTCTTGGGAGCCTGGACTTCTGCAGGGCAAGCCCTGACCGAGCCCTGAGGGCTCCATCCAGCAGAGCAGCTCTCTGCAGGGCGCAGACGGGCACACACACCTACACCATGGCTCAGGCAGGGACCCAAGGCCCCATGTTGAGCTGGGCCCTTGGCAGGAGACGGTGGCGGTGGGTGGGGGTCCCAGGGGAGGCCGGTCCCAGCCGCTGAGGCCTAGGAGCACCCCCAGGACCCTGGCAGAAGTAGACTTCCAAACACTTCCTTCCGTGCCTTCAAAATAGGTGCTCGCTTAGGGATTGTCAACAGCACTTGTGGCTACATCCACGGCCCTGCTGTGCTTGCTCACCATACCAAGTGCAGGCTCCCTGGAGGAACGGTTGCTTTCTCCTCTTTGCACTGAGGAAAAGGAGATGTTCCAGGAGGCAGCAGACGTGCCCGCAGCAGCCGGGTCCCTGAGCGCCGAGAGATGCGGCTGAGCTGCCGGGGACTCCGGGTTCTTCAAGGGTCCAGCCCAGCTGGGAGCTCTGCCAGGGCTCTCTCCTACACGCAGCCACCTCACCTCAGAAAACTTCCCCAGCTTTGGCACCTCTTGGCTCTTGCCTCCTCTCGTGCACTGACAGTGGACAAGGCACAGAGTGAAAAGGTGGCCATGAGGGGGACTGCCCAATCTGCCGGCACAGAGACGGGTGGGATCGCACGCACACACGGGCCTGTTCTCATCAGCCTCGCTCCTGCACAAGTCACACTAAACCCAACGCAATCAAGCTTCACCTTTTTATTCAAGATGCCACCTGCAATTTGCCGCAGGAAAAGCAGCAAGATAGCAACATTGTGTCCATTAGAAAACTCTCTGTGTCTGTCCAGGGCAGACGGTTTCTTAACTATCCAGTCATTAGCAGCTGCTTCCAGCAAAAGCAAGCCTTCCAAAGCACGATCTAGAGAGAGCGCAATGGTGGTTTACAAGCCCTATCATGGTTGTAAACAAAATGCGTCACTGGACGGCATGCGTGAAAAAGATTGCACTGTTACCTTCTCCCCATCACATACTGTCCAGAGCTGCACGAGAAGGGCTGATTTGCAAACTGGCCCAGAGCCAACACTTCACTGTGGAAGCCACGGTCACAGGGCACGGGTAGGAAGGTCCCAGTGTTAAACAGCCAAGGAGAGAAAACCCGCTGGGTCCCCAAACCCATCGGTGCCGAAACACCCACTGAGGCGGGAGCTGTCTAAGGAAGAGAAAGTCAAAACAGAGCGAGACATTGTCCCAGGTGCCAGACACAAGGCCCCTTCGTGGAATCGAACGGGAGGTAGTCACGGGCAGTATCACTACTGGAAGGAAGGCTGGACCGGCAACAAATCCGCACTGTATTTTTGCCAAAAAGGGACACGATTAGGTTGATTAGTCCCCTATCTCGTAGGCACGGGGACTGATCCGGGCCCCCCCAGCACCCCAAAGGCTTCTTCCAAAGGGCGCTGGGCGCAGGGGCGGCGGGCGGGGCTGCACACGGGGGCTCTGTCACCCCCATGTCACAATGCCAGCACCCGGCAACGCTGAGGTCACAATGCCCCGGGCAGGATAAAAAGGAGCAGCCCCCCGTGTCCACTGCCAGAGCTGGCCCGGGGGCAGCCCAAACACATCCCAGACGAAGCACTTGGGGAGCTGGCTGGCGGAATCCCAGGGCAGCGGCTGAGGGAGGAAGACCTTGGATGAAGCTACGGGAGGTTCTCCACTGCAAGACAATCTCCTGGCAGGGCCACTTCCCAAACTCATCTGATGCCTGGAAATCCTTTTCCACTGGGTAGCAGTGGCAGGACCAAGGGAAGTCCTTCTTGAGGAGCACTGCAGAGCTCACCATCATCATGCCCTGCAGAGCCAGGGGCAGTAGCTCTAAGAAGTGGGATGCCCAGATGTTGCAAGGGGGCCTAGGGCTCTCACCCGCATCAGAAGCTACGTGCCTCCTTGCCACAAGGTGACGGAGCAAGTGCCGAAGATGGGGCACGCTTCAGGTTATTCAATGCCTTCTGTTAGTGCAGGGATGGGAAGCAACGACATCCGAAATTTCCTCAGCGTCTGCTACTGCTAGGGAAAGGAGGAGGTAGGAACAGAAGGAGAGGAGAGAAGACTTCAGCTGGAAGGGACCTACAGTCATCATCTAGTCCAAAGGCCTGACCACTTTGGGGCTGGCCAAAAGTTGAAACATGGTATTAAGGGCATCGTCCAAATGCCTCTTCAACACTGACAGGCAGGGGGCATCGCCCACCTGGGCTCCGGGAGCCCTGTTCCACCCTGTTTGACCACCCTCTTGGGAAAGAAAGCTTTCCTCTTGTCAAGTCCAAAGCTCCCCTGATGGATGGATGCAGCTTTGAGCCTTCTGCTATTGGCTGCCGGGAAGAAGGGATCAGCAGCTCCCTCTCCATTTTCCCTCCGCGGAAGCTGTAGAGAGCAACGAGGTCGCCTCTCGGCCTCCATCTCTCCAAACTAGACACATCCCAGGTCCTCAGCATCCATGAACCAGAAGAAGCTCTTCTCTCACAGTGGAGTTCTACAGCCCCCACACTCCCTCCCAGATGAAGCTCTGACACAGGAGAAATCCCCTACACCAAGAAAGCCCGCCTGAAAGGTCTACAGCCTAGAAATAGGGAATACAGCGTCACGTGGAGCACCAGGAGTTTCCGGCACTGCTTGCACACAGCAGAGTAGGAAAATGCTCCTGCAGGCACAAGTAGGTCACAGCCCGACTGCGAGCCACAAATGTGATACAGGCAAATGCATTCTGGTGTGTCAGACAAGGCATTGCGAGAGGAAAGGCAAGCCTGGTGCAAAGCCCCGCTGAGAACTCGCCTGGACGACTACGGACATTTCTCATTCCTCGGCTTCAGGAAAGATCAAGTCCAGCTGGGATGAAAGCAAACCAAGACTACGTAGTTGGTTAGGATCACGGAGGGCCTACAGAAGAAGACAACAGCTGCAAGGAGCAAGACCAAGCCTGAGAGGGCTGGCATGACCCTCAAGCAAGATATCAAGGATGAAAGCCAAAGGAGGAAAAGAGCCATCAAGTGCAAGCAAAGATAGGGTCAACAGCACAAAACCATTCCAGACTTCTTCCCAAGCAGACAACCTCACCATCAGCGACAGCGTAGCATCACGTATCACTTGCTGCATTGGGAAGGAATGGCACAGGGACTGCCAGGGCCACCTTCCAAGCTTATGTGATGGCTGGCGGGCTGGCTGGCTGGCTGGCAAGCCTCTTCAGGTGCATAGCAGTGGGACAAGACAAAGGGAATGCCTTCTTGAAGAGCACTGCAGAGCTCACCATCTTCATCCCATGCGCAGACAGGCTCAGGAGCCATCAGAAATAGGATACAGAGGGCTTGCAAGGGGTTGCAGTGCTTTGGAGCACCCACTGGTGTCCCACCAGGCACAGGAAGGATTCTCGCCCCCAAGGTCCATCAGGTCAGAGGCATTTGGGCACTCTGGGAAGTCCCCGAGATGGCTCCAGCTCAAGGGAGGATAGGGCTTGCGCAGCTCCTGGGAGGCGTGAGCAGCTTGTGGGACAAGGAGCCCGGTCTGGCTCACCTGCTCAGGGAACAGCCGATCGCCAGCACTGGGGTCAGGAAGGAATTTTTTCTCCCGGGGCAGATTGGCACTGGTCCCCGGGGGTTTTTTGCCTTCCTCTGCAGCATTGAGCATGACCACTTTTCAGAGCTCCTCTGGGCCCTTCTGGCTCGCTTCCTACCTGCTGCTCAAGCACCAGGAAGATGGCCTCTCGTGCCCTGCAGCTGGGGGGAGGAAGGCTTTTTTTTCCCCCCACATGGGACACCAAGTGTCTCTGGGGGTTTTTTGCCTTCCTCTGCAGCATTGAGCATGGCCCACTTGCCGCGGCTTCTTTGGGCCATTTGGGCTGGGTGCCTGCTGCTCCACGAGGTGGCCCTAACCTTAGCTAGGACAGCCTACCTAAACCAGCATAGAACAACTAACCTAAGCCAACCTTAAACAGCTGAAAACAATCAACCTTCGAGAACCTAAACCAATCTCAATCTGCCTTCAAAAACTTCAAACAATCAGCCAACAACAACCTAAAAAGCACCTGAAACCATCTACAACAAATTACCTCAACCAACCTGAACCAAACCAAATAAAGCAACCTCAACACCCTCAAACAAACCTACCTAAAACAAATGACCTAAAAAATCCTACCGAAAACAACCTCAAACTACATAAATCAGCGTTCCTCAAACACCCTTCGGCAACCCTGATCCAAACAAGCTGAAGACATCTAAACAGACCCACCTTAATCAACCTAAAGCAACAATCTCAAACAACTTCAAAACCACCTCATAAAGCCTAAAACCGCCTGAAACAACCAAGCTAAAATAACCACCTAGACTAAACAACTTAAACCAACCCCCAAAATAGGAAACCAAACAACATAAGCAACCTGAACAAAAGGACCTAAAGCAAATCACCTAAGCCGAAATAGAACCACCAAACCCAACCTAAAACAACTAAGCCAAAAACCAGTCTCAACCAGCCAACACTTCAACAAACAAGCTAAAACACCCCAAAAAGCCTGCATGACCAAAAACACCCAACCAACCCAAACCCCGCCCTACCCCATGCAGTGCCTCACTTGGATGTGTCTGCAGTCTTGGAAGCTCCGCTACCCCAGCCAGGTTCTCCTACAAATGCACCTTGAGCTTCTTTGGAGCTTCTAGAAGGGGAGTGCAGCTACTGTATAATCTTGACCCATGAATGGTACTCCTCCAACTGGGAAGCTCATCCTCTTGGACTGACCACCTAGCTTCGGGAAGGACACGCAGGGAGCAGGGAGGGAGGAAGGGGACACCTGCCTAGACAGCCAGATCAGCCCAATCAACCCTGGCCGATCAATGGGGTGACACGGGTTGCAGACAGATTGCTCTCACATCCAAACCAACCAAATACAATCTAAAACCAACCAAAACCACCCTCAACCAAACCTCAACCGACCAGCCTAAACAACCCCGCCGAAACCAAGCAGCCAACCTGCAACCGTCAGCCTACCTACCATCAAACAAAAATGAACAACAAAATAAAACTACATTAAAGAAACAAAACCCTGGTCCCACTTTTTTTCTTTGTGTTTTGCGTCCTTGAAAGTCTTCTTGGAGCCAAACCCCCCCTGGCATTTCTGGGAAACAGTAGTCTCATCGTTGCTCGATTCATGGTGAGCAAATAGAACAGAAAAGTTCTGCTCTCTTGGGAGCCTGGACTTCTGCAGGGCAAGCCCTGACCGAGCCCTGAGGGCTCCATCCAGGAGAGCAGCTCTCTGCAGGGCGCAGACGGGCACACACACCTACACCATGGCTCAGGCAGGGACCCAAGGCCCCATGTTGAGCTGGGCCCTTGGCAGGAGACGGTGGCGGTGGGTGGGGGTCCCAGGGGAGGCCGGTCCCAGCCGCTGAGGCCTAGGAGCACCCCCAGGACCCTGGCAGAAGTAGACTTCCAAACACTTCCTTCCGTGCCTTCAAAATAGGTGCTCGCTTAGGGATTGTCAACAGCACTTGTGGCTACATCCACGGCCCTGCTGTGCTTGCTCACCATACCAAGTGCAGGCTCCCTGGAGGAACGGTTGCTTTCTCCTCTTTGCACTGAGGAAAAGGAGATGTTCCAGGAGGCAGCAGACGTGCCCGCAGCAGCCGGGTCCCTGAACGCCGAGAGATGCGGCTGAGCTGCCGGGGACTCCGGGTTCTCCAAGGGTCCAGCCCAGCTGGGAGCTCTGCCAGGGCTCTCTCCTACACGCAGCCACCTCACCTCAGAAAACTTCCCCAGCTTTGGCACCTCTTGGCTCTTGCCTCCTCTCGTGCACTAACAGTGGACAAGGCACAGAGTGAGAAGGCGGCCATGAGGGGGACTGCCCAACCTGCCGGCACAGAGACGGGTGGGATCGCACGCACACACGGGCCTGTTCTCATCAGCCTCGCTCCTGCACAAGTCACACTAAACCCAACGCAATCAAGCTTCACCTTTTTATTCAAGATGCCACCTGCAATTTGCCGCAGGAAAAGCAGCAAGATAGCAACATTGTGTCCATTAGAAAACTCTCTGTGTCTGTCCAGGGCAGACGGTTTCTTAACTATCCAGTCATTAGCGGCTGCTTCCAGCAAAAGCAAGCCTTCCAAAGCACGATCTAGAGAGAGCGCAATGGTGGTTTACAAGCCCTATCATGGTTGTAAACAAAATGCGTCACTGGACGGCATGCGTGAAAAAGATTGCACTGTTACCTTCTCCCCATCACATACTGTCCAGAGCTGCACGAGAAGGGCTGATTTGCAAACTGGCCCAGAGCCAACACTTCACTGTGGAAGCCACGGTCACAGGGCACGGGTAGGAAGGTCCCAGTGTTAAACAGCCAAGGAGAGAAAACCCGCTGGGTCCCCAAACCCATCGGTGCCGAAACACCCACTGAGGCGGGAGCTGTCTAAGGAAGAGAAAGTCAAAACAGAGCGAGACATTGTCCCAGGTGCCAGACACAAGGCCCCTTCGTGGAATCGAACGGGAGGTAGTCACGGGCAGTATCACTACTGGAAGGAAGGCTGGACCGGCAACAAATCCGCACTGTATTTTTGCCAAAAAGGGACACGATTAGGTTGATTAGTCCCCTATCTCGTAGGCACGGGGACTGATCCGGGCCCCCCCAGCACCCCAAAGGCTTCTTCCAAAGGGCGCTGGGCGCAGGGGCGGCGGGCGGGGCTGCACACGGGGGCTCTGTCACCCCCATGTCACAATGCCAGCACCCGGCAACGCTGAGGTCACAATGCCCCGGGCAGGATAAAAAGGAGCAGCCCCCCGTGTCCACTGCCAGAGCTGGCCCGGGGGCAGCCCAAACACATCCCAGACGAAGCACTTGGGGAGCTGGCTGGCGGAATCCCAGGGCAGCGGCTGAGGGAGGAAGACCTTGGATGAAGCTACGGGAGGTTCTCCACTGCAAGACAATCTCCTGGCAGGGCCACTTCCCAAACTCATCTGATGCCTGGAAATCCTTTTCCACTGGGTAGCAGTGGCAGGACCAAGGGAAGTCCTTCTTGAGGAGCACTGCAGAGCTCACCATCATCATGCCCTGCAGAGCCAGGGGCAGTAGCTCTCAGAAGTGGGATGCCCAGATGTTGCAAGGGGGCCTAGGGCTCTCACCCGCATCAGAAGCTACGTGCCTCCTTGCCACAAGGTGACGGAGCAAGTGCCGAAGATGGGGCACGCTTCAGGTTATTCAATGCCTTCTGTTAGTGCAGGGATGGGAAGCAACGACATCCGAAATTTCCTCAGCGTCTGCTACTGCTAGGGAAAGGAGGAGGTAGGAACAGAAGGAGAGGAGAGAAGACTTCAGCTGGAAGGGACCTACAGTCATCATCTAGTCCAAAGGCCTGACCACTTTGGGGCTGGCCAAAAGTTGAAACATGGTATTAAGGGCATCTTCCAAATGCCTCTTCAACACTGACAGGCAGGGGGCATCGCCCACCTGGGCTCCGGGAGCCCTGTTCCACCCTGTTTGACGACCCTCTTGGGAAAGAAAGCTTTCCTCTTGTCAAGTCCAAAGCTCCCCTGATGGATGGATGCAGCTTTGAGCCTTCTGCTATTGGCTGCCGGGAAGAAGGGATCAGCAGCTCCCTCTCCATTTTCCCTCCGCGGAAGCTGTAGAGAGCAACGAGGTCGCCTCTCGGCCTCCATCTCTCCAAACTAGACACATCCCAGGTCCTCAGCATCCATGAACCAGAAGAAGCTCTTCTCTCACAGTGGAGTTCTACAGCCCCCACACTCCCTCCCAGATGAAGCTCTGACACAGGAGAAATCCCCTACACCAAGAAAGCCCGCCTGAAAGGTCTACAGCCTAGAAATAGGGAATACAGCGTCACGTGGAGCACCAGGAGTTTCCGGCACTGCTTGCACACAGCAGAGTAGGAAAATGCTCCTGCAGGCACAAGTAGGTCACAGCCCGACTGCGAGCCACAAATGTGATACAGGCAAATGCATTCTGGTGTGTCAGACAAGGCATTGCGAGAGGAAAGGCAAGCCTGGTGCAAAGCCCCGCTGAGAACTCGCCTGGACGACTACGGACATTTCTCATTCCTCGGCTTCAGGAAAGATCAAGTCCAGCTGGGATGAAAGCAAACCAAGACTACGTAGTTGGTTAGGATCACGGAGGGCCTACAGAAGAAGACAACAGCTGCAAGGAGCAAGACCAAGCCTGAGAGGGCTGGCATGACCCTCAAGCAAGATATCAAGGATGAAAGCCAAAGGAGGAAAAGAGCCATCGAGTGCAAGCAAAGATAGGGTCAACAGCACAAAACCATTCAAGACTTCTTCCCAAGCAGACAACCTCACCATCAGCGACAGCGTAGCATCACGTATCACTTGCTGCATTGGGAAGGAATGGCACAGGGACTGCCAGGGCCACCTTCCAAGCTTATGTGATGGCTGGCGGGCTGGCTGGCTGGCTGGCAAGCCTCTTCAGGTGCATAGCAGTGGGACAAGACAAAGGGAATGCCTTCTTGAAGAGCACTGCAGAGCTCACCATCTTCATCCCATGCGCAGACAGGCTCAGGAGCCATCAGAAATAGGATACAGAGGGCTTGCAAGGGGTTGCAGTGCTTTGGAGCACCCACTGGTGTCCCACCAGGCACAGGAAGGATTCTCGCCCCCAAGGTCCATCAGGTCAGAGGCATTTGGGCACTCTGGGAAGTCCCCGAGATGGCTCCAGCTCAAGGGAGGATAGGGCTTGCGCAGCTCCTGGGAGGCGTGAGCAGCTTGTGGGACAAGGAGCCCGGTCTGGCTCACCTGCTCAGGGAACAGCTGATCGCCAGCACTGGGGTCAGGAAGGAATTTTTTCTCCCGGGGCAGATTGGCACTGGTCCCCGGGGGTTTTTTGCCTTCCTCTGCAGCATTGAGCATGACCACTTTTCAGAGCTCCTCTGGGCCCTTCTGGCTCGCTTCCTACCTGCTGCTCAAGCACCAGGAAGATGGCCTCTCGTGCCCTGCAGCTGGGGGGAGGAAGGCTTTTTTTTCCCCCCACGTGGGACACCAAGTGTCTCTGGGGGTTTTTTGCCTTCCTCTGCAGCATTGAGCATGGCCCACTTGCCGCGGCTTCTTTGGGCCATTTGGGCTGGGTGCCTGCTGCTCCACGAGGTGGCCCTAACCTTAGCTAGGACAGCCTACCTAAACCAGCATAGAACAACTAACCTAAGCCAACCTTAAACAGCTGAAAACAATCAACCTTCGAGAACCTAAACCAATCTCAATCTGCCTTCAAAAACTTCAAACAATCAGCCAACAACAACCTAAAAAGCACCTGAAACCATCTACAACAAATTACCTCAACCAACCTGAACCAAACCAAATAAAGCAACCTCAACACCCTCAAACAAACCTACCTAAAACAAATGACCTAAAAAATCCTACCGAAAACAACCTCAAACTACATAAATCAGCGTTCCTCAAACACCCTTCGGCAACCCTGATCCAAACAAGCTGAAGACATCTAAACAGACCCACCTTAATCAACCTAAAGCAACAATCTCAAACAACTTCAAAACCACCTCATAAAGCCTAAAACCGCCTGAAACAACCAAGCTAAAATAACCACCTAGACTAAACAACTTAAACCAACCCCCAAAATAGGAAACCAAACAACATAAGCAACCTGAACAAAAGGACCTAAAGCAAATCACCTAAGCCGAAATAGAACCACCAAACCCAACCTAAAACAACTAAGCTAAAAACCAGTCTCAACCAGCCAACACTTCAACAAACAAGCTAAAACACCCCAAAAAGCCTGCATGACCAAAAACACCCAACCAACCCAAACCCCGCCCTACCCCATGCAGTGCCTCACTTGGATGTGTCTGCAGTCTTGGAAGCTCCGCTACCCCAGCCAGGTTCTCCTACAAATGCACCTTGAGCTTCTTTGGAGCTTCTAGAAGGGGAGTGCAGCTACTGTATAATCTTGACCCATGAATGGTACTCCTCCAACTGGGAAGCTCATCCTCTTGGACTGACCACCTAGCTTCGGGAAGGACACGCAGGGAGCAGGGAGGGAGGAAGGGGACACCTGCCTAGACAGCCAGATCAGCCCAATCAACCCTGGCCGATCAATGGGGTGACACGGGTTGCAGACAGATTGCTCTCACATCCAAGCCAACCAAATACAATCTAAAACCAACCAAAACCACCCTCAACCAAACCTCAACCGACCAGCCTAAACAACCCCGCCGAAACCAAGCAGCCAACCTGCAACCGTCAGCCTACCTACCATCAAACAAAAATGAACAACAAAATAAAACTACATTAAAGAAACAAAACCCTGGTCCCACTTTTTTTCTTTGTGTTTTGCATCCTTGAAAGTCTTCTTGGAGCCAAACCCCCCCTGGCATTTCTGGGAAACAGTAGTCTCATCGTTGCTCGATTCATGGTGAGCAAATAGAACAGAAAAGTTCTGCTCTCTTGGGAGCCTGGACTTCTGCAGGGCAAGCCCTGACCGAGCCCTGAGGGCTCCATCCAGCAGAGCAGCTCTCTGCAGGGCGCAGACGGGCACACACACCTACACCATGGCTCAGGCAGGGACCCAAGGCCCCATGTTGAGCTGGGCCCTTGGCAGGAGACGGTGGCGGTGGGTGGGGGTCCCAGGGGAGGCCGGTCCCAGCCGCTGAGGCCTAGGAGCACCCCCAGGACCCTGGCAGAAGTAGACTTCCAAACACTTCCTTCCGTGCCTTCGAAATAGGTGCTCGCTTAGGGATTGTCAACAGCACTTGTGGCTACATCCACGGCCCTGCTGTGCTTGCTCACCATACCAAGTGCAGGCTCCCTGGAGGAACGGTTGCTTTCTCCTCTTTGCACTGAGGAAAAGGAGATGTTCCAGGAGGCAGCAGACGTGCCCGCAGCAGCCGGGTCCCTGAGCGCCGAGAGATGCGGCTGAGCTGCCGGGGACTCCGGGTTCTCCAAGGGTCCAGCCCAGCTGGGAGCTCTGCCAGGGCTCTCTCCTACACGCAGCCACCTCACCTCAGAAAACTTCCCCAGCTTTGGCACCTCTTGGCTCTTGCCTCCTCTCGTGCACTGACAGTGGACAAGGCACAGAGTGAAAAGGTGGCCATGAGGGGGACTGCCCAACCTGCCGGCACAGAGACGGGTGGGATCGCACGCACACACGGGCCTGTTCTCATCAGCCTCGCTCCTGCACAAGTCACACTAAACCCAACGCAATCAAGCTTCACCTTTTTATTCAAGATGCCACCTGCAATTTGCCGCAGGAAAAGCAGCAAGATAGCAACACTGTGTCCATGAGAAAACTCTCTGTGTCTGTCCAGGGCAGACGGTTTCTTAACTATCCAGTCATTAGCGGCTGCTTCCAGCAAAAGCAAGCCTTCCAAAGCACGATCTAGAGAGAGCGCAATGGTGGTTTACAAGCCCTATCATGGTTGTAAACAAAATGCGTCACTGGACGGCATGCGTGAAAAAGATTGCACTGTTACCTTCTCCCCATCACATACTGTCCAGAGCTGCACGAGAAGGGCTGATTTGCAAACTGGCCCAGAGCCAACACTTCACTGTGGAAGCCACGGTCACAGGGCACTGGTAGGAAGGTCCCAGTGTTAAACAGCCAAGGAGAGAAAACCCGCTGGGTCCCCAAACCCATCGGTGCCGAAACACCCACTGAGGCGGGAGCTGTCTAAGGAAGAGAAAGTCAAAACAGAGCGAGACATTGTCCCAGGTGCCAGACACAAGGCCCCTTCGTGGAATCGAACGGGAGGTAGTCACGGGCAGTATCACTACTGGAAGGAAGGCTGGACCGGCAACAAATCCGCACTGTATTTTTGCCAAAAAGGGACACGATTAGGTTGATTAGTCCCCTATCTTGTAGGCACGGGGACTGATCCGGGCCCCCCCAGCACCCCAAAGGCTTCTTCCAAAGGGCGCTGGGCGCAGGGGCGGCGGGCGGGGCTGCACACGGGGGCTCTGTCACCCCCATGTCACAATGCCAGCACCCGGCAACGCTGAGGTCACAATGCCCCGGGCAGGATAAAAAGGAGCAGCCCCCCGTGTCCACTGCCAGAGCTGGCCCGGGGGCAGCCCAAACACATCCCAGACGAAGCACTTGGGGAGCTGGCTGGCGGAATCCCAGGGCAGCGGCTGAGGGAGGAAGACCTTGGATGAAGCTACGGGAGGTTCTCCACTGCAAGACAATCTCCTGGCAGGGCCACTTCCCAAACTCATCTGATGCCTGGAAATCCTTTTCCACTGGGTAGCAGTGGCAGGACCAAGGGAAGTCCTTCTTGAGGAGCACTGCAGAGCTCACCATCATCATGCCCTGCAGAGCCAGGGGCAGTAGCTCTAAGAAGTGGGATGCCCAGATGTTGCAAGGGGGCCTAGGGCTCTCACCCGCATCAGAAGCTACGTGCCTCCTTGCCACAAGGTGACGGAGCAAGTGCCGAAGATGGGGCACGCTTCAGGTTATTCAATGCCTTCTGTTAGTGCAGGGATGGGAAGCAACGACATCCGAAATTTCCTCAGCGTCTGCTACTGCTAGGGAAAGGAGGAGGTAGGAACAGAAGGAGAGGAGAGAAGACTTCAGCTGGAAGGGACCTACAGTCATCATCTAGTCCAAAGGCCTGACCACTTTGGGGCTGGCCAAAAGTTGAAACATGGTATTAAGGGCATCGTCCAAATGCCTCTTCAACACTGACAGGCAGTGGGCATCGCCCACCTGGGCTCCGGGAGCCCTGTTCCACCCTGTTTGACCACCCTCTTGGGAAAGAAAGCTTTCCTCTTGTCAAGTCCAAAGCTCCCCTGATGGATGGATGCAGCTTTGAGCCTTCTGCTATTGGCTGCCGGGAAGAAGGGATCAGCAGCTCCCTCTCCATTTTCCCTCCGCGGAAGCTGTAGAGAGCAACGAGGTCGCCTCTCGGCCTCCATCTCTCCAAACTAGACACATCCCAGGTCCTCAGCATCCATGAACCAGAAGAAGCTCTTCTCTCACAGTGGAGTTCTACAGCCCCCACACTCCCTCCCAGATGAAGCTCTGACACAGGAGAAATCCCCTACACCAAGAAAGCCCGCCTGAAAGGTCTACAGCCTAGAAATAGGGAATACAGCGTCACGTGGAGCACCAGGAGTTTCCGGCACTGCTTGCACACAGCAGAGTAGGAAAATGCTCCTGCAGGCACAAGTAGGTCACAGCCCGACTGCGAGCCACAAATGTGATACAGGCAAATGCATTCTGGTGTGTCAGACAAGGCATTGCGAGAGGAAAGGCAAGCCTGGTGCAAAGCCCCGCTGAGAACTCGCCTGGACGACTACGGACATTTCTCATTCCTCGGCTTCAGGAAAGATCAAGTCCAGCTGGGATGAAAGCAAACCAAGACTACGTAGTTGGTTAGGATCACGGAGGGCCTACAGAAGAAGACAACAGCTGCAAGGAGCAAGACCAAGCCTGAGAGGGCTGGCATGACCCTCAAGCAAGATATCAAGGATGAAAGCCAAAGGAGGAAAAGAGCCATCGAGTGCAAGCAAAGATAGGGTCAACAGCACAAAACCATTCAAGACTTCTTCCCAAGCAGACAACCTCACCATCAGCGACAGCGTAGCATCACGTATCACTTGCTGCATTGGGAAGGAATGGCACAGGGACTGCCAGGGCCACCTTCCAAGCTTATGTGATGGCTGGCGGGCTGGCTGGCTGGCTGGCAAGCCTCTTCAGGTGCATAGCAGTGGGACAAGACAAAGGGAATGCCTTCTTGAAGAGCACTGCAGAGCTCACCATCTTCATCCCATGCGCAGACAGGCTCAGGAGCCATCAGAAATAGCATACAGAGGGCTTGCAAGGGGTTGCAGTGCTTTGGAGCACCCACTGGTGTCCCACCAGGCACAGGAAGGATTCTCGCCCCCAAGGTCCATCAGGTCAGAGGCATTTGGGCACTCTGGGAAGTCCCCGAGATGGCTCCAGCTCAAGGGAGGATAGGGCTTGCGCAGCTCCTGGGAGGCGTGAGCAGCTTGTGGGACAAGGAGCCCGGTCTGGCTCACCTGCTCAGGGAACAGCCGATCGCCAGCACTGGGGTCAGGAAGGAATTTTTTCTCCCGGGGCAGATTGGCACTGGTCCCCGGGGGTTTTTTGCCTTCCTCTGCAGCATTGAGCATGACCACTTTTCAGAGCTCCTCTGGGCCCTTCTGGCTCGCTTCCTACCTGCTGCTCAAGCACCAGGAAGATGGCCTCTCGTGCCCTGCAGCTGGGGGGAGGAAGGCTTTTTTTTCCCCCCACGTGGGACACCAAGTGTCTCTGGGGGTTTTTTGCCTTCCTCTGCAGCATTGAGCATGGCCCACTTGCCGCGGCTTCTTTGGGCCATTTGGGCTGGGTGCCTGCTGCTCCACGAGGTGGCCCTAACCTTAGCTAGGACAGCCTACCTAAACCAGCATAGAACAACTAACCTAAGCCAACCTTAAACAGCTGAAAACAATCAACCTTCGAGAACCTAAACCAATCTCAATCTGCCTTCAAAAACTTCAAACAATCAGCCAACAACAACCTAAAAAGCACCTGAAACCATCTACAACAAATTACCTCAACCAACCTGAACCAAACCAAATAAAGCAACCTCAACACCCTCAAACAAACCTACCTAAAACAAATGACCTAAAAAATCCTACCGAAAACAACCTCAAACTACATAAATCAGCGTTCCTCAAACACCCTTCGGCAACCCTGATCCAAACAAGCTGAAGACATCTAAACAGACCCACCTTAATCAACCTAAAGCAACAATCTCAAACAACTTCAAAACCACCTCATAAAGCCTAAAACCGCCTGAAACAACCAAGCTAAAATAACCACCTAGACTAAACAACTTAAACCAACCCCCAAAATAGGAAACCAAACAACATAAGCAACCTGAACAAAAGGACCTAAAGCAAATCACCTAAGCCGAAATAGAACCACCAAACCCAACCTAAAACAACTAAGCTAAAAACCAGTCTCAACCAGCCAACACTTCAACAAACAAGCTAAAACACCCCAAAAAGCCTGCATGACCAAAAACACCCAACCAACCCAAACCCCGCCCTACCCCATGCAGTGCCTCACTTGGATGTGTCTGCAGTCTTGGAAGCTCCGCTACCCCAGCCAGGTTCTCCTACAAATGCACCTTGAGCTTCTTTGGAGCTTCTAGAAGGGGAGTGCAGCTACTGTATAATCTTGACCCATGAATGGTACTCCTCCAACTGGGAAGCTCATCCTCTTGGACTGACCACCTAGCTTCGGGAAGGACACGCAGGGAGCAGGGAGGGAGGAAGGGGACACCTGCCTAGACAGCCAGATCAGCCCAATCAACCCTGGCCGATCAATGGGGTGACACGGGTTGCAGACAGATTGCTCTCACATCCAAGCCAACCAAATACAATCTAAAACCAACCAAAACCACCCTCAACCAAACCTCAACCGACCAGCCTAAACAACCCCGCCGAAACCAAGCAGCCAACCTGCAACCGTCAGCCTACCTACCATCAAACAAAAATGAACAACAAAATAAAACTACATTAAAGAAACAAAACCCTGGTCCCACTTTTTTTCTTTGTGTTTTGCGTCCTTGAAAGTCTTCTTGGAGCCAAAACCCCCCTGGCATTTCTGGGAAACAGTAGTCTCATCGTTGCTCGATTCATGGTGAGCAAATAGAACAGAAAAGTTCTGCTCTCTTGGGAGCCTGGACTTCTGCAGGGCAAGCCCTGACCGAGCCCTGAGGGCTCCATCCAGCAGAGCAGCTCTCTGCAGGGCGCAGACGGGCACACACACCTACACCATGGCTCAGGCAGGGACCCAAGGCCCCATGTTGAGCTGGGCCCTTGGCAGGAGACGGTGGCGGTGGGTGGGGGTCCCAGGGGAGGCCGGTCCCAGCCGCTGAGGCCTAGGAGCACCCCCAGGACCCTGGCAGAAGTAGACTTCCAAACACTTCCTTCCGTGCCTTCGAAATAGGTGCTCGCTTAGGGATTGTCAACAGCACTTGTGGCTACATCCACGGCCCTGCTGTGCTTGCTCACCATACCAAGTGCAGGCTCCCTGGAGGAACGGTTGCTTTCTCCTCTTTGCACTGAGGAAAAGGAGATGTTCCAGGAGGCAGCAGACGTGCCCGCAGCAGCCGGGTCCCTGAGCGCCGAGAGATGCGGCTGAGCTGCCGGGGACTCCGGGTTCTCCAAGGGTCCAGCCCAGCTGGGAGCTCTGCCAGGGCTCTCTCCTACACGCAGCCACCTCACCTCAGAAAACTTCCCCAGCTTTGGCACCTCTTGGCTCTTGCCTCCTCTCGTGCACTGACAGTGGACAAGGCACAGAGTGAAAAGGTGGCCATGAGGGGGACTGCCCAACCTGCCGGCACAGAGACGGGTGGGATCGCACGCACACACGGGCCTGTTCTCATCAGCCTCGCTCCTGCACAAGTCACACTAAACCCAACGCAATCAAGCTTCACCTTTTTATTCAAGATGCCACCTGCAATTTGCCGCAGGAAAAGCAGCAAGATAGCAACATTGTGTCCATTAGAAAACTCTCTGTGTCTGTCCAGGGCAGACGGTTTCTTAACTATCCAGTCATTAGCGGCTGCTTCCAGCAAAAGCAAGCCTTCCAAAGCACGATCTAGAGAGAGCGCAATGGTGGTTTACAAGCCCTATCATGGTTGTAAACAAAATGCGTCACTGGACGGCATGCGTGAAAAAGATTGCACTGTTACCTTCTCCCCATCACATACTGTCCAGAGCTGCACGAGAAGGGCTGATTTGCAAACTGGCCCAGAGCCAACACTTCACTGTGGAAGCCACGGTCACAGGGCACGGGTAGGAAGGTCCCAGTGTTAAACAGCCAAGGAGAGAAAACCCGCTGGGTCCCCAAACCCATCGGTGCCGAAACACCCACTGAGGCGGGAGCTGTCTAAGGAAGAGAAAGTCAAAACAGAGCGAGACATTGTCCCAGGTGCCAGACACAAGGCCCCTTCGTGGAATCGAACGGGAGGTAGTCACAGGCAGTATCACTACTGGAAGGAAGGCTGGACCGGCAACAAATCCGCACTGTATTTTTGCCAAAAAGGGACACGATTAGGTTGATTAGTCCCCTATCTCGTAGGCACGGGGACTGATCCGGGCCCCCCCAGCACCCCAAAGGCTTCTTCCAAAGGGCGCTGGGCGCAGGGGCGGCGGGCGGGGCTGCACACGGGGGCTCTGTCACCCCCATGTCACAATGCCAGCACCCGGCAACGCTGAGGTCACAATGCCCCGGGCAGGATAAAAAGGAGCAGCCCCCCGTGTCCACTGCCAGAGCTGGCCCGGGGGCAGCCCAAACACATCCCAGACGAAGCACTTGGGGAGCTGGCTGGCGGAATCCCAGGGCAGCGGCTGAGGGAGGAAGACCTTGGATGAAGCTACGGGAGGTTCTCCACTGCAAGACAATCTCCTGGCAGGGCCACTTCCCAAACTCATCTGATGCCTGGAAATCCTTTTCCACTGGGTAGCAGTGGCAGGACCAAGGGAAGTCCTTCTTGAGGAGCACTGCAGAGCTCACCATCATCATGCCCTGCAGAGCCAGGGGCAGTAGCTCTAAGAAGTGGGATGCCCAGATGTTGCAAGGGGGCCTAGGGCTCTCACCCGCATTCAGAAGCTACGTGCCTCCTTGCCACAAGGTGACGGAGCAAGTGCCGAAGATGGGGCACGCTTCAGGTTATTCAATGCCTTCTGTTAGTGCAGGGATGGGAAGCAACGACATCCGAAATTTCCTCAGCGTCTGCTACTGCTAGGGAAAGGAGGAGGTAGGAACAGAAGGAGAGGAGAGAAGACTTCAGCTGGAAGGGACCTACAGTCATCATCTAGTCCAAAGGCCTGACCACTTTGGGGCTGGCCAAAAGTTGAAACATGGTATTAAGGGCATCGTCCAAATGCCTCTTCAACACTGACAGGCAGGGGGCATCGCCCACCTGGGCTCCGGGAGCCCTGTTCCACCCTGTTTGACCACCCTCTTGGGAAAGAAAGCTTTCCTCTTGTCAAGTCCAAAGCTCCCCTGATGGATGGATGCAGCTTTGAGCCTTCTGCTATTGGCTGCCGGGAAGAAGGGATCAGCAGCTCCCTCTCCATTTTCCCTCCGCGGAAGCTGTAGAGAGCAACGAGGTCGCCTCTCGGCCTCCATCTCTCCAAACTAGACACATCCCAGGTCCTCAGCATCCATGAACCAGAAGAAGCTCTTCTCTCACAGTGGAGTTCTACAGCCCCCACACTCCCTCCCAGATGAAGCTCTGACACAGGAGAAATCCCCTACACCAAGAAAGCCCGCCTGAAAGGTCTACAGCCTAGAAATAGGGAATACAGCGTCACGTGGAGCACCAGGAGTTTCCGGCACTGCTTGCACACAGCAGAGTAGGAAAATGCTCCTGCAGGCACAAGTAGGTCACAGCCCGACTGCGAGCCACAAATGTGATACAGGCAAATGCATTCTGGTGTGTCAGACAAGGCATTGCGAGAGGAAAGGCAAGCCTGGTGCAAAGCCCCGCTGAGAACTCGCCTGGACGACTACGGACATTTCTCATTCCTCGGCTTCAGGAAAGATCAAGTCCAGCTGGGATGAAAGCAAACCAAGACTACGTAGTTGGTTAGGATCACGGAGGGCCTACAGAAGAAGACAACAGCTGCAAGGAGCAAGACCAAGCCTGAGAGGGCTGGCATGACCCTCAAGCAAGATATCAAGGATGAAAGCCAAAGGAGGAAAAGAGCCATCGAGTGCAAGCAAAGATAGGGTCAACAGCACAAAACCATTCCAGACTTCTTCCCAAGCAGACAACCTCACCATCAGCGACAGCGTAGCATCACGTATCACTTGCTGCATTGGGAAGGAATGGCACAGGGACTGCCAGGGCCACCTTCCAAGCTTATGTGATGGCTGGCGGGCTGGCTGGCTGGCTGGCAAGCCTCTTCAGGTGCATAGCAGTGGGACAAGACAAAGGGAATGCCTTCTTGAAGAGCACTGCAGAGCTCACCATCTTCATCCCATGCGCAGACAGGCTCAGGAGCCATCAGAAATAGGATACAGAGGGCTTGCAAGGGGTTGCAGTGCTTTGGAGCACCCACTGGTGTCCCACCAGGCACAGGAAGGATTCTCGCCCCCAAGGTCCATCAGGTCAGAGGCATTTGGGCACTCTGGGAAGTCCCCGAGATGGCTCCAGCTCAAGGGAGGATAGGGCTTGCGCAGCTCCTGGGAGGCGTGAGCAGCTTGTGGGACAAGGAGCCCGGTCTGGCTCACCTGCTCAGGGAACATCCGATCGCCAGCACTGGGGTCAGGAAGGAATTTTTTCTCCCGGGGCAGATTGGCACTGGTCCCCGGGGGTTTTTTGCCTTCCTCTGCAGCATTGAGCATGACCACTTTTCAGAGCTCCTCTGGGCCCTTCTGGCTCGCTTCCTACCTGCTGCTCAAGCACCAGGAAGATGGCCTCTCGTGCCCTGCAGCTGGGGGGAGGAAGGCTTTTTTTTCCCCCCACGTGGGACACCAAGTGTCTCTGGGGGTTTTTTGCCTTCTTCTGCAGCATTGAGCATGGCCCACTTGCCGCGGCTTCTTTGGGCCATTTGGGCTGGGTGCCTGCTGCTCCACGAGGTGGCCCTAACCTTAGCTAGGACAGCCTACCTAAACCAGCATAGAACAACTAACCTAAGCCAACCTTAAACAGCTGAAAACAATCAACCTTCGAGAACCTAAACCAATCTCAATCTGCCTTCAAAAACTTCAAACAATCAGCCAACAACAACCTAAAAAGCACCTGAAACCATCTACAACAAATTACCTCAACCAACCTGAACCAAACCAAATAAAGCAACCTCAACACCCTCAAACAAACCTACCTAAAACAAATGACCTAAAAAATCCTACCGAAAACAACCTCAAACTACATAAATCAGCGTTCCTCAAACACCCTTCGGCAACCCTGATCCAAACAAGCTGAAGACATCTAAACAGACCCACCTTAATCAACCTAAAGCAACAATCTCAAACAACTTCAAAACCACCTCATAAAGCCTAAAACCGCCTGAAACAACCAAGCTAAAATAACCACCTAGACTAAACAACTTAAACCAACCCCCAAAATAGGAAACCAAACAACATAAGCAACCTGAACAAAAGGACCTAAAGCAAATCACCTAAGCCGAAATAGAACCACCAAACCCAACCTAAAACAACTAAGCTAAAAACCAGTCTCAACCAGCCAACACTTCAACAAACAAGCTAAAACACCCCAAAAAGCCTGCATGACCAAAAACACCCAACCAACCCAAACCCCGCCCTACCCCATGCAGTGCCTCACTTGGATGTGTCTGCAGTCTTGGAAGCTCCGCTACCCCAGCCAGGTTCTCCTACAAATGCACCTTGAGCTTCTTTGGAGCTTCTAGAAGGGGAGTGCAGCTACTGTATAATCTTGACCCATGAATGGTACTCCTCCAACTGGGAAGCTCATCCTCTTGGACTGACCACCTAGCTTCAGGAAGGACACGCAGGGAGCAGGGAGGGAGGAAGGGGACACCTGCCTAGACAGCCAGATCAGCCCAATCAACCCTGGCCGATCAATGGGGTGACACGGGTTGCAGACAGATTGCTCTCACATCCAAACCAACCAAATACAATCTAAAACCAACCAAAACCACCCTCAACCAAACCTCAACCGACCAGCCTAAACAACCCTGCCGAAACCAAGCAGCCAACCTGCAACCGTCAGCCTACCTACCATCAAACAAAAATGAACAACAAAATAAAACTACATTAAAGAAACAAAACCCTGGTCCCACTTTTTTTCTTTGTGTTTTGCGTCCTTGAAAGTCTTCTTGGAGCCAAACCCCCCCTGGCATTTCTGGGAAACAGTAGTCTCATCGTTGCTCGATTCATGGTGAGCAAATAGAACAGAAAAGTTCTGCTCTCTTGGGAGCCTGGACTTCTGCAGGGCAAGCCCTGACCGAGCCCTGAGGGCTCCATCCAGCAGAGCAGCTCTCTGCAGGGCGCAGACGGGCACACACACCTACACCATGGCTCAGGCAGGGACCCAAGGCCCCATGTTGAGCTGGGCCCTTGGCAGGAGACGGTGGCGGTGGGTGGGGGTCCCAGGGGAGGCCGGTCCCAGCCGCTGAGGCCTAGGAGCACCCCCAGGACCCTGGCAGAAGTAGACTTCCAAACACTTCCTTCCGTGCCTTCAAAATAGGTGCTCGCTTAGGGATTGTCAACAGCACTTGTGGCTACATCCACGGCCCTGCTGTGCTTGCTCACCATACCAAGTGCAGGCTCCCTGGAGGAACGGTTGCTTTCTCCTCTTTGCACTGAGGAAAAGGAGATGTTCCAGGAGGCAGCAGACGTGCCCGCAGCAGCCGGGTCCCTGAGCGCCGAGAGATGCGGCTGAGCTGCCGGGGACTCCGGGTTCTCCAAGGGTCCAGCCCAGCTGGGAGCTCTGCCAGGGCTCTCTCCTACACGCAGCCACCTCACCTCAGAAAACTTCCCCAGCTTTGGCACCTCTTGGCTCTTGCCTCCTCTCGTGCACTAACAGTGGACAAGGCACAGAGTGAGAAGGCGGCCATGAGGGGGACTGCCCAACCTGCCGGCACAGAGACGGGTGGGATCGCACGCACACACGGGCCTGTTCTCATCAGCCTCGCTCCTGCACAAGTCACACTAAACCCAACGCAATCAAGCTTCACCTTTTTATTCAAGATGCCACCTGCAATTTGCCGCAGGAAAAGCAGCAAGATAGCAACATTGTGTCCATTAGAAAACTCTCTGTGTCTGTCCAGGGCAGACGGTTTCTTAACTATCCAGTCATTAGCAGCTGCTTCCAGCAAAAGCAAGCCTTCCAAAGCACGATCTAGAGAGAGCGCAATGGTGGTTTACAAGCCCTATCATGGTTGTAAACAAAATGCGTCACTGGACGGCATGCGTGAAAAAGATTGCACTGTTACCTTCTCCCCATCACATACTGTCCAGAGCTGCACGAGAAGGGCTGATTTGCAAACTGGCCCAGAGCCAACACTTCACTGTGGAAGCCACGGTCACAGGGCACGGGTAGGAAGGTCCCAGTGTTAAACAGCCAAGGAGAGAAAACCCGCTGGGTCCCCAAACCCATCGGTGCCGAAACACCCACTGAGGCGGGAGCTGTCTAAGGAAGAGAAAGTCAAAACAGAGCGAGACATTGCCCCAGGTGCCAGACACAAGGCACCTTCGTGGAATCGAACGGGAGGTAGTCACGGGCAGTATCACTACTGGAAGGAAGGCTGGACCGGCAACAAATCCGCACTGTATTTTTGCCAAAAAGGGACACGATTAGGTTGATTAGTCCCCTATCTCGTAGGCACGGGGACTGATACGGGCCCCCCCAGCACCCCAAAGGCTTCTTCCAAAGGGCGCTGGGCGCAGGGGCGGCGGGCGGGGCTGCACACGGGGGCTCTGTCACCCCCATGTCACAATGCCAGCACCCGGCAACGCTGAGGTCACAATGCCCCGGGCAGGATAAAAAGGAGCAGCCCCCCGTGTCCACTGCCAGAGCTGGCCCGGGGCCAGCCCAAACACATCCCAGACGAAGCACTTGGGGAGCTGGCTGGCGGAATCCCAGGGCAGCGGCTGAGGGAGGAAGACCTTGGATGAAGCTACGGGAGGTTCTCCACTGCAAAACAATCTCCTGGCAGGGCCACTTCCCAAACTCATCTGATGCCTGGAAATCCTTTTCCACTGGGTAGCAGTGGCAGGACCAAGGGAAGTCCTTCTTGAGGAGCACTGCAGAGCTCACCATCATCATGCCCTGCAGAGCCAGGGGCAGTAGCTCTAAGAAGTGGGATGCCCAGATGTTGCAAGGGGGCCTAGGGCTCTCACCCGCATCAGAAGCTACGTGCCTCCTTGCCACAAGGTGACGGAGCAAGTGCCGAAGATGGGGCACGCTTCAGGTTATTCAATGCCTTCTGTTAGTGCAGGGATGGGAAGCAACGACATCCGAAATTTCCTCAGCGTCTGCTACTGCTAGGGAAAGGAGGAGGTAGGAACAGAAGGAGAGGAGAGAAGACTTCAGCTGGAAGGGACCTACAGTCATCATCTAGTCCAAAGGCCTGACCACTTTGGGGCTGGCCAAAAGTTGAAACATGGTATTAAGGGCATCGTCCAAATGCCTCTTCAACACTGACAGGCATGGGGCATTGCCCACCTGGGCTCCGGGAGCCCTGTTCCACCCTGTTTGACCACCCTCTTGGGAAAGAAAACTTTCCTCTTGTCAAGTCCAAAGATCCCCTGAGGGATGGATGCCGCTTTGAGCCTTCTGCTATTGGCTGCCGGGAAGAAGGGATCAGCAGCTCCCTCTCCATTTTCCCTCCGCGGAAGCTGTAGAGAGCAACGAGGTCGCCTCTCAGCCTCCATCTCTCCAAACTAGACACATCCCAGGTCCTCAGCATCCATGAACCAGAAGAAGCTCTTCTCTCACAGTGGAGTTCTACAGCCCCCACACTCCCTCCCAGCTGAAGCTCTGACACAGGAGAAACCCCCTACATCAAGAAAGCCCACCTGAAGGTCTACAGCCTAGAAATAGGGAATACAGCGTCACGTGGAGCACCAGGAGTTTCCGGCACTGCTTGCACACAGCAGAGTAGGAAAATGCTCCTGCAGGCACAAGTAGGTCACAGCCCGACTGCGAGCCACAAATGTGATACAGGCAAATGCATTCTGGTGTGTCAGACAAGGCATTGCCAGAGGAAAGGCAAGCCTGGTGCAAAGCCCCGCTGAGAACTCGCCTGGACGACTACGGACATTTCTCATTCCTCGGCTTCAGGAAAGATCAAGTCCAGCTGGGATGAAAGCAAACCAAGACTACGTAGTTGGTTAGGGTCACGGAGGGCCTACAGAAGAAGACAACAGCTGCAAGGAGCAAGACCAAGCCTGAGAGGGCTGGCATGACCCTCAAGCAAGATATCAAGGATGAAAGCCAAAGGAGGAAAAGAGCCATCGAGTGCAAGCAAAGATAGGGTCAACAGCACAAAACCATTCAAGACTTCTTCCCAAGCAGACAACCTCACCATCAGCGACAGCGTAGCATCACGTATCACTTGCTGCATTGGGAAGGAATGGCACAGGGACTGCCAGGGCCACCTTCCAAGCTTATGTGATGGCTGGCGGGCTGGCTGGCTGGCTGGCAAGCCTCTTCAGGTGCATAGCAGTGGGACAAGACAAAGGGAATGCCTTCTTGAAGAGCACTGCAGAGCTCACCATCTTCATCCCATGCGCAGACAGGCTCAGGAGCCATCAGAAATAGGATACAGAGGGCTTGCAAGGGGTTGCAGTGCTTTGGAGCACCTACTGGTGTCCCACCAGGCACAGGAAGGATTCTCGCCCCCAAGGTCCATCAGGTCGGAGGCATTTGGGCACTCTGGGAAGTCCCCGAGATGGCTCCAGCTCAAGGGAGGATAGGGCTTGCGCAGCTCCTGGGAGGCGTGAGCAGCTTGTGGGACAAGGAGCGCGGTCTGGCTCACATGCTCAGGGAACAGCCGATCGCCAGCACTGGGGTCAGGAAGGAATTTTTTCTCCCGGGGCAGATTGGCACTGGTCCCCGGGGGTTTTTTGCCTTCCTCTGCAGCACTGAGCATGACCACTTTTCAGAGCTCCTCTGGGCCCTTTTGGCTCGCTTCCTACCTGCTGCTCAAGCACCAGGAAGATGGCCTCTCGTGCCCTGCAGCTGGGGGGAGGAAGGCTTTTTTTTCCCCCCATGTGGGACACCAAGTGTCTCTGGGGGTTTTTTGCCTTCCTCTGCAGCACTGAGCATGGCCCACTTGCCGCGGCTTCTTTGGGCCATTTGGGCTGGGTGCCTGCTGCTCCACGAGGTGGCCCGAACCTTAGCTAGGACAGCCTACCTAAACCAGCATAGAACAACTAACCTAAGCCAACCTTAAACAGCTGAAAACAACCAACCTTCGAGAACCTAAACCAATCTCAATCTGCCTTCAAAAACGTCAAACAATCAGCCAACAACAACCTAAAAAGCACCTGAAACCATCTACAACAAATTACCTCAACCAACCTGAACCAAACCAAATAAAGCAACCTCAACACCCTCAAACAAACCTACCTAAAACAAATGACCTAAAAAATCCTACCGAAAACAACCTCAAACTACATAAATCAGCGTTCCTCAAACACCCTTCGGCAACCCTGATCTAAACAAGCTGAAGACATCTAAACAGACCCACCTTAATCAACCTAAAGCAACAATCTCAAACAACTTCAAAACCACCTCATAAAGCCTAAAACCGCCTGAAACAACCAAGCTAAAATAACCACCTAGACTAAACAACTTAAACCAACCCCCAAAATAGGAAACCAAACAACATAAGCAACCTGAACAAAAGGACCTAAAGCAAATCACCTAAGCCGAAATAGAACCACAAAACCCAACCTAAAACAACTAAGCTAAAAACCAGTCTCAACCAGCCAACACTTCAACAAACAAGCTAAAACACCCCAAAAAGCCTACATGACCAAAAACACCCAACCAACCCAAACCCCGCCTGACCTCATGCAGTGCCTCACTTGGATGTGTCTGCAGTCTTGGAAGCTCTGCTACCCCAGCCAGGTTCTCCTACAAATGCACCTTGAGCTTCTTTGGAGCTTCTAGAAGGGGAGTGCAGCTGCTCTATACTCTTGACCCATGAATGGTACTCCTCCAACTGGGAAGCTCATCCTCTTGGACTGACCACCTAGCTTCGGGAAGGACACGCAGGGAGCAGGGAGGGAGGAAGGGGACACCTGCCTAGCCGGCCAGATCAGCCCAATCAACCCTGGCCGATCAATGGGGTGACACGGGTCGCAGACAAATTGCTCTCACATCCAAACCAACCAAATACAATCCAAAACCAACCAAAACCACCCTCAACCAAACCTCAACCGACCAGCCTAAACAACCCCGCCTAAACCAAGCAGCCAACCTGCAACCGTCAGCCTACCTACCATCAAACAAAAATGAACGACAAAATAAAACTACATTAAAGAAACAAAACTCTGGTCCCACTTTTTTTCTTTGTGTTTTGCGTCCTTGAAAGTCTTCTTGGAGCCAAAACCCCCCTGGCATTTCTGGGAAACAGTAGTCTCATCGTTGCTCAATTCATGGTGAGCAAACAGAACAGAAAAGTTCTGCTCTCTTGGGAGCCTGGACTTCTGCAGGGCAAGCCCTGACCGAGCCCTGAGGGCTCCATCCAGGAGAGCAGCTCTCTGCAGGGCGCAGACGGGCACACACACCTACACCATGGCTCAGGCAGGGACCCAAGGCCCCATGTTGAGCTGGGCCCTTGGCAGGAGACGGTGGCGGTGAGTGGGGGTCCCAGGGGAGGCCGGTCCCAGCCGCTGAGGCCTAGGAGCACCCCCAGGACCCTGGCAGAAGTAGACTTCCAAACACTTCCTTCCGTGCCTTCAAAATAGGTGCTCGCTTAGGGATTGTCAACAGCACTTGTGGCTACATCCACGGCCCTGCTGTGCTTGCTCACCATACCAAGTGCAGGCTCCCTGGAGGAACGGTTGCTTTCTCCTCTTTGCACTGAGGAAAAGGAGATGTTCCAGGAGGCAGCAGACGTGCCCGCAGCAGCCGGGTCCCTGAGCGCCGCGAGATGCGGCTGAGCTGCCGGGGATTCCGGGTTCTCCAAGGTCCAGCCCAGCTGGGAGCTCTGCCGGGGCTCTCTCCTACACGCAGCCACCTCACCTCAGAAAACTTCCCCAGCTTTGGCACCTCTTGGCTCTTGCCTCCTCTCGTGCACTAACAGTGGACAAGGCACAGAGTGAAAAGGTGGCCATGAGGGGGACTGCCCAACCTGCCGGCACAGAGACGGGTGGGATCGCACGCACACACGGGCCTGTTCTCATCAGCCTCGCTCCTGCACAAGTCACACTAAACCCAACGCAATCAAGCTTCACCTTTTTATTCAAGATGCCACCTGCAATTCGCAGGAAAAGCAGCAAGATAGCAACATTGTGTCCATTAGAAAACTCTCTGTGTCTGTCCAGGGCAGACGGTTTCTTAACTATCCAGTCATTAGCGGCTACTTCCAGCAAAAGCAAGCCTTCCAAAGCACGATCTAGAGAGAGCGCAATGGTGGTTTACAAGCCCTATCATGGTTGTAAACAAAATCCGTCACTGGACGGCATGCGTGAAAAAGATTGCACTATTACCTTCTCCCCATCACATACTGTCCAGAGCTGCACGAGAAGGGCTGATTTGCAAACTGGCCCAGAGCCAACACTTCGCTGTGGAAGCCACGGTCAGAGGGCACGGGTAGGAAGGTCCCAGTGTTAAACAGCCAAGGAGAGAAAACCTGCTGGGTCCCCAAACCCATCGGTGCCAAAACACCCACTGAGGCAGGAGCTGTCTAAGGAAGAGAAAGTCAAAACAGAGCGAGACATTGCCCCAGGTGCCAGACACAAGGCACCTTCGTGGAATCGAACGGGAGGTGGTCACGGGCAGTATCGCTACTGGAAGGAAGGCTGGACCGGCAACAAATCCGCACTGTATTTTTGCCAAAAAGGGACACGATTAGGTTGATTAGTCCCCTATCTCATAGGCACTGGGACTGATCCGGGCCCCCCCAGCACCCCAAAGGCTTCTTCCAAAGGGCGCTGGGCGCAGGGGCGGCGGGCGGGGCTGCACACGGGGGCTCTGTCACCCCCATGTCACAATGCCAGCACCCGGCAACGCTGAGGTCACAATGCCCTGGGCAGGATAAAAAGGAGCAGCCCCCCGTGTCCACTGCCAGAGCTGGCCCGGGGGCAGCCCAAACACATCCCAGACGAAGCACTTGGGGAGCTGGCTGGCGGAATCCCAGGGCAGCGGCTGAGGGAGGAAGACCTTGGATGAAGCTACGGGAGGTTCTCCACTGCAAGACAATCTCCTGGCAGGGCCACTTCCCAAACTCATCTGATGCCTGGAAATCCTTTTCCACTGGGTAGCAGTGGCAGGACCAAGGGAAGTCCTTCTTGAGGAGCACTGCAGAGCTCACCATCATCATGCCCTGCAGAGCCAGGGGCAGTAGCTCTAAGAAGTGGGATTCCCAGATGTTGCAAGGGGGGCCTAGGGCTCTCACCCGCATCAGAAGCTACGTGCCTCCTTGCCACAAGGTGACGGAGCAAGTGCCGAAGATGGGGCACGCTTCAGGTTATTCAATGCCTTCTGTTAGTGCAGGGATGGGAAGCAACGACATCCGAAATTTCCTCAGCGTCTGCTACTGCTAGGGAAAGGAGGAGGTAGGAACAGAAGGAGAGGAGAGAAGACTTCAGCTGGAAGGGACCTACAGTCATCATCTAGTCCAAAGGCCTGACCACTTCGGGGCTGGCCAAAAGTTGAAACATGGTATTAAGGGCATCGTCCAAATGCCTCTTCAACACTGACAGGCATGGGGCATCGCCCACCTGGGCTCCGGGAGCCCTGTTCCACCCTGTTTGACCACCCTCTTGGGAAAGAAAACTTTCCTCTTGTCAAGTCCAAAGCTCCCCTGAGGGATGGATGCAGCTTTGAGCCTTCTGCTATTGGCTGCCGGGAAGAAGGGATCAGCAGCTCCCTCTCCATTTTCCCTCCGCGGAAGCTGTAGAGAGCAACGAGGTCGCCTCTCAGCCTCCATCTCTCCAAACTAGACACATCCCAGGTCCTCAGCATCCATGAACCAGAAGAAGCTCTTCTCTCACAGTGGAGTTCTACAGCCCCCACACTCCCTCCCAGCTGAAGCTCTGACACAGGAGAAACCCCCTACATCAAGAAAGCCCACCTGAAGGTCTACAGCCTAGAAATAGGGAATACAGCGTCACGTGGAGCACCAGGAGTTTCCGGCACTGCTTGCACACAGCAGAGTAGGAAAATGCTCCTGCAGGCACAAGTAGGTCACAGCCCGACTGCGAGCCACAAATGTGATACAGGCAAATGCATTCTGGTGTGTCAGACAAGGCATTGCCAGAGGAAAGGCAAGCCTGGTGCAAAGCCCCGCTGAGAACTCGCCTGGACGACTACGGACATTTCTCATTCCTCGGCTTCAGGAAAGATCAAGTCCAGCTGGGATGAAAGCAAACCAAGACTACGTAGTTGGTTAGGGTCACGGAGGGCCTACAGAAGAAGACAACAGCTGCAAGGAGCAAGACCAAGCCTGAGAGGGCTGGCATGACCCTCAAGCAAGATATCAAGGATGAAAGCCAAAGGAGGAAAAGAGCCATCGAGTGCAAGCAAAGATAGGGTCAACAGCACAAAACCATTCAAGACTTCTTCCCAAGCAGACAACCTCACCATCAACGACAGCGTAGCATCACGTATCACTTGCTGCATTGGGAAGGAATGGCACAGGGACTGCCAGGGCCACCTTCCAAGCTTATGTGATGGCTGGCGGGCTGGCTGGCTGGCTGGCAAGCCTCTTCAGGTGCATAGCAGTGGGACAAGACAAAGGGAATGCCTTCTTGAAGAGCACTGCAGAGCTCACCATCTTCATCCCATGCGCAGACAGGCTCAGGAGCCATCAGAAATAGGATACAGAGGGCTTGCAAGGGGTTGCAGTGCTTTGGAGCACCCACTGGTGTCCCACCAGGCACAGGAAGGATTCTCGCCCCCAAGGTCCATCAGGTCGGAGGCATTTGGGCACTCTGGGAAGTCCCCGAGATGGCTCCAGCTCAAGGGAGGATAGGGCTTGCGCAGCTCCTGGGAGGCGTGAGCAGCTTGTGGAACAAGGAGCGCGGTCTGGCTCACATGCTCAGGGAACAGCCGATCGCCAGCACTGGGGTCAGGAAGGAATTTTTTCTCCCGGGGCAGATTGGCACTGGTCCCCGGGGGTTTTTTGCCTTCCTCTGCAGCACTGAGCATGACCACTTTTCAGAGCTCCTCTGGGCCCTTTTGGCTCGCTTCCTACCTGCTGCTCAAGCACCAGGAAGATGGCCTCTCGTGCCCTGCAGCTGGGGGGAGGAAGGCTTTTTTTTCCCCCCATGTGGGACACCAAGTGTCTCTGGGGGTTTTTTGCCTTCCTCTGCAGCACTGAGCATGGCCCACTTGCCGCGGCTTCTTTGGGCCATTTGGGCTGGGTGCCTGCTGCTCCACGAGGTGGCCCGAACCTTAGCTAGGACAGCCTACCTAAACCAGCATAGAACAACTAACCTAAGCCAACCTTAAACAGCTGAAAACAACCAACCTTCGAGAACCTAAACCAATCCCAATCTGCCTTCAAAAACGTCAAACAATCAGCCAACAACAACCTAAAAAGCACCTGAAACCATCTACAACAAATTACCTCAACCAACCTGAACCAAACCAAATAAAGCAACCTCAACACCCTCAAACAAACCTACCTAAAACAAATGACCTAAAAAATCCTACCGAAAACAACCTCAAACTACATAAATCAGCGTTCCTCAAACACCCTTCGGCAACCCTGATCTAAACAAGCTGAAGACATCTAAACAGACCCACCTTAATTAACCTAAAGCAACAATCTCAAACAACTTCAAAACCACCTCATAAAGCCTAAAACCGCCTGAAACAACCAAGCTAAAATAACCACCTAGACTAAACAACTTAAACCAACCCCCAAAATAGGAAACCAAACAACATAAGCAACCTGAACAAAATGACCTAAAGCAAATCACCTAAGCCGAAATAGAACCACAAAACCCAACCTAAAACAACTAAGCTAAAAACCAGTCTCAACCAGCCAACCAGCCAACAAACAAGCTAAAACACCCCAAAAAGCCTACATGACCAAAAACACCCAACCAACCCAAACCCCGCCTGACCTCATGCAGTGCCTCACTTGGATGTGTCTGCAGTCTTGGAAGCTCCGCTACCCCAGCCAGGTTCTCCTACAAATGCACCTTGAGCTTCTTTGGAGCTTCTAGAAGGGGAGTGCAGCTGCTCTATACTCTTGACCCATGAATGGTACTCCTCCAACTGGGAAGCTCATCCTCTTGGACTGACCACCTAGCTTCGGGAAGGACACGCAGGGAGCAGGGAGGGAGGAAGGGGACACCTGCCTAGCCAGCCAGATCAGCCCAATCAACCCTGGCCGATCAATGGGGTGACACGGGTCGCAGACAAATTGCTCTCACATCCAAACCAACCAAATACAATCCAAAACCAACCAAAACCACCCTCAACCAAACCTCAACCGACCAGCCTAAACAACCCCGCCGAAACCAAGCAGCCAACCTGCAACCGTCAGCCTACCTACCATCAAACAAAAATGAACAACAAAATAAAACTACATTAAAGAAACAAAACCCTGGTCCCACTTTTTTTCTTTGTGTTTTGCGTCCTTGAAAGTCTTCTTGGAGCCAAAACCCCCCTGGCATTTCTGGGAAACAGTAGTCTCATCGTTGCTCGATTCATGGTGAGCAAACAGAACAGAAAAGTTCTGCTCTCTTGGGAGCCTGGACTTCTGCAGGGCAAGCCCTGACCGAGCCCTGAGGGCTCCATCCAGGAGAGCAGCTCTCTGCAGGGCGCAGACGGGCACACACACCTACACCATGGCTCAGGCAGGGACCCAAGGCCCCATGTTGAGCTGGGCCCTTGGCAGGAGACGGTGGCTGTGGGTGGGGGTCCCAGGGGAGGCCGGTCCCAGCCGCTGAGGCCTAGGAGCACCCCCAGGACCCTGGCAGAAGTAGACTTCCAAACACTTCCTTCCGTGCCTTCAAAATAGGTGCTCGCTTAGGGATTGTCAACAGCACTTGTGGCTACATCCACGGCCCTGCTGTGCTTGCTCACCATACCAAGTGCAGGCTCCCTGGAGGAACGGTTGCTTTCTCCTCTTTGCACTGAGGAAAAGGAGATGTTCCAGGAGGCAGCAGACGTGCCCGCAGCAGCCGGGTCCCTGAGAGCCGCGAGATGCGGCTGAGCTGCCGGGGATTCCGGGTTCTCCAAGGTCCAGCCCAGCTGGGAGCTCTGCCAGGGCTCTCTCCTACACGCAGCCACCTCACCTCAGAAAACTTCCCCAGCTTTGGCACCTCTTGGCTCTTGCCTCCTCTCGTGCACTAACAGTGGACAAGGCACAGAGTGAAAAGGTGGCCATGAGGGGGACTGCCCAACCTGCCGGCACAGAGACGGGTGGGATCGCACGCACACACGGGCCTGTTCTCATCAGCCTCGCTCCTGCACAAGTCACACTAAACCCAACGCAATCAAGCTTCACCTTTTTATTCAAGATGCCACCTGCAATTCGCAGGAAAAGCAGCAAGATAGCAACATTGTGTCCATTAGAAAACTCTCTGTGTCTGTCCAGGGCAGACGGTTTCTTAACTATCCAGTCATTAGCGGCTACTTCCAGCAAAAGCAAGCCTTCCAAAGCACGATCTAGAGAGAGCGCAATGGTGGTTTACAAGCCCTATCATGGTTGTAAACAAAATGCGTCACTGGACGGCATGCGTGAAAAAGATTGCACTATTACCTTCTCCCCATCACATACTGTCCAGAGCTGCACGAGAAGGGCTGATTTGCAAACTGGCCCAGAGCCAACACTTCGCTGTGGAAGCCACGGTCAGAGGGCACGGGTAGGAAGGTCCCAGTGTTAAACAGCCAAGGAGAGAAAACCTGCTGGGTCCCCAAACCCATCGGTGCCAAAACACCCACTGAGGCGGGAGCTGTCTAAGGAAGAGAAAGTCAAAACAGAGCGAGACATTGCCCCAGGTGCCAGACACAAGGCACCTTCGTGGAATCGAACGGGAGGTGGTCACGGGCAGTATCGCTACTGGAAGGAAGGCTGGACCGGCAACAAATCCGCACTGTATTTTTGCCAAAAAGGGACACGATTAGGTTGATTAGTCCCCTATCTCGTAGGCACGGGGACTGATCCGGGGCCCCCCAGCACCCCAAAGGCTTCTTCCAAAGGGCGCTGGGCGCAGGGGCGGCGGGCGGGGCTGCACACGGGGGCTCTGTCACCCCCATGTCACAATGCCAGCACCCGGCAACGCTGAGGTCACAATGCCCCGGGCAGGATAAAAAGGAGCAGCCCCCCGTGTCCACTGCCAGAGCTGGCCCGGGGGCAGCCCAAACACATGCCAGACGAAGCACTTGGGGAGCTGGCTGGCGGAATCCCAGGGCAGCGGCTGAGGGAGGAAGACCTTGGATGAAGCTACAGGAGGTTCTCCACTGCAAGACAATCTCCTGGCAGGGCCACTTCCCAAACTCATCTGATGCCTGGAAATCCTTTTCCACTGGGTAGCAGTGGCAGGACCAAGGGAAGTCCTTCTTGAGGAGCACTGCAGAGCTCACCATCATCATGCCCTGCAGAGCCAGGGGCAGTAGCTCTAAGAAGTGGGATGCCCAGATGTTGCAAGGGGGCCTAGGGCTCTCACCCGCATCAGAAGCTACGTGCCTCCTTGCCACAAGGTGACGGAGCAAGTGCCGAAGATGGGGCACGCTTCAGGTTATTCAATGCCTTCTGTTAGTGCAGGGATGGGAAGCAACGACATCCGAAATTTCCTCAGCGTCTGCTACTGCTAGGGAAAGGAGGAGGTAGGAACAGAAGGAGAGGAGAGAAGACTTCAGCTGGAAGGGACCTACAGTCATCATCTAGTACAAAGGCCTGACCACTTCGGGGCTGGCCAAAAGTTGAAACATGGTATTAAGGGCATCGTCCAAATGCCTCTTCAACACTGACAGGCATGGGGCATCGCCCACCTGGGCTCCGGGAGCCCTGTTCCACCCTGTTTGACCACCTTCTTGGGAAAGAAAACTTTCCTCTTGTCAAGTCCAAAGCTCCCCTGGGGGATGGATGCCACTTTGAGCCTTCTGCTATTGGCTGCCGGGAAGAAGGGATCAGCAGCTCCCTCTCCATTTTCCCTCCGCGGAAGCTGTAGAGAGCAACGAGGTCACCTCTCAGCCTCCATCTCTCCAAACTAGACACATCCCAGGTCCTCAGCATCCATGAACCAGAAGAAGCTCTTCTCTCACAGTGGAGTTCTACAGCCCCCACACTCCCTCCCAGCTGAAGCTCTGACACAGGAGCTCCTGCTGAGCTTCCATTGCGATGGCCTTCGCTGGCAACATAGCAAACCAAGTCGCTGCAGACACAGTGCAGATTTCTGGAGGAATGGGATTTAATACTGAATGTCTTGTAGAAAAACTAACAAGATATGCGAAAATCTACCAGGTAAGTAAACAAGGGAGTGTGATCTATTAAGCAATGCATACATTGTTCGTAAAATAATCCAACCACTACTTATTTGAAACCATGATGTACATGTATTCTAAAAAGTTTTGAGGATGAGAGAAATAATCCTTGAATTTAAGGAAAGGGTACTCAAATCAGGCAAATTTTTGCACAAAAACCTCTTTGCATTGGAACAAAAACTAAAGCTGCAGCAGAGAGATGAATTCAGTGGTGTGGTTTTGTTTTTCTGATGTGGGAACTCCTTCGAATTCTTGTCCTAATAGTTTTGGAGCTTTTGAACTCTTAGGAAAAATCCCTGTAGCAAACAGAGATCAAACCCCAAGGCTGGCTTTGGTGTTCTGTAAGCAGATGGTTCCTGTGTAACGCTGCTCTCTTGGTCACCTCTTACTGGGCTCTAATCCTCCTGCCTGACACTTCGGTGCCACCAGCTGGGCAGACACTTCCACCGCAATATCACCAGCACCGAGTATCACACATTGAATATCTTGCAGATCTTGTACTGACACAATTGTGGCACAGTCTGGAGTGATTCACCTTTTTTTTTTTTTTTTTATTTCAGAAAGAACAAAACACGCTGATATTTACTCATGTTTAGCCCACAGTCACCCACAATCCCCAGACCATTTCTGCAGTGTTGTTACCAATAGCTCCTCTCTCAGCATATACTACGCTATAGTTCTTTATTTGGCAAAAATGATGTAATTCTGTCCAGCACAACCCATCATCTTTATCTTTCCACCTCTTTCTGGCATTAATAATGACCAGATAAAACTGATCAGAACAGATATTGAGAAACTCACGTGGCCCATGGTCTGCCACGTTCGTTAGAGCTGCTGCTCTTTTGAGATTCCAGGAAGCGGAAACTTCTCTTCAGCCAACTTTAAAATGGAACGTGTTCTCAGCAGCCAAGACTTTTCCTCTGTGACAGGACAGAACACTCCAGGTGTGGAATCCACAGGCCCTTAGTGCTACTGCAGCCAGCGAGTGAGGCGACGAAGGAATGAGGACACCATGTCCCAATCGCTGGACGTGTCACGATCACTGGCTGTGTTGATAGAGGGAAATAACACCTAAAGGTTTAAACACGTAGCAAGTGCCTAGCTTAGAGCTTTACCTGTTGTATTAGAAACAGGGCCTTACTGAAGAGAGCAAACACCGCAAAGATAAGAGGCTCTGCAGCGTCTAGCAGCATCCTTGAGTGGACAAGGTAACGAGAATCTTCAGCACAGAAAGCTCCCTGTGGAGCTTTGCAGACTGTCATAGATTTCTGGTGAGAGGTTGAATTCAGCCATCAACAGTGTGAGGGCTTTGGAGAGGAGGGACAAGTGCAGCCCAGAGACAAGGACGGAGGTCCTCATCGGAGAAGACCCACAGAGGCTCATACCAGAGAACCAGGTTCTCCCACTCCCACGGTGATGGAGCTGGGCCACACATCCCTGGGGGATTATCTGCAGTGTCTGAGGCCCCAACATGCCTTCCTAGTCTGTGACGACATGTACTCCAGAGAAGGGTGTGTGTTGGGGTCCAGGAAGGCACTAGGCCCCAGCATGGGGCTCTGACGTGTCCTGTGAGCCCAGGAGTGCTGAGCCCATCGTCCAGGGAACAACCACCCCTCCCCGAGCCGGGCAGAGGACCCCGGGGTCCATGCTGTCTGTCCGCGCTCCTCTCCTGCCCCAACATCAGACTGTGTTCCTTGGGGGATGGTTCTCACCAGAGCCCCACAAAGAATCTGTTTCCTGTGCTGCCTCCAAAACACAATGTACCCCAAGGGCTGGCACCATCTGCCCTTCCCCTCCTGCAGCCTCATGGGGGAACACTCCACTTTCACGTAATCTGCCCATATCTGGGGGCACGCGGCAGGTGGGAAGCAGGTGTCCTTTACAGTGACACCCTGGGTGTCCACGCTCCCTCAGACACTCTGCTCATGGCCATGGCGTGGCCAGAGAAGACGCAAGTGCACAGGTGCTGGCACAGCAGTGGCAACATGGACACGGACACACACACACAGAGCTTCCCTGTCATAGACTTATCAAATCACAGAATAGTTTGAGTTGGGAGGGACCTTCAAAGCTCATCTAGTCCAATACCATCCAGGTATCACAAGTTCTGTGGGCCACAAACCCTAAGAACTCCTTTCAAGTGACATTTCTACCCCTATTTTTAGTCACTACAGTATTTGTAACATATTTTGTATCTCAGCACTTTCATGGCTAAACATGGTAGATATCTGAACACGGCACTTGAGCTTCCACATCTAAACACTGTTCTAAACATTTCTTGGTTATTTCTTTGTCAGAGGACTAATTTGCACGTTGAAGTGTCTAGACTGTCACTGTTGTTTCCTAGGAACTCAAGTACTGTGGCTTCTTTTGTTTGGCCCCAGAGCCCCTGGCCAGGGCGGTTAGGAGAAGGGAGTACCGAGGCGCCAGGGAGCCGCTGGGCACCCGCGGCCAGTGTGGGGGATGTTTGGAAGCTTCAGGGGCACCCCACAGCCAGTGTGGGGGTGCAGAGAAGCTTCTGGAATGCCTACAGTCAGATCTGATCAGCCAATATAAAAAACGGGACTCTCGTTGAGACTCTGCCCATTGTCACGGTTCTCTTGGAGCACGAGCGAGATGCTGCCACCGAGAGCCCAGCTGCCCGCCCCCCCACCCGGGATGGAGACTCTACTTGCCTTGCCGCCACAGGTGTGAGTAAAATTTCTTCTCACAGGATTGCGAGTATATTTATACTTTCCGTGCACATATACACGCGTACTTTCCGTGCTCAGTACGAGCAAGTGTAAAATTAATCCTCGCATAATCATGGGTGTACTTTCCTCCCATGCTTCCACATAAGCACGTGTAGCTTTCCATGCACATTTGCATGCGTACTTTCCGTGCTCAATACAAGCACGTGTATAAATTAACCCTCGCAGAACCACGAGTGTATTTTCCTCCCGTGCTTCCACATAAGCACGTGTAATATTCCGTGCACATTTGCACGTGTATTTCTCCTCGCAGGATTGCAAGTGTCTTATAAATTGACCCTCGCAGAATCGCGAGTGTACACTTTCCATATTCACTACGAGTACGTGTATCCCTTTAAAATAATCCCACACTGTGTTCAGGCAAGTGTGTGCTCTTCCCGGACTCGGGGCAGCTCCAGCATTGTTTTTGGTGAAGACATGTGCATGCACTCTGTGGACCGCCTGCTGTATTAGTTGCTGCCCCTTAATAATTTTCCTCAACTGCTATCTGAACCTGTATTCAAGTCACTTTTGCAGTGCTAAAACCCTGTTTCTCACCAGTTAATGAAAGTTGTTTTGGACCCTTTTGTCCCTTAAACTAACCTCGGGGTGCCTCCGTGACAACACTACACTGAATTCTAAACAATGTAGCTGTGTATTAATTTTCCAAACATTAACATAATGTATTTTCCAGTAAAACATAGGCTGTGTTGTAAATCCAAAGTGAGTAATGCCATGGTTTGCACAGTTCTGATGTGAATATTGGTGTTTGTGCCCAGCAACACATTGTATTTCATATTGAACGTGCCAGAATACTTCCGGTATGACTTTGTGTTGTACAGATAACGTCAGATCGTTTTTAGATCATGTGGGTTCAAGGTTTGCACAGCTGAACGTGCTGCCATGGGCTGCATCTGTCTGTCTAGAGCCGGTAACATGTATGTTTGTATAGCTTGCTGTGTGATTTCTGTTTCTTGCAATAAAAATTGTTTGGAGTGTAGTTTTTGCAATTTTCACATTGTGTCACTCAGCTCTTGTTTTCAATGCTTTTTTTTTGCCTAATGGTTTTTGAAAAAGTTATCAAAAACCACTGAGAAACCGTTATTGTTAAACTTGGTGCTGTTTCTTACTTCTGACTTGGGGGTTCAAACAAATACCCAAACCAATACATGCCATATGTTTGGAGGGCACTTCTGTGCAGCTAAAAGATCCTTTTTCTTGCAATGAAATATTTGGGTATTTGTTCCTAAAACTGTGTAACAGAAGTGATATTGTTGGGGCACCTCTGAGCATATCTTTGTCTTTAATAGATGCCATGAATTTAGACACTGTTGCTCCACAAAGTGATATTCCGAAGATCTGCATTTGATCTTTCCACTTCATCTGATGAAGTAGTGGAGTTTAATAGTTTGTCTGTAAATGAAACTGCCTAAAAGGCAGTGTACAGGGAACCTGCAGCAGGGAGCTCCTGATTCCCACCTGACTCCTCCAAAGGTCTCTCTTAAAAGTGAACAAAAGTCAACAAAAGCTGCAGCCCCACCCTCCTGGGGCACTGCGGTGGGCGCCTCCCCTGGGACCACAGGAAGGTCCAGGATCCTTGTCCTGAGTGGTCAGGGCATCTCTGGCAGGTGGGCAGGGAAATGGAGATAGGCTGGGGATGCAGAGATTGGCTGGGACATGGAGATGGACTGGGACACCGAGGTGGGCTAGGACACAGAGATAAGCTGGGACATAGATGGCCTGGGTCACAGAGACTGGCTGGGAGATGGAGGTGGGCTGGGTCATGGGAACGAGTCAGACCCAGCACAGGAGCAGGGAGGTTGGAGCAGCTCCATCCCTGGAGACATGTGCTTGTCCTGGACATGTCAGAGAGGGAGACATGCCCCCAGCATAGACACGTACCCATGGGACACACAACTGGCCCACAGGGACACCAGAGACACACGCACTCCTTGTGTCATCATTCCAGTTTTATTGGTGGAGCCGTGGTAGTGCACTGGTGTGGCGATGGTGGTGGCCAAGGCTCTGCCGGTTCCGCAGACGCCAGTGCTGGGGTTGGCTCAGCGGCACTGGCGCCGTGTCCCCCGCCGGCGGCGGCTCCTCCTGTACCGCCGGCGTCGGCTCCGCCCATAGCGGTGGCGAGAGCGGCTCCGGTAGCGGCGCTGGCCGCGGCGGCGGCTGCGGCTCCTGCTTCGCCGGTACCGGGCCACGGTGGGCTGGCCGCCGCCCTGTCCTGCCAGAGGATGCAGCTCTGCAACCCGGCCCCGCTTTTACAGGGGTGCCTGGGCAGGGGCCCTTCGTGACATCACCAGTGATGTCACAATGTCCCACTGTGGCAGTTGCACATCCCCCCATGATCCGGAGCCTTCAACGGGGCAGCTGATGGCTCCTTAGCACCTTTTGTGTCCCACTGTACGTGTCCCCACGTACACACCAAGGGTGGTACCAAGGCGCTCACAGTCACGTCCTCCCCTACCCCGGGCAGGGTGACTTCACCTCCACCAGCTGGGGGGACAGGAGGGGTGGGACCCTTTGTCGGTGACAGGGTCCTCAGCAAAGAAGGTGCCCAGAGAAGCTGAGAAGCTTCTGGACCATGTTGAAATGCCCACAGCCACATCTGACCAGACTATAAAGTGGGGCCCCCACCGAAGAGCCCCTTGGAGTGGTCTTCTCAGAGCAGCGGGTCTGTGAACTGGAGCCCTCCCCTTAGACTGGGACGCTGTCTGAGGAGACTGCCTGGGACTGAGAGCGCCTCACCTTCTCCTGTGCTGGGTGGTTATTTTTCTCTACTGGATATATCCTGGAATGAGTCCTTGCCTACCCCAGGCAAGTGAGAGCCCTCGCCCAGCCCAGGTGAGTGATTGTTTCTTCGGGGCACCCATGAGTGAGAGGCCTCTAGTTTTATTTCTTGTGAGTGAATGCAGGCATATTGTTGATCCTTGTTGTTCTTATGTTGTCGTACCCAAATAATCTCCTCAACTGATATCCAAAGCTGAATTTTATGTTGTTGGAGTGCTAAATAATTGTATAAACCCTGTTTCTAGTTTATTTGCTATGCTTTTCAACCTAGAATAAAATCTGCTTTGGAACTTGTTGTCTGCCTAAAACTGCCTTTTGTGGTGCCTCCGTGACCCCCACAGTGCTACCCGGGCTCCATGGCTACCGGCCATCCCACTGCAGCACCGGCCCCAGGTCACCACCACCATGTGCTGGCCGGTCCCTGGTCACTGCCGCGGTGCAGGAGATGCAGGAGGAGCCCCTGGGCTGGCCGGAGCCCCAGGGGTGCGGCAGGAGGAGGCACCACAGGGACAGAGGTGCCGGTTGCAGTGCCAGTGGCAGTGCCAGTGGTGCCACTGTCAGTTTGCTTCTGTGTGTGGCTTTTACTTTCCTGGTTAAACTGTCAGCCACTGAGTTTTATCACTTTAAGTCTTCTGATTCTCTCCCCCATCCTGCTGGATATAAAGATAAACATCTCAAAAAGCTATGTTTTCACACCAGATGGACTATGGGTGAATTCCCAAGGCCGTTCCGTAATATTTAGGACTTGTGATTTATTATATTTCTGCCACTGCTTGGTGTCGAGGGTTAAGATTGCGTGGTGACAATAAAACCCTGGCAGATGTATTGTTAACCTCCTCTCCCCCCCCACTTCCCTCTTTTTGCCCCTCTCTCTCCCCCCTTCCCACTCAGGACAGGCGATCAGGAGGGAAAGAAGGACAGAGAGAAGAGAGTTGGAAAAATTAACCATGTTTTACTAATGCTACTAATAAGAATAGAGAAAATAATACAAAATATACAAAACCAATCTTGAAAGTATCAGCAAATGCAGAGCCGGCCCCCCAACGTCCTGGATTAGACTCTGCAGCCAACGGGAGCTGGATTCAGTCTCTCACTAGGCCTCAGTTCGCAGGGACAATTAGCAAGGTCCTCTCCTAATGTCGGCCATAAGCAGAAGGGAAAAAGCAAAGGCAAAAGGGCAAAAAGGGACGAGATCCTCGTGATCTCCCACTTTTATTTGAACTATTCACATGAATGGAATGTTATACACAGTTGGTCAGTTTCTTGGTCACTTGTTTCTCGTCGCCCCTCTCACGAGATGTCCATCCATGCTTATCAATAAGTTTGCATTCCATTGCTAGGTTTACCAAAACATGTGTCTGGTTCTCCAGGAAAATGCAGTTAATATGAAGGCTTTAGCTGACAGGCAAAATTCACTGAAAGAGAAACTTGTTTTTAACAAAACCAGGACACCTCTCTTCTTTCCTTTTCTCTCACTCCCCTGCTTCCTGCCTCTTTTCTTTCAAATCCTCCATTTCAGTCCTGCAGCCCAACACTACTTTTTATTCTTCCTTCCCTTTCTCCTGCTCCCTTCGCTTTCTCCCTCTGTCCCATATCTTTCTTCCCAACTTGTCTCTTGGAGACTTTGGGCCACTTTTGCCCCAACTCTGGGCATGGTTTGGCCAGTTTTCAGAGGCCTGGCTGGTGACAGCAGGGACAGCAGGCAGTGACAGGCCCGGGGCTGACAGGCTCCCCCTCCCCTGGGGGGTGCTCGGCTGCCACACCCAGCTGACATAGAACCTTGGTCACAATGCCTGCTACCGTGGAGAAGATGCGGTGACTCTGCAGGTGACAGGGACACTGCAGGACTTGGTGTCAGCTCAACAATTTCTCAGTTCCCCAAAGAAGCTGAATTCTGCACATTGCTGCCTTTGCTGTTGAAATGATGTCATCAGGTGGGTGTTTTGGTGTAATACACTGAAAACCACAGCAGAACTGGTGAAATATTCCCATCATACGCATGATCCCTGCACCAAACCACCATGACTCAGCCTAAGGAGATCTGCAGCTGATTTTTTTGTACTGCCAGCAGATTGTGGAAGTACAGTAGAAAAAACATCTTTATGGAGAGATCTTTGCATTTTAGGCTTAGTCTGTCTCAAGTACCTGGGGGTTTTGTTTGGGCCTAATCCATAAGGTCTGATGGCTTTCCTCCTCCTCTGAAGGTGGATGTGGTAGAAAATATAAAGGAAATAAACGTCCTGCAGCCTAGCCTTTCCTTGCCTTGCCTTGCAGCCCGTATGTTTGGCAAAAGGAGAGGATTAAAAGCTTTTGCTAGTTAAAGTAATCAGTGAAATGTCATTGCAAGTGTGGGTCTTATGGTGAGAGATGTCTGGATTTCTGTTCGTAACAGCACAAATCTTTTTAGCCTGTTCCCAGGAATTGATGGAATAGGAAAGGAGTCCAAAGGAGCGTACGTATTCATTTTCCAAGTAACTGCTTTATATATCTGTAATGGAGAAGAAGATTGTCTAGAAGAAGCCAGAGGAGTTCCATTGCACATCTCTGTCATTGGGTGGATTGGATGACTTCAGGGTTTGCAGTGACAGGAGTTTCCTGTGTGATTTACAGCTCAAATATGGTCAGAGAAACTGTCCTCATTTCATTTTTAATTTCTCTCACATGGATACCCAGAGAGATTTTAACATGGACTACGGACTGGTGACTTCCACTAGTCTTTTGCTGACATGGTTAACTTAGGAATTAAAACATCAGACTTGTTTGTAAAGAAATTTTCAATTGGTGAAGGACATTTAGAGGAGGAATGATGCTAATGAACATATGTGGAATAATGTGAAATGACTCTTCAAAAAATAATAAAGGGAAAGCTTGTGAAAAAAAAAAAAATAAAAGAATCAGGGCAGCTGATGTTTTCTACCCCCCAAATCCCTTGGGCAGGAGTCTGAAGAGCTCTCTATTAGTCATGGTGCCAGGATCTGTCATGTTTCTAGAAACTGAGTTTAGAAGCTTTTAGAGGTGATTTGATCAACATGTGGTCACTGTTCCTGGTCAGAGCTCAAAGTATGTGCAAAATTTTGCAGGGACATCTGGCTGGAAGTGTTGATTAAACAGTACGGAGGATTAAATAGTACAGAGGATTAAATAGTATATATGATTGCAGTACAAGTGCTTTGCATCCTCTACAAATTGCCAAATAAGTAGTAAAGTTAAATAGACTAGACTAGCATTTTAAAATCAGGAGTGACTGTCTGCAGGCTAAATCATATTTTCTTGCTATTTGATACTGCACTATAGCCCTTGGGACATGCTGTCTGGAAGAGAAAAAAAACCCTAACCAAACCAAATCTGAGAGGAAAAAAATCTGGGGAGAGTGTCTCCTTTGAAATAATGTAATTATTTTTTCTGTGTTGTGTTTTTTCAAGGTCCAGGTCTCCCTGTAGTGCTTTGTCTTACCCTAGAAGTTCATATACCCACTGCAAGTCACGATCAGGTTCTTTGTGCCCTGTCAGGCTCTGTGAAACTCTGTCAGGCTCTGTTGGGTTCTATTGGGCCCTGTCAGACTCTGTCAAGCTCTGTCGGGCTTTTTCCCATGTCCTCTTGGACTCTATTGGGGTCTTCCAGGTGCTTTCAGGCTTTGTCGGGTGCTTTCAGGATTTGTTGGGCTCTGTCAGGCCCTGTTTGGCCCTGTCAGGCTTTGTCGGGCTTTGTTGGGCCCTGTTGGGGTCTGTCAGGCTTTGTCAGGCCTTGTTGAGCTCTCTTGAGCTCTATCAGGCACTGTTGGGCCCTGTCAGGCTCTGTCAGGTTTTTTCAAGCTCTGTCAGGCTCCATGGGGCTTTGTGGGGCTTTCTGAAGCTTTGTCAGGCCCTGTTGTGCTTTGTCAGGCTCTCTCGGTCTTTACTGGGCTTTGTCGGGCTCTGTCCGGTCCTGTCAGACTTTGCCTGGCTGTCAGGCTCTGATGGTCTCTTTGGGGCTTTGTTGGGCTCTGTTGGGCTCTGTCGGCTTCTGTCAGCCTCTGTCAGGCTCTGTTGGTCTTGTTTGAGCTTTGTTGGTCTCTACTGGGCTTTGTTGGTCTCTGTTGGTCTCTGCTAGGCTTTGTCGGGCTCTGTTTGGCTTTTGGGGGCTCTGTCGGGCTTTAAGGGGCTTTGTCGGGCTTTATTGGGATTTGTCAGGCTTGGTCAAGACCTGTCGAGCTCTGTCAGACTTTTTTGGGCTCTGTAAGACTCTATAGGTCTTTGTCAGGCTTTATTGGGCTCTGTTGGGTTTTGTCGGGCTGTGTCGGGCTCTGTCAGTCTCTTTCAAGGTTTGTTGGGCTGTGTTGAGCTTTGCCGAAAGAGATTGACAGGGCCTGACAAAGACTGACAAAGCCCAATAAAGCCCGACAAAGACCTGTAGAGCCCAACAGAGCCCAGAAAAATCTGACAAAGCCCAACAGAGCCTGACAGAGCCCGACAGGGCCTGGTAAAGCCGAACAGAGCTGAAGAAAGCCCAATAAAACCTGAAAGAGACCAACAGGGCCTGACAGAGCTAGAAAAAGTCTGATAGAGCCAGACAGAGCCTGACAAAGCCCAATAAAGACCGACAGAGACTGACAAAGCCCAACAGAGCTTGTAAAAAAACCCGACAGAGCTTTAGAAAACCCGACAGAGCCCAACAAAGACCAACAAAGCCCAACAGAGCCTGACTAAGCCAGACAAAGTCTGACAGGGCTGGACAGAGCCCGACAAAACCCCATAGTGCCTGACAGGGCCCAAAAAAGCCCAAGAGGATTCAACAGAGCCTGACAGGGCTCGACGGAGCCTGATAGAGCCTGAGAGAGCCTGACAACACCTGACAAAGCCTGGCGGGGCCTGTACAAAGCCTCAAACCTGGACAGGGCCCAACAAAGCCGACAGAGCCCGACAGAGCCCGACATAGCTTGACAGAGCCCGACATAGCTTGACAGAGCCCGACAGAGCCTGACAAGGCTTGACAGATCCTGACTAAGCCCAACAGGGCCTGAAAGAGCCAGACAGTGCTCGACAGAGCCTGATAGAGCCCAACGAAGACCGAGAGAGCCTGACAAGGCTTGACAGAGCCCAGCAGGGCCCGACAGAGCCTGACAGGTCCTTTCAAAGCCTGACAGAGTCCAACAGAGACCAACAGAGCCCAACCAGACCTGACAGAGCATGAAAAAGCCTGAAAGAGCCTGACAGGGTCTGACAGAGTCAAATAGGGGCCGGAGATCTTTTACCAGTTCCTCAGCGATGGGGCTGGCCTCATCTCGCTTCATGTCCTTTAAGAACACCTTGACCATGAGTGGTGATCACCACGCAACCTTGACCTAGAACGATAGCTAGATTTGCGTCTTCTTGGAGATGGCAGCAATGGCGAGTAGGAATGGGAACGGGAACGACTCCGTGATCAAGAGCTGGAGCGAGCACAGGAAGAACCTGATCGTGACTTGCAGTGGGTATACGAACTTCTAGGGTAAGACAAAGCACTACAGGGAGACTTGGACCTTAAGAAAGCACAACACAGAAAAATAATTACATTATTTCAAAGCTGTCACTCTCCCCAGTTTTTTCCTCTCAGATTTGGTTTGATTGTTTTTTTTTCCTTTTCTCTTCCAGAAAGTATTAAAGTATTTGACAAGAATTTATACCTTATATTCTATAGTAATACCTTAATAAGGTGTGCCAGAGAAAGAGATGCAGGAGAGACATTGATCTGTTCACAAAAAATTAGACACATGTTCAACTGCACATTCAAGACAGAGCGTAGTAACAGTGGGACAGCGGGACAGCAGCACAACAAATCTGTAACAAATTCAAATGTTGTTGTCTTACTGTTCCACAATTATGGATGAACTTTCCAGTGATTTATTCTTATCGGACTAACTTCTGGTTTGAAATACATACAGAAACATGGAAAAAAGCCAAATAAACTGTATTTATGAAGACTGATTTTGTGTTGATACACATGCTAGCAAAAAAAAAAAAAAAAAAGAGAGAGAGAGAAAAAAATAACTGTTTTCAAGAAATAAAAACTCATCTGTTTTAGTTGCAATACAATAAATGCAATTTACGTTAAAATAAAGACAAAATATAAAAACCAAGTGAGCGACACATAGTATTTGACAAAAGCGGCAAATCCAGATCCAGATCCAAACCAGTCAAGTGTTTCCTTGTGTTTCTCATCTATACAATATTTTAGTAGCAGAAAAACAGTGTTTGCAAACCTGAAGAAAAACACCACCCCTTTCCCAAAGGTAAATTCATAGTTGTGTAGCAATGATATTTAAATTCACAGCAATCTATTAAAGACATTTTTTTACTCAGAGGGGCCCCAACAAAATCACTGCAATTACACAGTTTTAGGAACAAATCCCCAAGTACTTAAGGGCACAACAAGGAAGCACGGAGCTGCACAGAGCTGTCCTCACAACAACAGCGTGACTCACTTTTTACCTTGTTGAGTCCAATATTTTAAACATTTACTGCAAAATACATTATGTTAATGCTTGGAAAATTCATACAAGGCTGCGCTGGTTAAAATTCAGCACGGTGTGTAGGAAAAAGGGTGAGATTATGTTTTTACATACTGCTTTTGATGTTCCCCTCACTGGCTCCTTTTGACTTCTAGAAGGAGAAATAAAGGTGATCAGAACTTAAATAAAGCATCCGGAACCAACAACAAGCAGTGAAACCTGATTCTAAAGCTTGAACATCAAACTTTATGTTCTGATTGCCTAAGGAATGTGGAAATTTATTCTTATGCATAAACTCTTCTCTCCAGGTGCATTCAGTGCAACTGAAAAATAAACCACACCAAAATTACATTTGTATTTGGTGACTAATCACTCTAATTAGTCATCTGAGGAAAACACAACTAAAATCTCTTTAGAAGAATGTTTCTTTGTGGAAGCCCAAGCACTGTGATCAAGTCTTTGCCATGTTTAGCCACGAAATCACCAAAATACATAATATGTCATAAAATATATGCCGTATTGACTGAAAATAGCAGTAGAAATGTCATTTGAAAGCAGTTACAAGGGTTTTGTGTTATTTTGGAGCCCGGCAACAGATCAAAAAGAAAACAAATAAAAGGTCTTAATTACCAGAAACTGCATTAAGTGCTTTAAAGTAATCTTGAAAGCACTGCGATATTTTAGGAAATACTTACGACACTTGAAAACTTGTTGAGATTCCACATACTCATTGAACTGCCACTTCGTTCTTTCATATTTATTTGGTCTTAATCTTTAGTGTGCAAAAAACCTCAGATTTGAGGCCTACGAATATCTGCTATATCCCCCCCCTCACCCAAATGATAGAAACAGTCAAACACTGAGAATGAGACTCTACCCAGATAAGAACAAATTCCAAGTTTATGCTACAATGTCTTTACTATAAAAGCAAAAACATAAACCAAGGAATCTCTCCGTTAGGGATCTAGAACTTGGGTCTCAGAACAACCAGCCCCAAGAACAAACCCAGTTGAATCATCTGAAGAGTCACTGCTGTTCGAACCTCACCTTCTAAAAAAGTAGACCTGAAAAAGTAGGCCTAAAAATGTAGGCTTATAAAATGTAAGCCTAAAAACGTACAGATCACATAGTCACAGTGACAGTCAGAGAGTCACAGTCACAAAGTCACATAGTCACACAGGCACAGTCACTGTGTCACAGAGTCACAGAGGCACAATGTCATAGTCAATGACTCACTGAGTCATAAAGACACAGTGTCACAGTCAAAGAGTCTCAGTCACAGTCACAGTGTCACAAAGTCACAGAGTCACAGTCACAGATTCACAGACTCACAGTGTCACAGAGTCTCAGTGTGACAGTCAAAGAGTCTCAGTCACAGTAACAGCGTGACAAAGTCACAGAGTCACAGAATCAGAGTCACAGAGTCGTATTAGCAGTCACAGAGTCACAGAGTCAGAGTCACAGAGTCACAGTCACAGAATCACAGTGTCACAATCATAGAGTCTCAGTCATAGTTACGTAGTCACAGAGTCACAATAACAGTCACAGAGTCACAGTCACAGACTCAGAAAGACACAGAGACAGTGTCACAAAGTCACAGAGTCACACAGTCAGAGAGACAGTGTAACAGTCAAGTCTCAGTCACAGTCACAGTGTCACAAAGTCACAGGGTCACAGAGTCAGAGTCACAGAGTCACATTAACAGTCACAGAGTCACAGAGTAACAGAGCCGCAGATTCACGGTCACATAATCAGAGTCACAGAGTCAGAGTAACAGAGTCATATTCACAGTGTCACAGTGTCACAGAGTCACAGGCTCACTGTGTCAAAGAGTCTCAGTGTGACAGTCAAAGGGTCTCAGTCACAGTCACAGCATCACAGAGTAAGAATCACAGTCACAGAGTCTCAGTAATAGATTCATAGAGACACAGAGTCAGAGTCACAGAGTCACACAATTGCAGAATCAGAGATAGAGAGTCACATTAATACTCACAGAGTCAAAGAGTCAGTGTCACAGTCACAGAGTCACAGTCAATATGTCACAGGTTCACAGTCACAGAGTCACAGTCAAGGAGTCTGAGTACAGTCACAGTGTCACAAAATCAGAGGCACAGAGTCACAGATACACATTAACAGTCACAGGGTCACAGAGTCAGAGTCACAGAGTCACGGAGTCACAGTCATAGAGTCAGAGAGTCACAGGCTCATAGATACACAGTGTCACAGTCAAAGTGTCTCAGTCACAGACAGAGTGTCACAGTGTCACAGAGTCACAGAGTCAGAGTCACAGTCACAGTGTCACAGTGTCACGGAGTCACAGGGTCACAGTGTCACAGAGTCTCAGTGTCACAGTCGAAGAGTCTCAGTCACAGTCACAGTGTCACGATATCAGAGTCACAGAGTCACAGTCAGAGTCAAATTCACAGTCACAGTGTCAGAGTCACAGAGTCACAGGCTCACTGTGTCAAAGAGTCTCAGTGTGACAGTCAAAGGGTCTCAGTCACAGTCACAGCGTCACAGAGTAAGAATCACAGTCACAGAGTCTCAGTGATAGATTCATAGAGACACAGAGTCAGAGTCACAGAGTCACACAATTGCAGAATCACAGAGATAGAGAGTCACATTAATACTCACAGAGTCAAAGAGTCAGAGTCACAGTCACAGAGTCACAGTCAATATGTCACAGGTTCACAGTCACAAAGTCACAGTCAAGGAGTCTGAGTACAGTCACAGTGTCACAAAATCAGAGGCACAGAGTCACAGATACACATTAACAGTCACAGGGTCACAGAGTCAGAGTCACAGAGTCGCGGAGTCACAGTCATAGAGTCAGAGAGTCACAGGCTCATAGATACACAGTGTCACAGTCAAAGTGTCTCAGTCACAGTCACAGTGTCACAGTGTCACAGAGTCACAGGGTCACAGTGTCAGAGTCACAGAGTCACAGGCTCACTGTGTCACAGTGTCACAGTCATAGACACACAGTGTCACAGTCAGTGTCTCAGCCACAGTCCATGTCACAAAGTCACAGAGTCACAGAGTTAGAGTCACAGTCACAGAGTCACAGAGTCATATTCACAGTCACAGTGTCACATTCATAAAGTCTTAGTCATGGTTGCTTAGTACACAGAGTCACATCACAGTCACAGAGTCACAGACTCACAAAGAAACAGTCACAGAGTAACAGTCACTGTGCCACAGTGTCAGAGTCACAGAGTCACAGAGTCACAGAGTAATAGTCACAGAGTCACAGATTCACAGAGTCACAGGGTCACTGTGTCACAGAGTCTCAGTGTGACAGTCAAAGAGTTTCAGTCACAGTCACAGTGTCACAAAGTCACAGACTCACAGAGTCAGAGTCAGAGTCAGATTTACAGTCACTTAGTCACAGAGTCAGAGTCACAGTCACAGAGTCGCAGTAACAGTCACAGAGTAATAGTCACAGAGTCACAGGGTCACAGAGTCATAGTCACTGTGTCACAGTGTCATAGAGTCATAGAGGCACAGCATCACTGTCAAAGAGTCTCAATCACTGTCACAGTGTCACAAAGTCAGAGTCGCAGAGTCACAGAGTCATAGAGTAAAATTCACAGTCACAGAGTCACAGTCATAGTGTCACAGTGTCACAGAGTCATAGAGACACAGTGTCACAGTCAAAGTGTCTCAGTCACAGTCACAGTGTCACAAAGTCACAGAGGCAAAGTCATATTCATGGTCACAGTGTCACAGTCATAGAGTCTTAGTCATAGTTGCTTAGTCACAGAGTCACAATAACAGTCACAGAGTCACAGTCACAGACTCACAAAGACGTAGAGTCAGAGTCACAGAGTCACTGTGTCACAGTGTCACAGAGTCATAGAGAGACAGTGTTACAGTGACAGTCTCGTTCACAATCACAGAGTCACAGGGTCACTGTGTCAGAGTGACAGTCACAGAATCAGAGAGTCACGGAGTCAGAGTAACAGAGTCACAGTGTCACTGAATGACAGAGACACAGTGTCACAGAGTGACAGAGTCACAGTGTCACAGTCACAGGGTCATAGAGCCACAGAATCAAAGTAACAAAGTCATAGTCACAATGTCACAGTGTCACACAGTCACAGAATCAGAGTCACAGAGTCACAGAGTCAGAGTAACAGAGTCACAGGCATAGTGTCACAGTGTCACAGAATCGCAGAGTCACAGAGTCAGAATCACAGAATCAGAGAGTCACAGAGTCAGAGTCACAGTGTCACAGAGTCACAAAATCACAGTGACAGTCACAGAGTCACAGACTGACAATAACAGTCACAGCATCACAGTCACAGAGTCACAGGGTCACTGTGTCACAGAGTCTCAGTGTCATAGTCAAAGAGTCTCAGTCACAGTCACAGTGTTTTACAAAGTCACAGACTCACAGATTAAGAGTCAAAGAGTCACATTTACAGTCACTTAGTCACAGAGTCGCAGTAACAGATTCACAAAGACACAGAGTCACAGAGTCACAGTCACAGTGTCACAGTGTCACAGTGTCACAGTGACAGTCTTGTTCACAGTCACAGAGTCACAGGGTCACTGTGTCACAGAGTGACAGTCACAGAATCACAGAGTCACAGGGTCACTGTGTCCCAGAGTGACAGTCACAGAATCGCAGAGTCACAGAGTCAGAGTAACAGAGTCACAGTGTCACTGAGTGACAGAGTCTCAGTCACTGAGTCACAGATTCTCAGTCAGAGAGTCTCAGTCACGGTCACAGTGTCACAAAATCAGAGTCACAGTCACAGAGTAACAGAGTCAGACTAACAGAGTCACAGTTACAGTGTCAGAGAGTCACGGAGTCACAGCGTCACAGTCACAGAGTAACAGAGTCAGAGTAACAGAGTCACAGTCAGAGTGTCAAAGTGTCAGAGATTCACAATGTGTCACAGTGTCATAGAGACACAGTGTCAGAGTCAAAGAGTCTCAGTCACAGTCACAGTGTCACATAGTCACAGAGTCACAGAATCAGAGTCACAGAGTCAGAGTCACTCAGCCATAATCTCAGAGTAACAGAGTCACAGAGTCACAGTCACATAATCACAGAGTCACAGAGTCACAGGGTCAGAGTAACAGAGTCATAGCCACAGTGTCACGGTGTCACAGAGTCACAGTGTTAGAGTCACAGAGTCACAGTCACAGATTCACAGTTTCACAGAGTCACAGTGCCACTATGTCATAGAGTCTCAGTGTGACAGTCAAATAGTCTCAGTCAGAGTCCAGGTCAATGGAGGAGTTTGCTTTAGTCGATGAGGACTGGGTTAGGGAGCAATTAAATAGTCTAGACATCCATGAATCCATGGGTCCAGATGGGATGCATCTGCGGGTGCTGAGGGAGCTGGCTGAAGTCATTGCTGGACTGCTCTCCATCATCTTTGCCAAGTCTTGGGAAACGGGAGAGGTGCCTGAGGATTGGAGGAAAGCAAATGTCACTCCAATCTTCAAAAAGGGCAAGAAGGAGGACCCGGGTAATTATAGACCGGTCAGCCTCACCTCTGTCCCGGGGAAAGTAATGGAACAGCTTGTCCTTGGTGCCATCTCAAGGCATATCAAGGATAAGAGGGTTATTAGGGGCAGTCAGCATGGCTTTACCAAGGGTAAGTCATGCTTGACCAACCTCATAGCCTTTTATGAGAATGTAACAAGGTGGATGGATGATGGCAGAGCGGTGGATGTGGTCTACCTTGACTTCAGTAAAGCCTCTGACACAGTCTCCCACAGCATCCTCACAGCTAAACTGAGGGAGTGCTGTCTAGACAATAGAGTAGTGAGGTGGGTTGCAAACTGGCTTAAGGAGAGAAGCCAGAGAGTGGTGGTCAATGGTGCGGAGTCTAGTTGGAGGCCAGTATCTAGTGGAGTGCCTCAGTACTGGGGCCAGTATTATTCAATATATTCATTAATGATTTAGACGAGGGAATAGAGTGTACTATCAACAAGTTTGCTGATGACACTAAGCTGGGAGGAGTGGCTGACACACCGGAAGGCTGTGCTGCCATCCAGCGAGACCTGGACAGGCTGGAAAGTTGGGCGGGGAATAACCTAATGAAATTTAACAAGGGCAAGTGTAGAGTCCTGCATCTTGGCAGGAACAACCCCAGGTTCCAGTATAGGTTGGGAAATTACATATTAGAGAGCAGTGTAGAGGAAAGGGACCTGGGGGTCCTGGTGGACAGCAGGATGACCATGAGCCAGCACTGTGCCCTTGTGGCCAGGAAGGCCAATGGCATCCTGGGGTGGATTAGAAGGGGGGTGGTTAGTAGATCGAGAGAGGTCCTCCTTCCCCTCTACTCCACCCTGGTGAGACCACATCTGGAATATTGTGTCCAGTTCTGGGCCCCTCAGTTCAAGAAGGACAAGGAACTGCTGGAGAGGGTCCAGCATAGGGCAACAAAGATGATTAAGGGAGTGGAGCACCTCCCTTATGAAGAAAGGCTGAGGGAGCTGGGTCTCTTTAGTTTGGAGGAGACTGAGGGGTGACCTTATTAACGTTTATAAATATATAAAGGGTGAGTGCCATGAGGACGGAGCCAGGATCTTCTCGGTGGCAAACAATGATAGGACAAGGGGTAATGGGATCAAGCTGGAACACAAGAGGTTCCACTTAAATTTGAGAAAAAACTACTTCTCAGTGAGGGTGACAGAGCACTGGACCAGGCTGCCCAGGGAGGTTGTGGAGTCTCCTTCACTGGAGACATTCAAAACCCGCCTGGATATGTTCCTGTGCGACCTCACCTGGGCATTCCTGCTCCAGCAGGGGGATAGGACTAGTGTTGGAGAACGGCTAAGAGAGAAAGGGCATGAGACCCTCTCTACGAGGAGGATCTTTTCTAGTTAGCATAAGTAGGCCTCAGTTAGCATGAGCTGAGGGTAAGTGAGAAGGTACTGCCTGAGAAAGGCCTGGATAAACAAGTCTCAGGAGGCAGCTCCTGAGAAAGGCCTGGATAAACAAGTCTCAGGAGGCAGCTCCGAGATAACGAGGGAATTCACATACCAGGGGGGCCACAGAAGGGGATGGACTCATTATGTATGTTGGGATGGGCTCATTGCGTATGCTATCAAATCGGTGTTTGACGAGTAGGCACAACTAATAGAACCACTATAAAAGTCTGTGCTCTGTATCAATAAAGAGAAGAAGTATGCTTATCATTCACATTGAGTTGGCCGCATTTCTTCCTCCGTCGCCGCAGGCCAGAAACTATGCCGGGGTCTCGATCCCCGACATTTGGCGCCCGAACAGGGACCTGAAGGACTAACGAGGACTTACAAGGATTAACGGGGACTTACAAGAACTAGCAAAGACCGCGGAGCCTGAGTGACGGACAGAGAACAGAGCGCCGGGAGCAGAGACCGGCGGGCAAAGAGCGACCGAACACTGTGCTGCGGTGTGTCATCTCCGACGCCTGAACCGATTGAAGTTCGCTTCTGCAGGGCTACAAGGCTGAAGGGCTGCAAGGATATCATTTTTACAAGGAGGAGGAGGAGGAGGAGGAGGAACGGAGGTATTGTAATCCGTCATAATGAATAATAGAGGCATGGATTTAGAAGTAGCCCTAAATCTTTTACGGAGCTTTTTAGAAAAGCAGGGGGTTGATAATAGTTGCGTTAAACAGCTAGCTGGTCTAGTAGCAACAGGGAACTGAAGGGTGTTTTCAGGATCCTGATTTATTGTTTGATGAGGGAGAGTGGAGAAAACTAGGAGATGTGTTATGGGATACGGTTATAGATGATGATAAATCAACGGAGAACCTCAAAGGACTATTAACTTGGTGCAGAGGCAATGGGTATCCTGCTGACCTGTCAGGAGTTTTTCAAATAGGGACTTGGAAAAAAAAATGGGAACTGTGTTGTGGAAGGCAATAAGTCACCGTGAAAAATATATTCTCGGCCTTGTAACCGCCTGGAAACTGATAATTACTACAGTGAAGCAATTAAAACCTGAAAAGACTGTTACGAGCATTAGTGACTCAAAACTTGAACTTTGGGACAATATAGAGCAGGAAAAATGGGATAGAGTCAGCAATGGAAATCATGGGACTGTCTTAAAAGACCTTAAGGCTGAACGATCTGCTGCTGCCGGAATTTTTGCAGCGTTGCAGTCCGGGGCGGGGGGAGGAAAAATGCCGAGCGGGTGGCCTCCTGTACCATCATCTAACCCTAGTGAGAGCAGCAAGTCCAGAGGATTGGAGTCAGACAACTTACTCAAAGACCCTGTGAAAGAGGAGAATGCTAAAGTCGTAAACAAGTGTACTGTCAGTCCTTTTACCAATTTTACCAATCTGCTTTTACTGTCTTTTAACCCTCTAACTCCTACGAAAGAGCAGAAGGAGTCACCGGATGAGAACTGGGCAAAAGAACTCTGTGAAAGGTAACAGCTATAGATCATTTAGGACAGAACTATGCGGATTCGTTGAAAGGGGCAGGTATCCCACAACTCCTGGAAGAGACACTAACTGACACGCCACAACTACAGGCACGATTAGTTCCAAAATCCTGAGGCAGTCAACAGATTTTGCATATAAAGCTATGAGAGAGGTGCCTGAAACCAACAAAGCAGCCAAATAATTTGCAACTGTTAATCAGGGTCCTAATGAGAATTACATGCAATTTATTGACTATCTTCAAGAGGCCATCAGTAAGCAGGTTGAAAACTTAGAAGCTGAGGAAGCACGAGTGTTGAGATTAGCAGTAGAGAATGCTAATGTTTGCTATCAACATGTTATTTGTGAGTTTTACAGTACATATTATGTGCTCCGCGTATTGCGCCTCTGAAAATCAAGCAGCTTGTCAGGAATGTGAGTTAATTGTTTTCAAGCAGACAGAGATAGGAACCCAAATAGGCCCCTTGTATTCCAGGAGGAAATAGTTGGTGATTTACTGAGCCATCTGGATCCTCACAAGTCAATGGGACCAGATGGGATCCAACCTAGGGTGATGAGGGAGCTAGCAGAAGAACTTGCCAAGCCTCTCTCCATCATCTTCCAACAGTCCTGGCTCACTGGGGAGGTCCCATATGATTGGAAATTGGCCAATGTTACCCCAGTCCACAAAAAGGGCTGCAAAGCTGACCCTGGCAACTACAGGCCTGTCAGCCTGACCTCAGTGCCTGGTAGGGTTATGGAGCAGATCATCCTGAATGGAATCACACAGCGCCTTCAGGATGGACAAGGGATCAGACCCAGCCAGCATGGGTTTAGGAGAGGCAGGTCCTGTCTGACCAACCTGATCTCCTTTTATGATCAGGTAACTCACCTGGTGGATGAGGGGAAAGCCATGGATGTGGTCTATCTGGACTTCAGCAAGGCCTTTGACACTATCTCCCATAATATACTCCTGCAAAAGCTGGTAGCCCATGGCTTGGACAAGTGTACTCTACGCTGGGTTAAGAACTGGCTGGAGGGCCGGGCCCAGAGAGTGCTGGTGAATGGGGCTGCATCTAGCTGGCAGCCGGTCACTAGTGGTGTTCCCCAGGGGTCGGTGTTGGGTCCAGTCCTATTTAACATCTTTATTGATGATTTGGATGAAGGGATTGAGACCATCATCAGCAAGTTTGCTGATGACACCAAGTTGGGAGGGAGTGTCGACCTGCTGGAAGGCAGGAGGGCTCTGCAGAGGGATCTGGACAGACTGGAAAAATGGGCTGATTCCAATGGGATGAAGTTCAATAAGGCCAAGTGCCGGGTGCTGCACTTTGGTCACAACAACCCCCTGCAGCGCTACAGGCTGGGCGCAGAGTGGCTGGAGAGCAGTCAGACAGAAAGGGACCTGGGGGTACTAACTGACAGGAAGCTCAACATGAGCCATCAGTGTGCCCAGGTGGCCAAGAAGGCCAATGGTATCCTGTCCTGTATCAAAAATAGCGTGGTCAGCAGGACAAGGGAAGTGATCCTTCCCCTGTACTCTGCATTGGTGAGTCCACACCTGGAGTATTGTGTTCAGTTCTGGGCCCCTCAGTTCAGGAAAGACATTGAAGTGCTGGAGCGGGTCCAGAGAAGAGCAACAAGACTGGTGAAGGGACTTGAGCATAAGACCTATGGGGAGAGGCTGAGGGAGCTGGGCTTGTTTAGTCTGGAGAAGAGGAGGCTTAGAGGTGACCTCATCACTCTCTAGAACTACCTGAAGGGAAGTTATAGCCAGGTGGGAATTGGTCTCTTCTCCCAGGCAGTTAGCAATAGGACAAGGGGGCATGGGCTTAAACTCTGCCAGGGGAAATTTAGGCTGGATATTAGAAAGAAATTCTTTACAGAGAGAGTGGTCAGGCATTGGAATGGCCTGCCCAGGGAGGTGGTGGACTCACCGTCCCTGGAGGTTTTTAAACTGAGATTGGACATGGCACTTAGTGCCATGATCTAATAAACGGACTAGAGTTGGACCAAGGGTTGGACTCGATGATCTCTGAGGTCTTTTCCAACCCAGTCGATTCTGTGATTCTGTGATTCTGTGCGCCGCCCACCCCCCCTTCCCTCCTTCCCTCCCTCCCTCCCTCTTCTCAAGGTTTTTACTTGCAAGATGGGGTCAGGAATAATTGTTTTCAGTTGTGTTTCTGTAAAGTCAGTATTGGGAGGTGCTTTTAAAACTTGGGAAAGCACTCAGAATTATAAGGAAGGAAGATCTTGTTAAATGTTGAAATCAGTGTCGGCTGCTAAGTGTCCGGAGGATAGAATCTTGTTGCAATTAATGTTGTTTTTGAGGCCAGCAGAGTAGGACAAAACGAATCCCTACAAGAGATCATTAAATCATTTCAGACAGCTGAAAGGGAGTTAACTGATAACACACAGGTCACAGCAAACTTGTTAGAGTCTGCAAGATTCTTTCCTTATTAACCTGTTTTCTTTGTGGGTATCTGTTTAAGTATGTTGCGATTTTAGTAGGTCTGTGCTATAAGGTATGATAAGTTCGCAGTCTGTTAAATCATGAGACTCCGTTGACTCAAAATGTGCATTTTGTGATAATTCAGAAAATCATGAGTAATTTAGTTCCTTACTGCGTGAATGTGGTCATAAAAATTTTGCGTGTAGTAGTTGTTATTTTTCTCTCCAGCGTACTAGCTTTATTCCAATATCCAGACTTGTGCAACTCTGTGACAGGCAGTCTCTCATGTCGGTGCACTAAATTTGGCCTTTTCGTATGCACATCAAGTAAAGAATCCAGGTTTTGGAATAACAGTTATAGCACACCAGATGAGACACTAAAAGAAACCAGACAAAAACAAAACAAGGCCTTGCCCGGTTCAGCTCATTGCTATGGCGGGGGGGCGAGGGCCGATGGGCTCCGGCGCCACTGACCTGTTTTGTCAGGGAGACCCAGAGGTACCTCCACCTGGCTGAGCAGTGAGCGGCCCAAAGGTGCAATGCAAAAATTGAGATATTGTCTTACATTAGTGTGACTGTGATCTATCTGCATATTTGACCTTGGTATTTGGTTTTTACATCTGAGCTCAGTATTTTAATCTGCATATTTATAATGGGAACCGGTTCCATTGCTAAAATTCCGCCTTGCTTCACCTTAGGATTGCATCCTTACACATTAGAGTAATTGCTTATACTGTTATCTAGTAATTTTGAGGCCAGAAAAGAATTTAAAGTGTTAAACTCTGCTCAAAAAAAAAAAAAAAAAAAAAGAAAGAAAGAAAAATGCTATAATGGATGTGAACTTGGTATTGTATGAATTGTATGAAGTTATGAAGTTGTGTTTAAAGGTTGCTGGAATATGAACTGATTTGGATCTAGGACAATAGAATCATGGATGATTTGGATCTAGGACAATAGAATGATGGATTGATGTTTATTATACTGGTTTATACTGTTTTTTGACATCTCTAAATTGTAAAAGGTAAATGGAGCTAAGGAATGTGTAACTGAGGAGTTTCCCAGAGCCTCCCACTTCGTACCAGCCATTATGCCAGCTGCGTGACCTTGGTTATCTCTAAACTGCAGCACGAAGAGAAAGAAAAACAAAAATGGAAAAACCTGGCTGCCTGCTTTTAAAGCAGTGAAAAAGGGGGGTCCCCCCCCACTGTGGCGATGTAATACTGAATGGAGCAGTCCAGCGGTGCAGTTTGAGGTCATGGGAGAAAACGAAAGAAAGGCCGTTTTTTGAGACAAATGGAATGCCAAATTTGGAACAAAGTTTTAATACATGAATACTTATAGTTGCCAGAAAGTCCTATACCTCTCTTAGGTTAAGATTTGTTAAGTAAATTGTAAGCTCAAATAACGTTTTCTGAGAATTCTGTTTAGTTGCATGGCCTACAAGAAGCTGCTGGGATGGTGCGGATCTGCTTGCTGCAAGTAAGAAATCTCCAAGGAAATTTCAAATGCTATTAACAGCCAATGTTGCGATAGAGCAAATTCTACACTGATAGATCTGAAACAGGACTTCGATCCGGTAAGGGAAAACAATATCCAATAACTATGACAGCCAAAATGGAGTTAGAAACTTTGAGGAATGAATTTATGACAACTTTACAGGCTGGCTGCATTCGATTGGACTTGCAGATTTGTCTATTTCTAGCTACCACCTAGAAACAACCTGTGGCTATTGTGGGACAGTATGATGAGACTGCTAGCAAACTGATATACCGACTGTTATATACCAATTGTCACTCTGATCAAGAAAATGCAGGGAATGAATTTAAGTCTTAATAGGCCATGATCCTTTTGTCATATATGTACCATTTGTGAAATGTAATTCTGATTTTTTTTTTAGTTTGTAATCTATGTCTTTATAAATTGCACTAGCTGGTTTTCTTAACAGCACAGCTTTTGGCATGCATAAATGTAAAATGTAAATTCCTGCAGAACCTGCAAATCTTTAACATCAGGTCATAGGCCATACTTGTATTTGGTCTGATCTTACATACTTGCAAAGTTTTTGTTGATGATTCTGGGAGGTGTGAAGATAACAATTGGCATCATTCTGTAAAAATTATTGAAGGCTCAACCCAATTAGCAGAACTTGGCGCAGCTTTAAATTACTTAGAGCTTTTTAAGGAGGAACCTCTAAATTTGATTTGTGATTCTGAGTACGTAGTCAAGGCCCAACGCAGAAGTAGGGGAAACACCACAAAACCAATTGTCAAAAGCAATGTATGTAATGAAATACTTTGCAAGTATGACCCAAAACCATGCTAAATCAGAAAGAACCTACATTAGTTATGGTCAAATCACTAGTTAATGGAGAAGGCCACATCAGTTGCTAACCTGGGAGAGAGGTTATGTTTGTGTCTTTACAGATCAAGGGCCGCAATGGTTGCTGGCACGAAACGTGAAACCTGTGTTATCTTCCTGGCAATGATTGTTGCAGCTGCTGTGTTTTGGATGCCTGCACAAAGACTAGCATGTGGATTGCTTTGGCCGGCATGACTGACCAGGACTCTATGTGCCTAACTACGACATCTCTGGAGGACCTGTTCCGCATATGCTTGGTTGGCATCCCCCTTGATGACTACAGCAGCAGCACACGGCTGTTTCAAAATAGTGGTCGGTGCAGAGGCATTGCAACAAACTGTAATAATACCAACATGGCACTTTGGATTAATTGTCTCCTGGAAATAGACATTGAACCACAGGAACTGGAATTGCTGGGATCTGTGCCCATGGATGCTTGTATCCAGCTGGTTTGTGAAAGGTGCCAGGACAATATGCTAAAGCATGAATGGACAAGACTGCAAAGTATGGGGTATCCTTGACCTGTGAAGATAGAGCCTAACCAGGAATTCCTTCTAATGCTGTTGGAGGACTGTGTATTTTGGGACTATTAACTCTCTTAACACCCAATGTATCTATGATAATAGATCACAGAAGAGCAAGACGAGAAAAACACTTTTTGCGTGTATATGAGTCAAAATGTGATGATAATGTAGATTTTTGGAGGTCAAGGTTAAGGGGTTTAGGATCTCTTGTATCTGGTGTTGGCACAGCTAAAGCTTTGAATATTTTAGAAAATCAGGATGCTGGCTAGTTAAGCAAACTAACAGAACTTCAAGGGCTTTAAGTGGACTTTTGTTAGATATAGATTCTTTAAGACATGCCACATGGTAGAGTAGAGCTGCGACAGACTTTTGTTATTAGCTCAAGGACAGGGGTGTGAAGGATGTGATGGTCTCTGCTGTATGGATCTAAAAGATAAATAGATTTCAATCCATAAGGAAATTCAACAACTTATGGACCACTCCCAAAAGATTCAAAAGGATATGGGGTTTTTCGGCCTAGAAAGTTTGATGAACTAGCTGGGACTGGGAGAATGGGTCAAAGACCTTTTGCAAAGTCTGTTAGCTATTGTGATTATTGCAGTTATTGGGCTTTTGTGTTTAAGCTGTGTTTTATCCTGTATTAAGAGAATATTTGAGCACACGTTGAGACAAACTCTGCTCGTCCGAAAAGAAAAAGGGGGGAATTGTTGGAGAATGGCTAAGAGAGAAAGGGCATGAGACCCTCTCTACGAGGAGGATCTTTTCTAGTTAGCATAAGTAGGCCTCAGTTAGCATGAGCTGAGGGTAAGTGAGAAGGTACTGCCTGAGAAAGGCCTGGATAAACAAGTCTCAGGAGGCAGCTCCTGAGAAAGGCCTGGATAAACAAGTCTCAGGAGGCAGCTCCGAGATAACGAGGGAATTCACATACCAGGGGGGCCACAGAAGGGGATGGACTCATTATGTATGTTGGGATGGGCTCATTGCGTATGCTATCAAATCGGTGTTTGACGAGTAGGCATAACTAATAGAACCACTATAAAAGTCTGTGCTCTGTATCAATAAAGGGAAGAAGTATGCTTATCATTCACATTGAATTGGCCGCATTTCTTCCTCCGTCGCCGCAGGCCAGAAACTATGCCGGGGTCTCGATCCCCGACAGACTAGATGATCTTTTGAGGTCTCTTCCAATCCCAAACATACTGTGATACTGTGATACATAGCATCACAAAGTCACAGAGTAACAGAGTCAGAGTCACAGAGTCACATTAACAGTCACAGTGTCACAGAGTCAGAGTCACACTCACAGAGTCTCAGTAACAGCTACAGAGTTACAGTCATAGAGTCTCATTTATAGTTACAGAGCCACAGAATTACAGTGACAGTCACAGATTCACAGACTCACAGTCACAGTGTCACAGAGTCACAGAGTTACAGCGACAGTCACAGAGTCACAGTCAAAGTGTCATAGAGTCACAGAATTGCAGTACCACAGTCACAGAATCATAGTCACAGTCACAGAGTCAGAGTCACAGAATCATAGAGTCACAGAGTGAGAGAACAGAGTCACAGTCACAGTCACAGAGTTACAGAGTCACAGTGTCACAGAGTCACAGGATCACATTAACAGTCAAAGAGTCACAGTCATAGAGTCTCCGTCATATTTATATAGTCACCGTCACAATAACAGTCACAGAGTCACAGTCACAGACTAACAAAGACACAGAGTCACAGTCTCGGTGTCAGTCATAGAGACACAGTGTCACAGTCAAAGTGTCTCAGTCACAGTGTCACAAAGTCACAAAGTCACAGAGTCAGAGTCCCAGAGTCTGAGTAACAGTCTCAGTCACAGTGTCACAGAATCACTGTCACAGTCAGAATCACAGTCACAGAGTCAATATAACAGACACAGATTCTCAGTCACAGAGTCAGAGCAAGATACCATTTGAATGCCACTGTAAACTAATATCTATCAAAAAGGTTAAACCACACTGAAACTGCTCACAAAGAATACAAAGCCCTAGGAATACTTAGAAAATGTTTGTTTTGCCGGGAGCTTTAACTGCTCCAGACGCGATTCTTGCAACAGTTTCTGGTGAGTTCTTAAGGACTGGGGTGTTGTCATCTGTGTGTTCTGAAAATAACAGAAATACAGAAAAGAAAAACTATTTAGTCAATTCATGAGTGCATATGAATATGAGAATCCCTTTACAGATACAAATGCAAAATTTTGTACGTAACATCGCACTTCTATTGTCTCCACACACCATCAAGACATTTTGAGAATGCACAAGCAGCAAAATATTTTTCACAGAAGAGAAAAAAAACAACCCAACTACTTGGGAAACTTACACTGAGCCTAAAACACCAAGATCACTCCAAAAGGATGGTTTTTCTATTTATATTTACAGCACACTCTTCTTTAGACAATCAGGAAAGCCATCAGACCTTTTAGATTAAGCCTTAAACAAAAACCCCAACTACTTGAGACACTTAGACTAAGCCTAAAATGCAAAGATCACAGAATCACAGGATTGACTGTGTTGGAAAAGACCTCAGAGATCATCGAGTCCAACCCTTGGTCCAACTCTAGTCCATTTACTAGATCATGGCACTAAGTGCCATGTCCAATCTCAGTTTAAAAACCTCCAGGGACGGCGAGTCCACCACCTCCCTGGGCAGCCATTCCAATGCCTGACCACTCTCTCTGTAAAGAATTTCTTTCTAATATCCAGCCTAAATTTCCCCTGGCAGAGTTTAAGCCCATGCCCCCTTGTCCTATTGCTCACTGCCTGATCCACCTGGCTGTAACTTCCCTTCAGGTAGTTATAGAGAGTGATGAGGTCACCTCTAAGCCTCCTCTTCTCCAGACTAAACAAGCCCAGCTCCCTCAGCCTCTCCCCACAGGTCTTATGCTCAAGTCCCCTCACCAGTCGTGCTGCTCTTCTCTGGACCCGCTCCAGCATTTCAATGTCTCTCCTGAACTGAGGGGCCCAGAACTGAACACAGTACTCCAGGTGTGGCCTCCCCAATGCAGAGTACAGGGGAAGGATCACTTCCCATGTCCTGCTGACCACGCTATTTTTGATACAGGATCTCTCCATAAGGATGTTTTTTATACTGTACTTCCACAATCTGCTGGCAGCACAAAAAAAAAGCTGCAGATCTAGTTAGGCTCTGTCATGGTGGTTTGCTGCAGGGATCATGCATATCATGGAAATATTTCACCATTTCTGCTCTGTTTTTCAGCGTATTACACCAAAACACCCACCTGATGACATCATTTCAAAAGCCAAACCAGCCATTTGCAGAAATCACCTTCTTCGGGGAACTGAGAAATTGCTGAGCTGACACCAAGTCCTGCAGTGTCCCTGTCACCTGCAGAGTCACCGCATCCTCGCCACGGTAGCGGGCATTGTGACAAAGGTTCTGTGTCAGCTGGGTGTGGCAGCCGAGCGCCCCCTAGGGGAGGGGGAGCCTGTCAGCCCAGCCTGTCACTGTCACCTCACATTCCATTGCTGTGTCTACCAAAACATGGATCTGGCTTTTCAGGAAATCAGCTAATATGGAGCTTTAGCTGACAGGCAAATTCACTACAAGAGAAACTTGATTTTAACAGAACCGGGACATTCCACCCCAGGCCCAGCTCAATCAACTGATCCTCTAGTGTTGACCAACCAAGTGGCTTTTGCTAAATGTGACTCCCACTTTTAAAAGGCTCCACCACCCAATGCCTTTAGTGTAGTTTTTAACAAACTATTGTACCTTTCAGTTTTCCCAGGGGCTGGTGCATGATATGGAATACGTCTGCATAGAGGAGTGGCAGGGAGTGACCTGGAGGTGCCTGAGCCTGCTGGCTCCCCTCCCAAGTCCCCCTGCCATGGTCACGGCCATGGCTGCATCCAGCACCAGGGTGCCGGCCACCTGGGGCTGTTCCTGGGCTGTCCCTGCCCTGCTGCCCTGCTGCCATGTCCAGGGTTGGGAGGAAAGGCCGCTGGGCTCTGCAAATCTTACTGGTGCTTGGCGATTCCCGAGGTGTCACTGAAGAGGAGGAGGTCCCTCTTCCTCGTTGCATGGCCCTGGCTCACCCGCACACGCTGCCGGAGCAGTGGCTCACCTGATGCCGGGATGGGCACGCACGGCTGCTCGGGCTCAGGCTCGTCCCTGCAGAGCAGACGGCGTCGGGCAGCAGAAAATCGGCTGCTGCACGGTCCGGCTGCTCTGGGCTGTCTCCCGGCCGTGCATGGGGGAGCCTACCTGTTAAAAACAACGAGTTTATCCCCATTAGGATCATAGGGAAGATCCCAATTAAGGAAATTCACACTAATAAAAATGCCAGGTTTATCCCCATTAAGCAGCAGCAAAGTCCAGCCCAGAGGGCAGTGAAACCCCCGTTATTTTGCATTTGAGAAGAGCCCGGGATGTCCATCCCAGTTTGAGAAACTAAAACGGGGCAAAATGGGGATTTTGCTGCAAACGCGAGAACTTGAGTGTCCGGGTGTTTCATCCGAGGGTCGCTCGGGGGGAATAAAACACTTGAGGCCCAAAGGGATTCACGGGAAACTGGCGACGGGCGTTTCAACTCCAATTGGGTATTGGGGGAAGTGTTGGACTCCATGATCTTAAAGGTCATTTCCAATGCAAGTTATCTGGGGATTCTAAAACCGGAGGAAACTGGGGGGTAAATTGTGGTGCAGGGGGGAAAAGTGGGGGACGTGTCCCCCCCGTGATCCTCATGTCCCTTCCAGGTCCGCTTTGACACCCCACCCCCATGTCACCCCCCACGTCCGCTCTATGCCCCCTGTGTCCCCCCATCCCGTGTGTCACAGAGGCACCCCAAAAGTTAGTTTTAGGCAGACAACAGTGTTCAAAACAAACTTTTATTCTGGTCAAAAAGGTGCAGCAGATTAACCGGTAAAGAACGGGGTTTTAGCTCTCCAAGAACATAAATACAGGTTTGAGTATCAGTTGAGGAAATTATTGGGGTGCAGCAAATAATAACAATGGAGATCCACAGTGTGCACGCACGTGGCTCACCAAATACAACGCCAGAGCCCTCCCTGACTCCGGGAAAAGTACACACTTGCCTGAATCTGGCAAGGAGTTACTAAAGAAAATACACGTGCTTATATTTCAACACAGAATACACTCACTTTGCCTAAGTGAGGAAAAATAAACAGAGACCCGTGATCCTGCGAGGAATTATTTCACTCACCCACACGGGGAGATGAGGGAATCCCGGTCCCGGGAGATTTCCTCAGGCAGCCATCCTGCCTAAGGGGGGGCTCTCGGCGGCAGCATTTGGCCCGCGCTCTGAGATGTCCACAGAGCAGGCAGCCTGTGTCTGAACATGTTTCTGAAAGAGCATATAGATTTATTCTAGTCAGCAATGTAGAAAAATTTCTCTGTATATCTATTTTGACAACAGAGCCAAGAAGACTTGGAAGGGCAAAAAAACCCAAGAACCATACGTAGAGCGGAGAATGGGATGAAGCGAGTACTTCAAATTAATATGTACAGAGATGAAAAAATCTCTAATCAGAGTGCTCCCCCAATTTATTTCACAGAGATTTTCATGTATAACAGAAGTTTGAATGTATGTGTACCGGGAATAAATAAATCGTTTTTGGATTTCAGTAAAGCTTTGATAGTGTCTCTCACAGCATTCTCCTGGACAAGATGTCCAGCACACAGCCGGATAAACACACAGTGCAGTGGGTGAGCAATTGGCTGACGGGCCAGGCTCAAAGCGTTCTGGTAAATGGGGCCATGTTGGGTTGGACACCAGTCACTGGTGGGTTCCACAAGCATCCATCTTAGTTCCAGCAGCCCTGGCTGTACATACAGACTGGGGCACGAGATGCTGGAGAGCAGCTCTGCAGAGGGATCTGGGGTTTCTGGGTGCAGTTCTGGGCGCCACAGGATAAAAAGGAGACAAAGCTATTGGAGGGTGTCCAGAAGAGGTTGGTGAAGGGTTTGGAGAAGAAGCAATATGAGGAGCAGTTAAAGTCACTTGTTTTGTTCAGCCTGGGGGAGGGGAGGGGAGGGGAGGGGAGGGGAGGGGAGGGGAGGGGAGGGGAGAGGGGAGGGGAGGGGAGAGGGGAGGGGAGGGGAGGGGAGGGGAGGGGAGGGGAGGGGAGGGGAGGGGAGGGGAGGGGAGGGGAGGAGAGGAGAGGAGAGGAGAGGAGAGGAGAGGAGAGGAGAGGAGAGGAGAGGAGAGGAGAGGAGAGGAGAGGAGAGGAGAGGAGAGGAGAGGAGAGGAGAGGAGAGGAGAGGAGAGGAGAGGAGAGGAGAGGAGAGGAGAGGAGAGGAGAGGAGAGGAGAGGAGAGGAGAGGAGAGGAGAGGAGAGGAGAGGAGAGGAGAGGAGAGGAGAGGAGAGGAGAGGAGAGGAGAGGAGAGGAGAGGAGAGGAGAGGAGAGGAGAGGAGAGGAGAGGAGAGGAGAGGAGAGGAGAGGAGAGGAGAGGAGAGGAGAGGAGAGGAGAGGAGAGGAGAGGAGGCGAGAGGAGAGGAGAGGAGGCGAGAGGAGAGGAGAGGAGAGGAGAGGAGAGGAGAGGAGAGGAGAGGAGAGGAGAGGAGAAGAAACATTGCCCCAGGTGCGAGACACAAGGCACCTTCGTGGAATCGAACGGGAGGTAGTCACGGGCAGTATCGCTACTGGAAGGAAGGCTGGACCGGCAACAAATCCGCACTGTATTTTTGCCAAAAAGGGACACGATTAGGTTGATTAGTCCCCTATCTCGTAGGCACGGAAACAGTAGTCTCATCGTTGCTCGATTCATGGTGAGCAAACAGAACAGAAAAGTTCTGCTCTCTTGGGAGCCTGGACTTCTGCAGGGCAAGCCCTGACCGAGCCCTGAGGGCTCCATCCAGCAGAGCAGCTCTCTGCAGGGCGCAGACGGGCACACACACCTACACCATGGCTCAGGCAGGGACCCAAGGCCCCATGTTGAGCTGGGCCCTTGGCAGGAGACGGTGGCGGTGGGTGGGGGTCCCAGGGGAGGCCGGTCCCAGCCGCTGAGGCCTAGGAGCACCCCCAGGACCCTGGCAGAAGTAGACTTCCAAACACTTCCTTCCGTGCCTTCAAAATAGGTGCTCGCTTAGGGATTGTCAACAGCACTTGTGGCTACATCCACGGCCCTGCTGTGCTTGCTCACCATACCAAGTGCAGGCTCCCTGGAGGAACGGTTGCTTTCTCCTCTTTGCACTGAGGAAAAGGAGATGTTCCAGGAGGCAGCAGACGTGCCCGCAGCAGCCGGGTCCCTGAGCGCCGCGAGATGCGGCTGAGCTGCCGGGGACTCCGGGTTCTCCAAGGTCCAGCCCAGATGGGAGCTCTGCCAGGGCTCTCTCCTACACGCAGCCACCTCACCTCAGAAAACTTCCCCAGCTTTGGCACCTCTTGGCTCTTGCCTCCTCTCGTGCACTAACAGTGGACAAGGCACAGAGTGAAAAGGTGGCCATGAGGGGGACTGCCCAACCTGCCGGCACAGAGACGGGTGGGATCGCACGCACACACGGGCCTCTTCTCATCAGCCTCGCTCCTGCACAAGTCACACTAAACCCAACGCAATCAAGCTTCACCTTTTTATTCAAGATGCCACCTGCAATTCGCAGGAAAAGCAGCAAGATAGCAACATTGTGTCCATTAGAAAACTCTCTGTGTCTGTCCAGGGCAGACGGTTTCTTAACTATCCAGTCATTAGCGGCTACTTCCAGCAAAAGCAAGCCTTCCAAAGCACGATCTAGAGAGAGCGCAATGGTGGTTTACAAGCCCTATCATGGTTGTAAACAAAATGCGTCACTGGACGGCATGCGTGAAAAAGATTGCACTATTACCTTCTCCCCATCACATACTGTCCAGAGCTGCACGAGAAGGGCTGATTTGCAAACTGGCCCAGAGCCAACACTTCGCTGTGGAAGCCACGGTCAGAGGGCACAGGTAGGAAGGTCCCAGTGTTAAACAGCCAAGGAGAGAAAACCCGCTGGGTCCCCAAAACCATCGGTGCCAAAACACCCACTGAGGCAGGAGCTGTCTAAGGAAGAGAAAGTCAAAACAGAGCGAGACATTGCCCCAGGTGCCAGACACAAGGCACCTTCGTGGAATCGAACGGGAGGTAGTCACGGGCAGTATCGCTACTGGAAGGAAGGCTGGACCGGCAACAAATCCGCACTGTATTTTTGCCAAAAAGGGACACGATTAGGTTGATTAGTCCCCTATCTCGTAGGCACGGGGACTGATCCGGGCCCCCCCAGCACCCCAAAGGCTTCTTCCAAAGGGCGCTGGGCGCAGGGGCGGCGGGCGGGGCTGCACACGGGGGCTCTGTCACCCCCATGTCACAATGCCAGCACCCGGCAACGCTGAGGTCACAATGCCCCGGGCAGGATAAAAAGGAGCAGCCCCCCGTGTCCACTGCCAGAGCTGGCCCGGGGGCAGCCCAAACACATGCCAGACGAAGCACTTGGGGAGCTGGCTGGCGGAATCCCAGGGCAGCGGCTGAGGGAGGAAGACCTTGGATGAAGCTACGGGAGGTTCTCCACTGCAAGACAATCTCCTGGCAGGGCCACTTCCCAAACTCATCTGATGCCTGGAAATCCTTTTCCACTGGGTAGCAGTGGCAGGACCAAGGGAAGTCCTTCTTGAGGAGCACTGCAGAGCTCACCATCATCATGCCCTGCAGAGCCAGGGGCAGTAGCTCTAAGAAGTGGGATGCCCAGATGTTGCAAGGGGGCCTAGGGCTCTCACCCGCATCAGAAGCTACGTGCCTCCTTGCCACAAGGTGACGGAGCAAGTGCCGAAGATGGGGCACGCTTCAGGTTATTCAATGCCTTCTGTTAGTGCAGGGATGGGAAGCAACGACATCCGAAATTTCCTCAGCATCTGCTACTGCTAGGGAAAGGAGGAGGTAGGAACAGAAGGAGAGGAGAGAAGACTTCAGCTGGAAGGGACCTACAGTCATCATCTAGTCCAAAGGCCTGACCACTTCGGGGCTGGCCAAAAGTTGAAACATGGTATTAAGGGCATCGTCCAAATGCCTCTTCAACACTGACAGGCATGGGGCATCGCCCACCTGGGCTCCGGGAGCCCTGTTCCACCCTGTTTGACCACCCTCTTGGGAAAGAAAACTTTCCTCTTGTCAAGTCCAAAGCTCCCCTGAGGGATGGATGCAGCTTTGAGCCTTCTGCTATTGGCTGCCGGGAAGAAGGGATCAGCAGCTCCCTCTCCATTTTCCCTCCGCGGAAGCTGTAGAGAGCAACGAGGTCGCCTCTCAGCCTCCATCTCTCCAAACTAGACACATCCCAGGTCCTCAGCATCCATGAACCAGAAGAAGCTCTTCTCTCACAGTGGAGTTCTACAGCCCCCACACTCCCTCCCAGCTGAAGCTCTGACACAGGAGAAACCCCCTACATCAAGAAAGCCCACCTGAAGGTCTACAGCCTAGAAATAGGGAATACAGCGTCACGTGGAGCACCAGGAGTTTCCGGCACTGCTTGCACACAGCAGAGTAGGAAAATGCTCCTGCAGGCACAAGTAGGTCACAGCCCGACTGCGAGCCACAAATGTGATACAGGCAAATGCATTCTGGTGTGTCAGACAAGGCATTGCCAGAGGAAAGGCAAGCCTGGTGCAAAGCCCCGCTGAGAACTCGCCTGGACGACTACGGACATTTCTCATTCCTCGGCTTCAGGAAAGATCAAGTCCAGCTGGGATGAAAGCAAACCAAGACTACGTAGTTGGTTAGGGTCACGGAGGGCCTACAGAAGAAGACAACAGCTGCAAGGAGCAAGACCAAGCCTGAGAGGGCTGGCATGACCCTCAAGCAAGATATCAAGGATGAAAGCCAAAGGAGGAAAAGAGCCATCGAGTGCAAGCAAAGATAGGGTCAACAGCACAAAACCATTCAAGACTTCTTCCCAAGCAGACAACCTCACCATCAACGACAGCGTAGCATCATGTATCACTTGCTGCATTGGGAAGGAATGGCACAGGGACTGCCAGGGCCACCTTCCAAGCTTATGTGATGGCTGGCGGGCTGGCTGGCTGGCTGGCAAGCCTCTTCAGGTGCATAGCAGTGGGACAAGACAAAGGGAATGCCTTCTTGAAGAGCACTGCAGAGCTCACCATCTTCATCCCATGCGCAGACAGGCTCAGGAGCCATCAGAAATAGGATACAGAGGGCTTGCAAGGGGTTACAGTGCTTTGGAGCACCCACTGGTGTCCCACCAGGCACAGGAAGGATTCTCGCCCCCAAGGTCCATCAGGTCGGAGGCATTTGGGCACTCTGGGAAGTCCCCGAGATGGCTCCAGCTCAAGGGAGGATAGGGCTTGCGCAGCTCCTGGGAGGCGTGAGCAGCTTGTGGGACAAGGAGCCCGGTCTGGCTCACATGCTCAGGGAACAGCCGATCGCCAGCACTGGGGTCAGGAAGGAATTTTTTCTCCCGGGGCAGATTGGCACTGGTCCCCGGGGGTTTTTTGCCTTCCTCTGCAGCACTGAGCATGACCACTTTTCAGAGCTCCTCTGGGCCCTTTTGGCTCGCTTCCTACCTGCTGCTCAAGCACCAGGAAGATGGCCTCTCGTGCCCTGCAGCTGGGGGGAGGAAGGCTTTTTTTTCCCCCCATGTGGGACACCAAGTGTCTCTGGGGGTTTTTTGCCTTCCTCTGCAGCACTGAGCATGGCCCACTTGCCGCGGCTTCTTTGGGCCATTTGGGCTGGGTGCCTGCTGCTCCATGAGGTGGCCCGAACCTTAGCTAGGACAGCCTACCTAAACCAGCATAGAACAACTAACCTAAGCCAACCTTAAACAGCTGAAAACAACCAACCTTCGAGAACCTAAACCAATCTCAATCTGCCTTCAAAAACGTCAAACAATCAGCCAACAACAACCTAAAAAGCACCTGAAACCATCTACAACAAATTACCTCAACCAACCTGAACCAAACCAAATAAAGCAACCTCAACACCCTCAAACAAACCTACCTAAAACAAATGACCTAAAAAATCCTACCGAAAACAACCTCAAACTACATAAATCAGCGTTCCTCAAACACCCTTCGGCAACCCTGATCTAAACAAGCTGAAGACATCTAAACAGACCCACCTTAATCAACCTAAAGCAACAATCTCAAACAACTTCAAAACCACCTCATAAAGCCTAAAACCGCCTGAAACAACCAAGCTAAAATAACCACCTAGACTAAACAACTTAAACCAACCCCCAAAATAGGAAACCAAACAACATAAGCAACCTGAACAAAAGGACCTAAAGCAAATCACCTAAGCCGAAATAGAACCACCAAACCCAACCTAAAACAACTAAGCTAAAAACCAGTCTCAACCAGCCAACACTTCAACAAACAAGCTAAAACACCCCAAAAAGCCTACATGACCAAAAACACCCAACCAACCCAAACCCCGCCTGACCTCATGCAGTGCCTCACTTGGATGTGTCTGCAGTCTTGGAAGCTCCGCTACCCCAGCCAGGTTCTCCTACAAATGCACCTTGAGCTTCTTTGCAGCTTCTAGAAGGGGAGTGCAGCTGCTCTATACTCTTGACCCATGAATGGTACTCCTCCAACTGGGAAGCTCATCCTCTTGGACTGACCACCTAGCTTCGGGAAGGACACGCAGGGAGCAGGGAGGGAGGAAGGGGACACCTGCCTAGCCGGCCAGATCAGCCCAATCAACCCTGGCCGATCAATGGGGTGACACGGGTCGCAGACAAATTGCTCTCACATCCAAACCAACCAAATACAATCCAAAACCAACCAAAACCACCCTCAACCAAACCTCAACCGACCAGCCTAAACAACCCCGCCTAAACCAAGCAGCCAACCTGCAACCGTCAGCCTACCTACCATCAAACAAAAATGAACGACAAAATAAAACTACATTAAAGAAACAAAACCCTGGTCCCACTTTTTTTCTTTGTGTTTTGCGTCCTTGAAAGTCTTCTTGGAGCCAAAACCCCCCTGGCATTTCTGGGAAACAGTAGTCTCATCGTTGCTCGATTCATGGTGAGCAAACAGAACAGAAAAGTTCTGCTCTCTTGGGAGCCTGGACTTCTGCAGGGCAAGCCCTGACCGAGCCCTGAGGGCTCCATCCAGGAGAGCAGCTCTCTGCAGGGCGCAGACGGGCACACACACCTACACCATGGCTCAGGCAGGGACCCAAGGCCCCATGTTGAGCTGGGCCCTTGGCAGGAGACGGTGGCTGTGGGTGGGGGTCCCAGGGGAGGCCGGTCCCAGCCGCTGAGGCCTAGGAGCACCCCCAGGACCCTGGCAGAAGTAGACTTCCAAACACTTCCTTCCGTGCCTTCAAAATAGGTGCTCGCTTAGGGATTGTCAACAGCACTTGTGGCTACATCCACGGCCCTGCTGTGCTTGCTCACTATACCAAGTGCAGGCTCCCTGGAGGAACGGTTGCTTTCTCCTCTTTGCACTGAGGAAAAGGAGATGTTCCAGGAGGCAGCAGACGTGCCCGCAGCAGCCGGGTCCCTGAGCGCCGCGAGATGCGGCTGAGCTGCCGGGGACTCCGGGTTCTCCAAGGTCCAGCCCAGATGGGAGCTCTGCCAGGGCTCTCTCCTACACGCAGCCACCTCACCTCAGAAAACTTCCCCAGCTTTGGCACCTCTTGGCTCTTGCCTCCTCTCGTGCACTAACAGTGGACAAGGCACAGAGTGAAAAGGTGGCCATGAGGGGGACTGCCCAACCTGCCGGCACAGAGACGGGTGGGATCGCACGCACACACGGGCCTCTTCTCATCAGCCTCGCTCCTGCACAAGTCACACTAAACCCAACGCAATCAAGCTTCACCTTTTTATTCAAGATGCCACCTGCAATTCACAGGAAAAGCAGCAAGATAGCAACATTGTGTCCATTAGAAAACTCTCTGTGTCTGTCCAGGGCAGACGGTTTCTTAACTATCCAGTCATTAGCGGCTACTTCCAGCAAAAGCAAGCCTTCCAAAGCACGATCTAGAGAGAGCGCAATGGTGGTTTACAAGCCCTATCATGGTTGTAAACAAAATGCGTCACTGGACGGCATGCGTGAAAAAGATTGCACTATTACCTTCTCCCCATCACATACTGTCCAGAGCTGCACGAGAAGGGCTGATTTGCAAACTGGCCCAGAGCCAACACTTCGCTGTGGAAGCCACGGTCAGAGGGCACGGGTAGGAAGGTCCCAGTGTTAAACAGCCAAGGAGAAAAAACCCGCTGGGTCCCCAAACCCATCGGTGCCAAAACACCCACTGAGGCAGGAGCTGTCTAAGGAAGAGAAAGTCAAAACAGAGCGAGACATTGCCCCAGGTGCCAGACACAAGGCCCCTTCGTGGAATCGAACGGGAGGTGGTCACGGGCAGTATCACTACTGGAAGGAAGGCTGGACCGGCAACAAATCCGCACTGTATTTTTGCCAAAAAGGGACACGATTAGGTTGATTAGTCCCCTATCTCGTAGACACGGGGACTGATCCGGGCCCCCCCAGCACCCCAAAGGCTTCTTCCAAAGGGCGCTGGGCGCAGGGGCGGCGGGCGGGGCTGCACACGGGGGCTCTGTCACCCCCATGTCACAATGCCAGCACCCGGCAACGCTGAGGTCACAATGCCCCGGGCAGGATAAAAAGGAGCAGCCCCCCGTGTCCACCGCCAGAGCTGGCCCGGGGGCAGCCCAAACACATCCCAGACGAAGCACTTGGGGAGCTGGCTGGCGGAATCCCAGGGCAGCGGCTGAGGGAGGAAGACCTTGGATGAAGCTACGGGAGGTTCTCCACTGCAAGACAATCTCCTGGCAGGGCCACTTCCCAAACTCATCTGATGCCTGGAAATCCTTTTCCACTAGGTAGCAGTGGCAGGACCAAGGGAAGTCCTTCTTGAGGAGCACTGCAGAGCTCACCATCATCATGCCCTGCAGAGCCAGGGGCAGTAGCTCTAAGAAGTGGGATGCCCAGATGTTGCAAGTGGGCCTAGGGCTCTCACCCGCATCAGAAGCTACGTGCCTCCTTGCCACAAGGTGACGGAGCAAGTGCCGAAGATGGGGCACGCTTCAGGTTATTCAATGCCTTCTGTTAGTGCAGGGATGGGAAGCAACGACATCCGAAATTTCCTCAGCGTCTGCTACTGCTAGGGAAAGGAGGAGGTAGGAACAGAAGGAGAGGAGAGAAGACTTCAGCTGGAAGGGACCTACAGTCATCATCTAGTCCAAAGGCCTGACCACTTCGGGGCTGGCCAAAAGTTGAAACATGGTATTAAGGGCATCGTCCAAGTGCCTCTTCAACACTGACAGGCATGGGGCATCGCCCACCTGGGCTCCGGGAGCCCTGTTCCACCCTGTTTGACCACCCTCTTGGGAAAGAAAACTTTCCTCTTGTCAAGTCCAAAGCTCCCCTGAGGGATGGATGCAGCTTTGAGCCTTCTGCTATTGGCTGCCGGGAAGAAGGGATCAGCAGCTCCCTCTCCATTTTCCCTCCGCGGAAGCTGTAGAGAGCAATGAGGTCGCCTCTCAGCCTCCATCTCTCCAAACTAGACACATCCCAGGTCCTCAGCATCCATGAACCAGAAGAAGCTCTTCTCTCACAGTGGAGTTCTACAGCCCCCACACTCCCTCCCAGCTGAAGCTCTGACACAGGAGAAACCCCCTACATCAAGAAAGCCCACCTGAAGGTCTACAGCCTAGAAATAGGGAATACAGCGTCACGTGGAGCACCAGGAGTTTCCGGCACTGCTTGCACACAGCAGAGTAGGAAAATGCTCCTGCAGGCACAAGTAGGTCACAGCCCGACTGCGAGCCACAAATGTGATACAGGCAAATGCATTCTGGTGTGTCAGACAAGGCATTGCCAGAGGAAAGGCAAGCCTGGTGCAAAGCCCCGCTGAGAACTCGCCTGGACGACTACGGACATTTCTCATTCCTCGGCTTCAGGAAAGATCAAGTCCAGCTGGGATGAAAGCAAACCAAGACTACGTAGTTGGTTAGGGTCACGGAGGGCCTACAGAAGAAGACAACAGCTGCAAGGAGCAAGACCAAGCCTGAGAGGGCTGGCATGACCCTCAAGCAAGATATCAAGGATGAAAGCCAAAGGAGGAAAAGAGCCATCGAGTGCAAGCAAAGATAGGGTCAACAGCACAAAACCATTCAAGACTTCTTCCCAAGCAGACAACCTCACCATCAACGACAGCGTAGCATCATGTATCACTTGCTGCATTGGGAAGGAATGGCACAGGGACTGCCAGGGCCACCTTCCAAGCTTATGTGATGGCTGGCGGGCTGGCTGGCTGGCTGGCAAGCCTCTTCAGGTGCATAGCAGTGGGACAAGACAAAGGGAATGCCTTCTTGAAGAGCACTGCAGAGCTCACCATCTTCATCCCATGCGCAGACAGGCTCAGGAGCCATCAGAAATAGGATACAGAGGGCTTGCAAGGGGTTACAGTGCTTTGGAGCACCCACTGGTGTCCCACCAGGCACAGGAAGGATTCTCGCCCCCAAGGTCCATCAGGTCGGAGGCATTTGGGCACTCTGGGAAGTCCCCGAGATGGCTCCAGCTCAAGGGAGGATAGGGCTTGCGCAGCTCCTGGGAGGCGTGAGCAGCTTGTGGGACAAGGAGCCCGGTCTGGCTCACATGCTCAGGGAACAGCCGATCGCCAGCACTGGGGTCAGGAAGGAATTTTTTCTCCCGGGGCAGATTGGCACTGGTCCCCGGGGGTTTTTTGCCTTCCTCTGCAGCACTGAGCATGACCACTTTTCAGAGCTCCTCTGGGCCCTTTTGGCTCGCTTCCTACCTGCTGCTCAAGCACCAGGAAGATGGCCTCTCGTGCCCTGCAGCTGGGGGGAGGAAGGCTTTTTTTTCCCCCCATGTGGGACACCAAGTGTCTCTGGGGGTTTTTTGCCTTCCTCTGCAGCACTGAGCATGGCCCACTTGCCGCGGCTTCTTTGGGCCATTTGGGCTGGGTGCCTGCTGCTCCATGAGGTGGCCCGAACCTTAGCTAGGACAGCCTACCTAAACCAGCATAGAACAACTAACCTAAGCCAACCTTAAACAGCTGAAAACAACCAACCTTCGAGAACCTAAACCAATCTCAATCTGCCTTCAAAAACGTCAAACAATCAGCCAACAACAACCTAAAAAGCACCTGAAACCATCTACAACAAATTACCTCAACCAACCTGAACCAAACCAAATAAAGCAACCTCAACACCCTCAAACAAACCTACCTAAAACAAATGACCTAAAAAATCCTACCGAAAACAACCTCAAACTACATAAATCAGCGTTCCTCAAACACCCTTCGGCAACCCTGATCTAAACAAGCTGAAGACATCTAAACAGACCCACCTTAATCAACCTAAAGCAACAATCTCAAACAACTTCAAAACCACCTCATAAAGCCTAAAACCGCCTGAAACAACCAAGCTAAAATAACCACCTAGACTAAACAACTTAAACCAACCCCCAAAATAGGAAACCAAACAACATAAGCAACCTGAACAAAAGGACCTAAAGCAAATCACCTAAGCCGAAATAGAACCACCAAACCCAACCTAAAACAACTAAGCTAAAAACCAGTCTCAACCAGCCAACACTTCAACAAACAAGCTAAAACACCCCAAAAAGCCTACATGACCAAAAACACCCAACCAACCCAAACCCCGCCTGACCTCATGCAGTGCCTCACTTGGATGTGTCTGCAGTCTTGGAAGCTCCGCTACCCCAGCCAGGTTCTCCTACAAATGCACCTTGAGCTTCTTTGCAGCTTCTAGAAGGGGAGTGCAGCTGCTCTATACTCTTGACCCATGAATGGTACTCCTCCAACTGGGAAGCTCATCCTCTTGGACTGACCACCTAGCTTCGGGAAGGACACGCAGGGAGCAGGGAGGGAGGAAGGGGACACCTGCCTAGCCGGCCAGATCAGCCCAATCAACCCTGGCCGATCAATGGGGTGACACGGGTCGCAGACAAATTGCTCTCACATCCAAACCAACCAAATACAATCCAAAACCAACCAAAACCACCCTCAACCAAACCTCAACCGACCAGCCTAAACAACCCCGCCTAAACCAAGCAGCCAACCTGCAACCGTCAGCCTACCTACCATCAAACAAAAATGAACGACAAAATAAAACTACATTAAAGAAACAAAACCCTGGTCCCACTTTTTTTCTTTGTGTTTTGCGTCCTTGAAAGTCTTCTTGGAGCCAAAACCCCCCTGGCATTTCTGGGAAACAGTAGTCTCATCGTTGCTCGATTCATGGTGAGCAAACAGAACAGAAAAGTTCTGCTCTCTTGGGAGCCTGGACTTCTGCAGGGCAAGCCCTGACCGAGCCCTGAGGGCTCCATCCAGGAGAGCAGCTCTCTGCAGGGCGCAGACGGGCACACACACCTACACCATGGCTCAGGCAGGGACCCAAGGCCCCATGTTGAGCTGGGCCCTTGGCAGGAGACGGTGGCTGTGGGTGGGGGTCCCAGGGGAGGCCGGTCCCAGCCGCTGAGGCCTAGGAGCACCCCCAGGACCCTGGCAGAAGTAGACTTCCAAACACTTCCTTCCGTGCCTTCAAAATAGGTGCTCGCTTAGGGATTGTCAACAGCACTTGTGGCTACATCCACGGCCCTGCTGTGCTTGCTCACTATACCAAGTGCAGGCTCCCTGGAGGAACGGTTGCTTTCTCCTCTTTGCACTGAGGAAAAGGAGATGTTCCAGGAGGCAGCAGACGTGCCCGCAGCAGCCGGGTCCCTGAGCGCCGCGAGATGCGGCTGAGCTGCCGGGGACTCCGGGTTCTCCAAGGTCCAGCCCAGATGGGAGCTCTGCCAGGGCTCTCTCCTACACGCAGCCACCTCACCTCAGAAAACTTCCCCAGCTTTGGCACCTCTTGGCTCTTGCCTCCTCTCGTGCACTAACAGTGGACAAGGCACAGAGTGAAAAGGTGGCCATGAGGGGGACTGCCCAACCTGCCGGCACAGAGACGGGTGGGATCGCACGCACACACGGGCCTCTTCTCATCAGCCTCGCTCCTGCACAAGTCACACTAAACCCAACGCAATCAAGCTTCACCTTTTTATTCAAGATGCCACCTGCAATTCACAGGAAAAGCAGCAAGATAGCAACATTGTGTCCATTAGAAAACTCTCTGTGTCTGTCCAGGGCAGACGGTTTCTTAACTATCCAGTCATTAGCGGCTACTTCCAGCAAAAGCAAGCCTTCCAAAGCACGATCTAGAGAGAGCGCAATGGTGGTTTACAAGCCCTATCATGGTTGTAAACAAAATGCGTCACTGGACGGCATGCGTGAAAAAGATTGCACTATTACCTTCTCCCCATCACATACTGTCCAGAGCTGCACGAGAAGGGCTGATTTGCAAACTGGCCCAGAGCCAACACTTCGCTGTGGAAGCCACGGTCAGAGGGCACGGGTAGGAAGGTCCCAGTGTTAAACAGCCAAGGAGAAAAAACCCGCTGGGTCCCCAAACCCATCGGTGCCAAAACACCCACTGAGGCAGGAGCTGTCTAAGGAAGAGAAAGTCAAAACAGAGCGAGACATTGCCCCAGGTGCCAGACACAAGGCCCCTTCGTGGAATCGAACGGGAGGTGGTCACGGGCAGTATCACTACTGGAAGGAAGGCTGGACCGGCAACAAATCCGCACTGTATTTTTGCCAAAAAGGGACACGATTAGGTTGATTAGTCCCCTATCTCGTAGACACGGGGACTGATCCGGGCCCCCCCAGCACCCCAAAGGCTTCTTCCAAAGGGCGCTGGGCGCAGGGGCGGCGGGCGGGGCTGCACACGGGGGCTCTGTCACCCCCATGTCACAATGCCAGCACCCGGCAACGCTGAGGTCACAATGCCCCGGGCAGGATAAAAAGGAGCAGCCCCCCGTGTCCACCGCCAGAGCTGGCCCGGGGGCAGCCCAAACACATCCCAGACGAAGCACTTGGGGAGCTGGCTGGCGGAATCCCAGGGCAGCGGCTGAGGGAGGAAGACCTTGGATGAAGCTACGGGAGGTTCTCCACTGCAAGACAATCTCCTGGCAGGGCCACTTCCCAAACTCATCTGATGCCTGGAAATCCTTTTCCACTAGGTAGCAGTGGCAGGACCAAGGGAAGTCCTTCTTGAGGAGCACTGCAGAGCTCACCATCATCATGCCCTGCAGAGCCAGGGGCAGTAGCTCTAAGAAGTGGGATGCCCAGATGTTGCAAGTGGGCCTAGGGCTCTCACCCGCATCAGAAGCTACGTGCCTCCTTGCCACAAGGTGACGGAGCAAGTGCCGAAGATGGGGCACGCTTCAGGTTATTCAATGCCTTCTGTTAGTGCAGGGATGGGAAGCAACGACATCCGAAATTTCCTCAGCGTCTGCTACTGCTAGGGAAAGGAGGAGGTAGGAACAGAAGGAGAGGAGAGAAGACTTCAGCTGGAAGGGACCTACAGTCATCATCTAGTCCAAAGGCCTGACCACTTCGGGGCTGGCCAAAAGTTGAAACATGGTATTAAGGGCATCGTCCAAGTGCCTCTTCAACACTGACAGGCATGGGGCATCGCCCACCTGGGCTCCGGGAGCCCTGTTCCACCCTGTTTGACCACCCTCTTGGGAAAGAAAACTTTCCTCTTGTCAAGTCCAAAGCTCCCCTGAGGGATGGATGCAGCTTTGAGCCTTCTGCTATTGGCTGCCGGGAAGAAGGGATCAGCAGCTCCCTCTCCATTTTCCCTCCGCGGAAGCTGTAGAGAGCAATGAGGTCGCCTCTCAGCCTCCATCTCTCCAAACTAGACACATCCCAGGTCCTCAGCATCCATGAACCAGAAGAAGCTCTTCTCTCACAGTGGAGTTCTACAGCCCCCACACTCCCTCCCAGCTGAAGCTCTGACACAGGAGAAACCCCCTACATCAAGAAAGCCCACCTGAAGGTCTACAGCCTAGAAATAGGGAATACAGCGTCACGTGGAGCACCAGGAGTTTCCGGCACTGCTTGCACACAGCAGAGTAGGAAAATGCTCCTGCAGGCACAAGTAGGTCACAGCCCGACTGCGAGCCACAAATGTGATACAGGCAAATGCATTCTGGTGTGTCAGACAAGGCATTGCCAGAGGAAAGGCAAGCCTGGTGCAAAGCCCCGCTGAGAACTCGCCTGGACGACTACGGACATTTCTCATTCCTCGGCTTCAGGAAAGATCAAGTCCAGCTGGGATGAAAGCAAACCAAGACTACGTAGTTGGTTAGGGTCACGGAGGGCCTACAGAAGAAGACAACAGCTGCAAGGAGCAAGACCAAGCCTGAGAGGGCTGGCATGACCCTCAAGCAAGATATCAAGGATGAAAGCCAAAGGAGGAAAAGAGCCATCGAGTGCAAGCAAAGATAGGGTCAACAGCACAAAACCATTCAAGACTTCTTCCCAAGCAGACAACCTCACCATCAACGACAGCGTAGCATCACGTATCACTTGCTGCATTGGGAAGGAATGGCACAGGGACTGCCAGGGCCACCTTCCAAGCTTATGTGATGGCTGGCGGGCTGGCTGGCTGGCTGGCAAGCCTCTTCAGGTGCATAGCAGTGGGACAAGACAAAGGGAATGCCTTCTTGAAGAGCACTGCAGAGCTCACCATCTTCATCCCATGCGCAGACAGGCTCAGGAGCCATCAGAAATAGGATACAGAGGGCTTGCAAGGGGTTGCAGTGCTTTGGAGCACCCACTGGTGTCCCACCAGGCACAGGAAGGATTCTCGCCCCCAAGGTCCATCAGGTCGGAGGCATTTGGGCACTCTGGGAAGTCCCCGAGATGGCTCCAGCTCAAGGGAGGATAGGGCTTGCGCAGCTCCTGGGAGGCGTGAGCAGCTTGTGGGACAAGGAGCCCGGTCTGGCTCACATGCTCAGGGAACAGCCGATCGCCAGCACTGGGGTCAGGAAGGAATTTTTTCTCCCGGGGCAGATTGGCACTGGTCCCCGGGGGTTTTTTGCCTTCCTCTGCAGCACTGAGCATGACCACTTTTCAGAGCTCCTCTGGGCCCTTTTGGCTCGCTTCCTACCTGCTGCTCAAGCACCAGGAAGATGGCCTCTCGTGCCCTGCAGCTGGGGGGAGGAAGGCTTTTTTTTCCCCCCATGTGGGACACCAAGTGTCTCTGGGGGTTTTTTGCCTTCCTCTGCAGCACTGAGCATGGCCCACTTGCCGCGGCTTCTTTGGGCCATTTGGGCTGGGTGCCTGCTGCTCCACGAAGTGGCCCGAACCTTAGCTAGGACAGCCTACCTAAACCAGCATAGAACAACTAACCTAAGCCAAACTTAAACAGCTGAAAACAACCAACCTTCGAGAACCTAAACCAATCTCAATCTGCCTTCAAAAACGTCAAACAATCAGCCAACAACAACCTAAAAAGCACCTGAAACCATCTACAACAAATTACCTCAACCAACCTGAACCAAACCAAATAAAGCAACCTCAACACCCTCAAACAAACCTACCTAAAACAAATGACCTAAAAAATCCTACCGAAAACAACCTCAAACTACATAAATCAGCGTTCCTCAAACACCCTTCGGCAACCCTGATCTAAACAAGCTGAAGACATCTAAACAGACCCACCTTAATCAACCTAAAGCAACAATCTCAAACAACTTCAAAACCACCTCATAAAGCCTAAAACCGCCTGAAACAACCAAGCTAAAATAACCACCTAGACTAAACAACTTAAACCAACCCCCAAAATAGGAAACCAAACAACATAAGCAACCTGAACAAAAGGACCTAAAGCAAATCACCTAAGCCGAAATAGAACCACCAAACCCAACCTAAAACAACTAAGCTAAAAACCAGTCTCAACCAGCCAACACTTCAACAAACAAGCTAAAACACCCCAAAAAGCCTACATGACCAAAAACACCCAACCAACCCAAACCCCGCCTGACCTCATGCAGTGCCTCACTTGGATGTGTCTGCAGTCTTGGAAGCTCCGCTACCCCAGCCAGGTTCTCCTACAAATGCACCTTGAGCTTCTTTGCAGCTTCTAGAAGGGGAGTGCAGCTGCTCTATACTCTTGACCCATGAATGGTACTCCTCCAACTGGGAAGCTCATCCTCTTGGACTGACCACCTAGCTTCGGGAAGGACACGCAGGGAGCAGGGAGGGAGGAAGGGGACACCTGCCTAGCCGGCCAGATCAGCCCAATCAACCCTGGCCGATCAATGGGGTGACACGGGTCGCAGACAAATTGCTCTCACATCCAAACCAACCAAATACAATCCAAAACCAACCAAAACCACCCTCAACCAAACCTCAACCGACCAGCCTAAACAACCCCGCCTAAACCAAGCAGCCAACCTGCAACCGTCAGCCTACCTACTATCAAACAAAAATGAACGACAAAATAAAACTACATTAAAGAAACAAAACCCTGGTCCCACTTTTTTTCTTTGTGTTTTGCGTCCTTGAAAGTCTTCTTGGAGCCAAAACCCCCCTGGCATTTCTGGGAAACAGTAGTCTCATCGTTGCTCGATTCATGGTGAGCAAACAGAACAGAAAAGTTCTGCTCTCTTGGGAGCCTGGACTTCTGCAGGGCAAGCCCTGACCGAGCCCTGAGGGCTCCATCCAGGAGAGCAGCTCTCTGCAGGGCGCAGACGGGCACACACACCTACACCATGGCTCAGGCAGGGACCCAAGGCCCCATGTTGAGCTGGGCCCTTGGCAGGAGACGGTGGCTGTGGGTGGGGGTCCCAGGGGAGGCCGGTCCCAGCCGCTGAGGCCTAGGAGCACCCCCAGGACCCTGGCAGAAGTAGACTTCCAAACACTTCCTTCCGTGCCTTCAAAATAGGTGCTCGCTTAGGGATTGTCAACAGCACTTGTGGCTACATCCACGGCCCTGCTGTGCTTGCTCACCATACCAAGTGCAGGATCCCTGGAGGAACGGTTGCTTTCTCCTCTTTGCACTGAGGAAAAGGAGATGTTCCAGGAGGCAGCAGACGTGCCCGCAGCAGCCGGGTCCCTGAGCGCCGCGAGATGCGGCTGAGCTGCCGGGGATTCCGGGTTCTCCAAGGTCCAGCCCAGATGGGAGCTCTGCCAGGGCTCTCTCCTACACGCAGCCACCTCACCTCAGAAAACTTCCCCAGCTTTGGCACCTCTTGGCTCTTGCCTCCTCTCGTGCACTAACAGTGGACAAGGCACAGAGTGAAAAGGTGGCCATGAGGGGGACTGCCCAACCTGCCGGCACAGAGACGGGTGGGATCGCACGCACACACGGGCCTCTTCTCATCAGCCTCGCTCCTGCACAAGTCACACTAAACCCAACGCAATCAAGCTTCACCTTTTTATTCAAGATGCCACCTGCAATTCGCCGGAAAAGCAGCAAGATAGCAACATTGTGTCCATTAGAAAACTCTCTGTGTCTGTCCAGGGCAGACGGTTTCTTAACTATCCAGTCATTAGCGGCTACTTCCAGCAAAAGCAAGCCTTCCAAAGCACGATCTAGAGAGAGCGCAATGGTGGTTTACAAGCCCTATCATGGTTGTAAACAAAATGCGTCACTGGACGGCATGCGTGAAAAAGATTGCACTATTACCTTCTCCCCATCACATACTGTCCAGAGCTGCACGAGAAGGGCTGATTTGCAAACTGGCCCAGAGCCAACACTTCGCTGTGGAAGCCACAGTCAGAGGGCACGGGTAGGAAGGTCCCAGTGTTAAACAGCCAAGGAGAGAAAACCTGCTGGGTCCCCAAACCCATCGGTGCCAAAACGCCCACTGAGGCAGGAGCTGTCTAAGGAAGAGAAAGTCAAAACAGAGCGAGACATTGCCCCAGGTGCCAGACACAAGGCACCTTCGTGGAATCGAACGGGAGGTGGTCACGGGCAGTATCGCTACTGGAAGGAAGGCTGGACCGGCAACAAACCCGCACTGTATTTTTGCCAAAAAGGGACACGATTAGGTTGATTAGTCCCCTATCTCGTAGGCACGGGGACTGATCCGGGCCCCCCCAGCACCCCAAAGGCTTCTTCCAAAGGGCGCTGGGCGCAGGGGCGGCGGGCGGGGCTGCACACGGGGGCTCTGTCACCCCCATGTCACAATGCCAGCACCCGGCAACGCTGAGGTCACAATGCCCCGGGCAGGATAAAAAGGAGCAGCCCCCCGTGTCCACCGCCAGAGCTGGCCCGAGGGCAGCCCAAACACATCCCAGACGAAGCACTTGGGGAGCTGGCTGGCGGAATCCCAGGGCAGCGGCTGAGGGAGGAAGACCTTGGATGAAGCTACGGGAGGTTCTCCACTGCAAGACAATCTCCTGGCAGGGCCACTTCCCAAACTCATCTGATGCATGGAAATCCTCTTCCACTGGGTAGCAGTGGCAGGACCAAGGGAAGTCCTTCTTGAGGAGCACTGCAGAGCTCACCATCATCATGCCCTGCAGAGCCAGGGGCAGTAGCTCTAAGAAGTGGGATGCCCAGATGTTGCAAGGGGGCCTAGGGCTCTCACCCGCATCAGAAGCTACGTGCCTCCTTGCCACAAGGTGACGGAGCAAGTGCCGAAGATGGGGCACGCTTCAGGTTATTCAATGCCTTCTGTTAGTGCAGGGATGGGAAGCAACGACATCCGAAATTTCCTCAGCGTCTGCTACTGCTAGGGAAAGGAGGAGGTAGGAACAGAAGGAGAGGAGAGAAGACTTCAGCTGGAAGGGACCTACAGTCATCATCTAGTCCAAAGGCCTGACCACTTCGGGGCTGGCCAAAAGTTGAAACATGGTATTAAGGGCATCGTCCAAATGCCTCTTCAACACTGACAGGCATGGGGCATCACCCACCTGGGCTCCGGGAGCCCTGTTCCACCCTGTTTGACCACCCTCTTGGGAAAGAAAACTTTCCTCTTGTCAAGTCCAAAGCTCCCCTGAGGGATGGATGCAGCTTTGAGCCTTCTGCTATTGGCTGCCGGGAAGAAGGGATCAGCAGCTCCCTCTCCATTTTCCCTCCGCGGAAGCTGTAGAGAGCAACGAGGTCACCTCTGAGCCTCCATCTCTCCAAACTAGACACATCCCAGGTCCTCAGCATCCATGAACCAGAAGAAGCTCTTCTCTCACAGTGGAGTTCTACAGCCCCCACACTCCCTCCCAGCTGAAGCTCTGACACAGGAGAAATCCCCTACATCAAGAAGGCCCGCCTGAAGATCTACAGCCTAGAAATAGGGAATACAGCGTCACGTGGAGCACCAGGAGTTTCCGGCACTGCTTGCACACAGCAGAGTAGGAAAATGCTCCTGCAGGCACAAGTAGGTCACAGCCCAACTGTGAGCCACAAATGTGATACAGGCAAATGCATTCTGGTGTGTCAGACAAGGCATTGCGAGAGGAAAGGCAAGCCTGGTGCAAAGCCCCGCTGAGAACTCGCCTGGACGACTACGGACATTTCTCATTCCTCGGCTTCAGGAAAGATCAAGTCCAGCTGGGATGAAAGCAAACCAAGACTACGTAGTTGGTTAGGATCACGGAGGGCCTACAGAAGAAGACAACAGCTGCAAGGAGCAAGACCAAGCCTGAGAGGGCTGGCATGACCCTCAAGCAAGATATCAAGGATGAAAGCCAAAGGAGGAAAAGAGCCATCGAGTGCAAGCAAAGATAGGGTCAACAGCACAAAACCATTCAAGACTTCTTCCCAAGCAGACAACCTCACCATCAGCGACAGCGTAGCATCACGTATCACTTGCTGCATTGGGAAGGAATGGCACAGGGACTGCCAGGGCCACCTTCCAAGCTTATGTGATGGCTGGCGGGCTGGCTGGCTGGCTGGCAAGCCTCTTCAGGTGCATAGCAGTGGGACAAGACAAAGGGAATGCCTTCTTGAAGAGCACTGCAGAGCTCACCATCTTCATCCCATGCGCAGACAGGCTCAGGAGCCATCAGAAATAGGATACAGAGGGCTTCCTAGGGGTTGCAGTGCTTTGGAGCACCCACTGGTGTCCCACCAGGCACAGGAAGGATTCTCGCCCCCTAGGTCCATCAGGTCAGAGGCATTTGGGCACTCTGGGAAGTCCCCGAGATGGCTCCAGCTCAAGGGAGGATAGGGCTTGCGCAGCTCCTGGGAGGCGTGAGCAGCTTGTGGGACAAGGAGCCCGGTCTGGCTCACATGCTCAGGGAACAGCCGATCGCCAGCACTGGGGTCAGGAAGGAATTTTTTCTCCCGGGGCAGATTGGCACTGGTCCCCGGGGGTTTTTTGCCTTCCTCTGCAGCATTGAGCATGACCACTTTTCAGAGCTCCTCTGGGCCCTTTTGGCTCACTTCCTACCTGCTGCTCAAGCACCAGGAAGATGGCCTCTCGTGCCCTGCAGCTGGGGGGAGGAAGGCTTTTTTTTCCCCCCATGTGGGACACCAAGTGTCTCTGGGGGTTTTTTGCCTTCCTCTGCAGCACTGAGCATGGCCCACTTGCCGCGGCTTCTTTGGGCCATTTGGGCTGGGTGCCTGCTGCTCCACGAGGTGGCCCTAACCTTAGCTAGGACAGCCTACCTAAACCAGCATAGAACAACTAACCTAAGCCAACCTTAAACAGCTGAAAACAATCAACCTTCGAGAACCTAAACCAATCTCAATCTGCCTTCAAAAACTTCAAACAATCAGCCAACAACAACCTAAAAAGCACCTGAAACCATCTACAACAAATTACCTCAACCAACCTAAGCCAAACCAAATAAAGCAACCTCAACACCCTCAAACAAACCTACCTAAAACAAATGACATAAAAAAATCCTACCGAAAACAACCTCAAACTCCATAAACCAGCATTCCTCAAACAACCTTCGGCAACGCTGATCCAAACAAGCTGAAGACATCTAAACAGACCCACCTTAATCAACCTAAAGCAACAATCTCAAACAACTTCAAAACCACCTCATAAAGCCTAAAACCGCCTGAAACAACCAAGCTAAAATAACCACCTAGACTAAACAACTTAAACAAGGTGACGGAGCAAGTGCCGAAGATGGGGCACGCTTCCGGTTATTCAATGCCTTCTGTTAGTGCTGGGTTCCTGGAGCCCTGTTCCACCCTGTTTGACCACCCTCTTGGGAAAGAAAACTTTTCTCTTGTCAAGTCCAAAGCTCCCCTGATGGATGGATGCAGCTTTGAGCCTTCTGCTATTGGCTGCCGGGAAGAAGGGATCAGCAGCTCCCTCTCCATTTTCCCTCTGCGGAAGCTGTAGAGAGCAACGAGGTCGCCTCTGAGCCTCCATCTCTCCAAACTAGACACATCCCAGGTCCTCAGCATCCATGAACCAGAAGAAGCTCTTCTCTCACAGTGGAGTTCTACAGCCCCCACACTCCCTCCCAGCTGAAGCTCTGACACAGGAGCTCCTGCTGAGCTTCCATTGCGATGGCCTTCACTGGCAACATCGCAAACCAAGTCGCTGCAGACACAGTGCGGATTTCTGGAGGAAAGGGATTTAATACTGAATGTCTTGTAGAAAAACTAACAAGATATGCGAAAATCTATGAGGTAATTAAACGAGGGATTGTGATCTATTATGCAATGCATACATTGTTCGTAAAATAATCCAACCACTACTTATTTGAAACCATGATGTACACGTATTTTAAAAAGTTTTGAGGATGAGAGAAATAATCCTTGAATTTAAGGAAAGGGTACTCAAATCAGGCAAATTCTTGCACAAAAACCTCTTTGCATTGGACCAAAAACTAAAGCTGCAGCAGAGAGATGAATTCAGTGGTGTGGTTTTGTTTTTCTGATGTGGTAACTTTAACTGCTCCTCATATGGCTTCTTCTCCAAACCCTTCACCAACCTCTTCTGGACACCCACCAATGGCTTTATCTCCTTTTTATCCTGTGGCGCCCAGAACTGTACCCAGTGCTCCAGGTGAGGCCGCAGCACTGCCGAGCAGAGCGGGACAATCACCCCCTGGCCCGGCTGGCCATGCTGTGCTGGGTGTACCCCAGGACACGGGTCCCTCTTGGCTGCCAGGGACACTGTTGGCTCATGTTCAACTTGCCATCAACCAGAAACCCCAGATCCCTCTGCAGAGCTGCTCTGCAGCATCTTGTGCCCCAGTCTGTATGTACAGCCAGGACTGCTGGCACTAAGATGGATACTTGTGGAACCCACTCGTGACTGGTGTCCAACCCAACATGACCCCAACTCTGTTTATTTTTCCTCACTTAGGCAAAGTGAGTGGATTCCGTGCCTAAATATAATCACATGTATTTTCTTTATAGTAATTCCTTGCCAGATTCAGGCAAATGTGTACTTTTCCCGGAGTCAGGGAGGGCTCTGGCGTTGTATTTGGTGAGCCACGTGTATGCACACTGTGGATCCCCATTTCTGCACCCCAATAATTTCCTCAACTGATACTCAAACCTGTATTTATGTTCTTGGAGAGCTAAAACCCCGTTCTTTACCGGTTAATCTGCTGCACCTTTTTGACCAGAATAAAAGTTTGTTTTGGACCCTGTTGTCAGCCTAAAACTATCGTGGTGCCTCTGTGACACACGGGATGGGGGGGACACAGGGGACACAGAGGGGACATGGCAGGTGACCTGGGGGTGGGGTGTCAAAGCGGACCTGGAAGGGACATGAGGGCCACAAGGGGGGACACGTCCCCCACTTTTCCCCCCTGCACCACAATTTACCCCCCAGTTTCCTCCGGTTTTAGAATCCCCAAATAACTTGCATTGGAAAAGACCTTTAAGGTCATGGAGTCCAACTGTTCCCCAGATACCCAATCGGAGTTGAAACGCCCGTCACCAGTTTCCCACGAATCCCTTTGGGCCTCGAGCATTTTATTCCCCCCGAGCGACCCCCGGATGAAACACCCAGACACTCAAGTTCTCACGTTTGCAGCAAAATCCCCATTTTGCCCTGTTTTTGTTTCTCGAACTGGGATGAACTCTGCAGGCTCTTCTCAAATGCAAAATAACGAGGGTTTCACTGCCCTCTGGGCTGGACTTTGTTGCTGCTTAATGGGGATAAACTTAGCATTTTTATTTGTGTGAATTTCCTTAATTGGGATCTTCCCTATGATCCTAATGGGGATAAACTCATTGTTTTTAACAGGTAGGCTCCCCCATGCACAGCCGGGAGACAGCCCAGAGCAGCCGGACTGTGCAGCAGCCGATTTTCTCCTGCCCGACGCCGTCTGCTCTGCAGGGACGAGCCTGAGCCCGAGCAGCCTTGCGCGCCCATCCCGGCATCAGGCGAGCCACTGCTCCGGCAGCGTGTGTCGGTGAGCCAGGGCCATGCAACGAGGAAGAGGGACCTCCTCCTCTGCAGTGACACCTTGGGAATCGCCAAGCACCAGTAAGATTTGCAGAGCCCAGCGGCCTTTCCTCCCAACCCTGGACATGGCAGCAGGGCAGCAGGGCAGGGACAGCCCAGGAGCAGCCCCAGGTGGCCGGCACCCTGGTGCTGGATGCAGCCATGGCCGTGACCATGGCAGAGGGACTTGGGAGGGGAGCCAGCAGGCTCAGGCACCTCCAGGTCACTCCCTGTGCTCCTCTCTGCAGACGTATTCCATATCATGCACCAGCCCCTGGGAAAACTGAAAGGTACAATGGTTTGTTAAAAACTACACTAAAGGCATTGGGTGGTGGAACCTTCAAAAACTGGGATTCAAATTTAGCAAAAGCCACTTGGTTGGTCAACACCAGGGGATCAACCAATCGAGCCGGGCCTGCTCAATTGGGAATTCTTCGTACTGCGGAAAGAGATAAAGTGCCTGTAGTACACATGAAAAACATGTTAGGAAAGGCAGTCTGGGTTCCTCCTGCCTCAGGCAAAGGCAAGCCCATTACTGGGATTGTTTTTGCCCAGGGACCTAGCAGCACCTGCTGGGTGATGCTTAAGGATGGAGAAGTTCCGTGTGTGCCTCAAGGGGATTTGATTCTAGGTGAAAATATTCAATACTGAACTGCATGATGTGAATTGCCACACTAACAGTGTTTAATAAGTGTCTTTCAGATCAAGACAGTGATGATGAAACCAGCGCTCCCTTCTTCGAGTGGTGCCTGACAACTTCTTCAAAGTTGATAGAGTCTTTTAACCCACAAACAGTGGTCATGAGATGCACTAGATGTACCATTTTTTCTGCCATGGAACACTGTTCTGACAAATGAACTTAATGAACTTTTTCAAAGGAAGGTCAAGGGATTAAGAGAATGATGAATTACTCCTCTGTATATATGTACTTATGTATATATATATATATAAAAGTAGTGATGAATTAGATTGTATTGATAGAATGTATTAATTAAATTGTATCGATAAGGTCTAAGTATGCCTTGAATGGCATGTTATAAGGGGTGGAATGCCCTGGTTTTGTTAAAAACACATTTCTCTTTTAATGAATTTGCCTGTCAGCTAAAGCTTCATATTAGCTGATTTCCTGAAAAGCCAGATCCATGGATTGGTAGACACAAGCAATGGAATGTGAGGTGACAGTGACAGGCTGGGCTGACAGGCTCCCCCTCCCCTAGGGGGCGCTCGGCTGCCACACCCAGCTGACACAGAACCTTTGTCACAATGCCCGCTACCGTGGTGGGGATGCGGTGACACTGCAGGTGACAGGGACACTGCAGGACTTGGTGTCAGCTCAGCAATTTCTCAGTTCCCCAAAGAAGCTGAATTCTGCAAATTGCTGCCTTTGCTGTTGAAATGATATCATCAGGTGGGTGTTTTGGTGTAATACACTGAAAACCAGAGCAGAAATGGTGAAATATTCCCATCATATGCATGATCCCTGCACCAAACCACCATGACAGAGCCTAACTAGATCTGCAGCTATTTTTTTGTTCTGCCAGCAGATTGAGAAAGTGCAGTATAAAAACCATCTTTATGGAGAGATCTTTGCGTTTTGGGCTTAGTCTAAGTGTCTCAAGTAGATGGGGTTTTTGTTTAGGCCTAATCTAAAAGGTCTGATGGCTTTCCTCCTTGTCTAAAGAAGAATGTGCTGTAAATATAAATAGAAAAACCATCCTCGTGAAGGGATCTTGGTGTTTTAGGCTCAGTCTAAGTTTCCCAAGTAGTTGGGTTGTTTTTTTTCTCTTCTGTGAAAAATATATTGCTGCTTGTGCATTCTCATAATGTCTCATTGGTGTGTGGAGACAATAGAAGTGCGATGTTATGTACAAAATTTTGCATTTGTATCTGTAAAGGGATTCTCATATTCATATACACTCATGAATTTTTCTTTTCTGTATTTCTGTTGTTTTCAGAACACACAGATGACAATGCCCCAGTCCCTAAGAACTCACCAGGAGCTGTTGCAAGAATCGCAGCTGGAGTAGTTAAAGCTCCCGGCAAAAAACACATTTTGTAAGTATTCCTTGGGCTTTGTATTCTTTGTGAGGTGTTTCAGTGTGGTTTAAACTTTTTGATAGATATTAGTTTACAGTGGCATTCAAATGGTATCTTGCTCTGACTCTGTGACTGAGAATCTGTGTCTGTTATATTGACTCTGTGACTATGATTCTGACTGTGACAGTGATTCTGTGACACTGTGACTGAGACTGTTACTCAGACTCTGGGACTCTGACTCTGTGACTCTGTGACTTTGTGACACTGTGACTGTGACACTTTGACTGTGACACTGTGTCTCTATGACTGACACCGAGACTGTGACTCTGTGACTCTGTGTTTTTGTCAGCCTGTGACTGTGACTCTGTGACTGTTATTGTGACGGTGACTATATAACTATGACTGAGACTCTATGACTGTGACTCTTTGACTGTTAATGTGGTCCTGTGACTCTGTAACTCTGTGACTGTGACTGTGACTCTGTTACTCTGACTCTGTGACTCTGTGATTCTGTGACTGTGGTACTGCAATTCTGTGACTCTATGACACTTTGACTGTGACTCTGTGACTGTCGCTGTAATTCTGTGACTCTGTGACACTGTGACTGTGAGTCTGTGAATCTGTGACTGTCACTGTGATTCTGTGGCTCTGTAACTATAAATGAGACTCTTTGACTGTGGCTCTGTGACTGTTACTGCGACTCTGTGAGTGTGACTCTGACTCTGTGACACTGTGACTGTTAATGTGATTCTGTGACTCTGACTCTGTTACTCTGTGACTTTGTGACGCTGTGACTCTGAGACTATTTGACTGTCACACTGAGACTCTGTGACATAGTGACACTGTGAAACTGTGACTCTGTGACTCTGTGACTGTGACTCTGTGACACCGTGACACTGTGATTATGACTCTGTTACTCTGACCTTGTGACTCTGTGATTATGTGACTGTGACTCTGTGACTCTGTTACTCTGCGATTATGGCTGAGTGACTCTGACTCTGTGACTCTGTGACTGTGACTGAGACTGTGACTCTGACACTGTGTCTCTATGACACTGTGACACATTGTGAATCTCTGACACTTTGACACTCTGTGACTCTGTTACTCTGACTCTGTTACTCTGTGACTGTGACGCTGTGACTCTGTGACTCTCTGACACTGTAACTGTGACTCTGTTACTCTGACGCTGTTACTCTGTGACTGTGACTCTGATTCTGTGACACTGTGACCGTGACTGAGAGTCTCTGACTGAGAATCTGTGACTCAGTGACTGAGACTCTGTCACTCAGTGACACTGTGACTCTGTTACTCTGACTCTGTGACTCTGTGATTCTGTGACTGTCACTCAGTGACACAGTGACCCTGTGACTCTGTGACTGTGAACAAGACTGTCACTGTGACACTGTGACACAGTGACTGTGACACTGTGACTCTGTGTCTTTGTGAGTCTGTGACTCTGAATCTGTGACTGTTAATATGACTCTGTGACCCTGATTCTGTGGCTCTGTGACTTTGTCACGCTGTTACTGTGACTGAGACTCTTTGACTGTCACACTGAGACTCTGTGACACAGTGACCCTGTGACTCTGTGACACTGAGACTCTGTGACTGTGACTCTGTGACTCTGTGACTCTGTGACTCTGTGACTCTGACACTGTGACACAGTGACTGTGACTCTGTGTCTTTGTGAGTCTGTGAGACTGTTACTGCGACTGTGACTGTGACTCTGACTCTGTAACTAAGTGACTGTAAATGTGACTCTGACTCTGACTCTGTGAGTCTGTGACTTTGTGACACTGTGACTGTGACTGAGACCCTTTGACTGTCACACTGAGACTCTGTGACACAGTGACCCTGTGACTCTGTGACACTGAGACTCTGTGACTGACTCTGTGACTCTGTGACTATTACTCTGTGACTCTGTGACCCTGTCACTGTGACACAGTGACTGTGATTCTGTGACTTTGTGTCTTTGTGAGTCTGTGACTCTGTGACTGTGACTCTGTGACTCTGTGACTATTACTCTGTGACTCTGTGACTCTGACACTGTGACACAGTGACTGTGACTCTGTGACTGTGTGTCTTTGTGAGTCTGTGACTCTGTGACTGTGATGTGACTCTGTGTACTAAGCAACTATGAGTAAGACTTTATGAATGTGACACTGTGACTGTGAATATGACTGTGACTTTGTGACTGTGACTCTAACTCTGTGACTTTGTGACAGTGACTGTGGCTGAGACACTGACTGTGACACTGTGTGTCTATGACTCTGTGACACTGTGACACAGTGACTGTGACTCTGTGACTCTGTGACTATGACTCTGTGACTCTGTGACCGTGAATTTGACTCTGACTGTGACTCTGTGACTCTGATATTGTGACACTGTGACTGTGACTCTAGTTGCCTCTCAGGAGGCAGTGACGACCTGGTTCAGGGACAGCACGGCGACCACGCTCTGGTCGCTCGGCTCATCAGCACGCAGACACCAATGTGGTGGACGGCAGAAGAGGTTTATTTGCAGGTAACACAGGTTTATATACCTTGAGTCTACAACGTCACTTCCGTTTTGCTTACATCACGCATTCCTACCTGTCTAGGGAGGGGCCACTACCTTCCCGTACATCGCGAGATCTTCCGGCCGCCAGACCCTACCTACCTACATTTCCCCCCTCCCTATGCAGAACTAAATTAACTAAGATACAGCATAAACGGTCCCAAAGATTTGTACCTCCACCTTAGTGCAACACTATGTGAATAACGTGAACAGGGTACTATAAATTGGTGAAAACTAGGGGGTGACGGTGTGCAATACTGTGTAAACAATTCTTGGAGGTAGATTTCATGACGTGAACAATAAGGCACTATAGGCTGGTGAGAACTAAAGGGGTGACGGGTTAGTAATGGGGTGAAACTAGAGATGATTAGGGACAACTAGGGATAACACTGGGTAAACACCCTTTTAAAGTAGTTGCTGGCGTTCGATCATCATGATGTTGACTCGCTCTAGCCGGCTTTTAACAAACGACACAAGCCTATTTAGTATGCAGGGTCCGAAGGTCAGTGCTAATATGACCGTAATGATTGGCCCTGCCAAAGTGGATATCAGGGCGGTCAACCACGGTGAGTGGCTAAACCATGATTCAAACCATCCCTGTAGAGCCTCTCTATCTCTTTTCCTTTGTTCTAGACCCTCCCTGAGTTTGGCCATTGTGTCTCTGACAATCCCTGTGTTGTCTGCGTATACACAGCATTCCTCCCCCAGCGCTGCACAGAGCCCGCCTCGTTGTAGAAGCAAGAGATCCAGTCCTCTACGATTTTGTAGAACAACTTCGGACAATGATCTCAAGGACTTTTCCAAAGCGGTGATCGATTGTTCAATTCGAACTAAGTCTTCATCTACAGCTGCTCTGAGAGAATTAAACCTTTGATTTTGTTCCACTAGTGCTGCTATTCCCGTTCCTGCCCCCGCGGCTCCTATGGCCAGTAGGGTAGCTACGGTCAGGGCAGTAATGGGCTCTCGCTTTTGTATGTGACTAAGAGTTAAGGGGGGTTGATGGTTATACATGAATTCTTCAGGATGGTATATGATTCTTGGAACAATCATTACTTGTATACAAAACTCACTGTTTTGATCAAACACACTAAGAGACACACATGGCGTAACTCCAGTTTTTGAGCATATCCATTTGGTATTGCTGGCGGGAACTAGCCATTTGGCCCTCGATCCTTTTTCTAGCATGAACTCGTTTGCACACAATGCCTTTTTCTCAGGGGGTGCTTTACCGACACAAGTGCCTTGCCCTGATACATATTGCATCGTTATTCCTGGGTTGTTCGTGGAGTTCCACAGGCATTGTGGTGGATTGGGCCCATCTACCAGTTCTGGTTTAGAGGGTATACCAACCGCTTCATAAAAGGGGGGCCTTACATCGTAACAAAGCCAGCAGTTCGTTGTCATATTTGGATTGGTTGAATTCAGGAGCTGGTACGTTGAGTTCAGCAAACTCCATAGCGGAGGCATTTCAAGTTTCAAAGTACTGGATGTTTTAGTACCGTCTACTAAGAGCCTGGGCATTTGTGGGCTAAGAACCGGGTTAGGCCCAAGTGCCCGGGGCATTTGTGGCTTGACCTTGATGATTTGTATTAGTGTTCCTGGATCTTTAAAAGTGGTGCGAAGAAATACTGACCACATTTTCCCCACAACCCAACCCGTATTGGTCGGGTTTCGGATTTTTAGGTTTAGATGGGTGCAGTTACCTTGTTGATCTAGCATTGCGTTGAATGCAAACATGGGAGGGGTACACCCTCTTGGTCCCCATCTTACTTGCAGAAATTCGTCCTCTTTTTCTGGTCTCCATCTATTGCTTGTTACAATGGTCTCACACCCCCAATACCCACAAAACATTTATCCCGGATAGTTGCAATAGCCTTTTCCCGGGTTTGAACTAGGACACCAATACGTTCCCCATAATGATTTGGATGCAGGAAACAAGTCATTGAATGTAACAGTGAAAGTCGGAGCACCTGCTGTTGTGTTTTCTCTTATCACTCGATCGTTTGAAGCGTCCCATAGGAGCCACTTGAATGGCTGATGATGACTGTAGTCTGGTTCTGTTTTACCTGTAGCAGCAAACCCCAGGATCAAGATCACGCACAAGTGTCGCAACTTCCCTCCACGGAGGCCGCTTTGCTGTTGTCTGGGTTCTATCGGTGCGGAATTCTCAGGCTCAGACAGGGTGCTCACCGACTCGTTGACTTTTCTTGTCACCAGGGTACACGGATTATGAGGGCGCCCGATGATCCAGTCCTGAAAACAGAAACTCACAGTTTTCGTTAGTTTTGTTCTGAAGATGCGGTTTAATGGACTTAAGCGGAAACTAATGGTGGTGCTATTTGGGGTATTATCAAGGGAGCAGATCCCCCACATCATCGGTGGGCTATCACACCTTACGGCCAAAGCCACCCTGGGGTCCCACCCCCAGGGAGTGGTGCTTGCTGTCCCTGGACTGAAGGCGGGTTCGGCTGGATAACTGGTTGCGCTGTAAAGTTGGGAGCCTGTTGAGGAGGCACCGGGTTCGGGAGTGCTGAGTTCGGGAGTGTCGCGCTCCATGCGGGGTTGACACAGTTGGGCCGCCTCACATTCGTAGTGGGAGAGGGCTGTGCACGGCCCGTCTGCCCTCTCCCCCTCCCGTTTCCCTGGGCCTTAGATCTGCATTCCCTGGCAAAGTGCCCTCTCTTTCCACAGGCCCAGCACGGTCCTTTGGGTCGGTTTTGGTATTGGGGGAGCGTTGTTGACGAATCCCCCAACTGAGGGCAGTGTGTTGTGATGTGGCCCGACTGGCCACATCTAAGACATACCATCATGTTAGTTATTGCGCAAACGGCTGCCTGGATCGGGGCCAGGTGCTCTTCTCTTGCGACGTGTTTAATCATGTCTGCGATGTTGGCCCCCGCTGGCAGTGATCGCAAAATATCTTTTGTTACCGAATTGCATTGTTGGCGTAGGCATTCTGCTGCGACTGGGCCTTTAGCTCCTGGAGGCAGCGTCGAGGAGTCAATTGCTGATTGGAGGCGATCTACAAATTGTGTGAAGCTCTCGCTTTCACTTTGTTTTATTGTCGACCATGGCGACGGTTTGGCGATGACTCTAGAGGCTGTGCGAATGGCCTCTCTGGCTGCACGTGTAGTTGCCATAACTTCTTGGGCCCGCATGCCCTGGGCCTGTAACTGGGGACTCATCATTGGTGGATCCGAGCCCATCAGCCGCTGCAGGTTGGAACCGTGCAGCGGGTGATCCGCCCCAGCTACCTGGGCCAGTAGCCTTGCACAGTTGTCCTCCCACTCTTGTTTAAAAACGATCATCCCTGCCCCATCAAAGATCAGCCTACAGACTTGTTTAATGTCGTACGGGAGCAGGTCGTCTCCCCCGAAGACGCCGTCTATGAGGGTGGAGACCAGGGCAGAATTAAGCCCTTTATCTGCGATCGCTTTAACGATCACTTGTATATCCTTTGGGTTTATCGGTGTGTAAACCCTTTGCCCCCCGTCCGCCACCCGGACCGGGAATGCCAGCGTGGCCGATGGGGCCCAATCGGCACACGCCATCTTAATCTTTCTCCAATCCGTAAGAGGAAATTTTCCCTTTGCGGTTTCGCTTTATTTCGGAAAGGAGTGTTTTTACTTTTAATTCTATTTGTTCCCGTTTCCTCCTCCGAATACGAATCGGTATTCGAATCGAAGTCGGAACTAGACTGGTCAGTCACCTCCGTGTCCGATCCAGAACTGGAACTTGACTGGTCGGTCACTTCCGAGTTCCGGCCCCGCCCACCACCCTTGCGGGCGGGTCGCTCTCTGCTCCGGCCCCGCCCACTACCCTTGTGGGTGGGCCGTTCCCTCCCTGTTGGCTCGCCCCGCCTTCCGCCCGGGGAGGTGTCCACCCCCCAGTGGCGCCTCTCCAGATGAACACCTTGATCGGCTCTCCGCCCCTTGGCCACGCCTCCACCACCCCCAAAGCTCCGCCCTTCGTTGTCACCGCCCCCAAAGCTCCGCCCTTCGTTGTTCTCTTCCACCCGGCCACGCGCGCCAGCCAGGTTCAAAGCCGACTCCACCTTCCCGCCAGGAGCATCTTCGTCCCGCCCCCCGCCCACGTGCTGGGGGCCATCTTGGGGGGCATACGGCGGGGGTCTCGTCCAGACTTCCTCAGCCCCTGGTTTCTCAGCGTTGCGCCTGGCTTCCTCAACCAACCCACCCCAAAAGGATTTAGCTCGCTCCTGCGCCTCCGTGAGCGGGTCGGGCTTCGGGGATTGAGGGGGGTTTTCGCCCTCTCGCGGACCTTTGGGCTCGGCAGGATCGCCGCTATCTGGGGGGTGCGGGGTCTGCGTAGCCGCCCCGACCCCCAGTTGTGGGGTGGCCCACAAGCAAGCTTGTGCTGCCTTCCAGGTCTCCTGCGCCTGCATGGCCTTACGCAGGGCCTGTACAACTTTCCCCCACGACTTGAGGTTTTTCCCACAGCCCGAGGACATTGTTTCCTCGGCAAGTGCTTTAGTGCACTTATCCCACGCCTCAGGGTGGAGAATTTCTACCGGCTGGTCGATGACCCCGATTTGCAAAAGTCTCGCAACTGCAAGAGTAAAATCTTTAGGCTTACAATCGATACCCCATTGCTTATGTAATTGGGATACGACCTTAACGAGGGCTTCCATCCTCCTCGCGGTTCCAGGAGCGTCCTCACCGCCGGGCTGGTCCAGCCGCTCCGGCCGCTGTTCACCTGAATCCAAGCGATTTTCCCGGGTTTCGGCACCACTTGTTGCCTCTCAGGAGGCAGTGACGACCTGGTTCAGGGACAGCACGGCGACCACGCTCTGGTCGCTCGGCTCATCAGCACGCAGACACCAATGTGGTGGACGGCAGAAGAGGTTTATTTGCAGGTAACACAGGTTTATATACCTTGAGTCTACAACGTCACTTCCGTTTTGCTTACATCACGCATTCCTACCTGTCTAGGGAGGGGCCACTACCTTCCCGTACATCGCGAGATCTTCCGGCCGCCAGACCCTACCTACCTACAGACTCTGTGACTGTGACTCTGACTCTGTGACTCTGTGACACTGTGACACTCTGTCTGTGACTGAGACACTTTGACTGTGACACTGTGTATCTATGAGCCTGTGATTCTCTGACTCTATGACTGTGACTCTGTGACTGTGACTCAGACTCTGTGACCCTGTGACTGTTAATGTGTATCTGTGACTCTGTGCCTCTGATTTTGTGACACTGTGACTGTACTCAGACTCTTTGACTGTGACTCTGTGACTCTGACTCTTTGACTCTGTGAGTATTAATGTGACTCTGTATCTCTGTGATTCTGCAATTGTGTGACTCTGACTCTGTGTCTCTGTGAATCTGTTACTGAGACTCTGTGACTGTGATTCTTACTCTGTGACACTGTAACTGAGACCCTTTGACTGTCACACTGAGACTCTTTGACACAGTGAGCCTGTGACTCTGTGACACTGTGACACTGTGACTATGACTCTGTTACTCTGACTCTGTGACTCTGATTATGTGACCGTGAATCTGTGACTCTGTTAACTCTGTGACTCTGTGACTGTTAATGTGACTCTGTGACTCTCACTCTGTGACTCTGTGACTTTGTGACACTGTGACTGTGACTGAGACTCTTCGACTGTTACACTGTGTCTCTATGACTCTGTGACTCCGTGACTTCGTGACACTGTCTCTGTGTCTTTCTGAGTCTGTGACTGTGACTCTGTGACTGTTATTGTGACTCTGTGACTATGTAACTATGAGTGAGACTCTATGATTGTGACTCTGTGACTCTGTGACTCTGATTCTGTGACTCTGTGACTTTGTCACGCTGTTACTGTGACTGAGACTCTTTAACTGTCACACTGAGACTCTGTGACACTGTGACTCCGTGACTTTGAATTTCTGACTGTATGACTCTGTGACTGATTCTGTGACTCTGTGACTTTGTGACACTGTGACTGTGACTGACACTCTTTGACTGTGGCACTGTGTCTTTATGACTCAGTGAGTTATTGACTATGACACTGTGCCTCTGTGACTCTGTGACACAGTGACTGTGTCTGTGTGACTATGTGACTTTGTGACTGTGACTCTCTGACTGTCACTGTGACTATGTGATCTGTACGTTTTTAGGCTTACATTTTATAAGCCTACATTTTTAGGCCTACTTTTTCAGGCCTACTTTTTTAGAAGGTGAGGTTCGAACAGCGGTGACGCTTGAGTCATAGACACACAGTGTCACAGTCAGTGTCTCAGCCACAGTCAGTGTCACAAAGTCACAGATTTAGAGTCACAGTCACAAAGTCACAGAGTCATATTCACAGTCACAGTGACACATTCATAAAGTCTTAGTCATAGTTGCTTAGTACACAGAGTCACATCACAGTCACAGAGTCACAGACTCACAAAGACACACAGTCACAGAGTCACAGTCACTGGGTTTGTTCTTGGGGCTGGTTGTTCTGAGACCAAAGTTGTAGATCCCATTTCCTGAACATGGAGAGATTCCTTGGTTTATGTTTTTGCTTTTATAGTAAAGACATTGTAGCATAAACTTGGAATTTGTTCTTATCTGGGTAGAGTCTCATTCTCAGTGTTTGACTGTTTCTATAATTTGGGTGAGGGGGGGATATAGCAGGTATTCGTAGGCCTCAAATCTGAGTTTTTTTGCACACTAAAGATTAAGACCAAATAAATATGAAAGAACGAAGTGGCAGTTCAATGAGTATGTGGAATCTCAGCAAGTTTTCAAGTGTCGTAAATATTTCCTAAAATATCGCAGTGCTTTCAAGATTACTTTAAAGCACTTAATGCAGTTTCTGGTAATTAAGACCTTTTATTTGGTTTCTTTTTGATCTGTTGCAGGGCTCCAAAATAACACAAAACCCTTGTAACTGCTTTCAAATGACATTTCTATTGCTATTTTCAGTCAATATGGCATATATTTTATGACATATTATGTATTTTGGTGCTTTCGTGGCTAAACATGGCAAAGACTTGATCACAGTGCTTGGGCTTCCACAAAGGAACACTCTTCTGAAGAGATTTTAGTTGTGTTTTCCTCAGATGACTAATTAGAGTGATTAGTCACCAAATACAAATGTAATTTTGGTGTGGTTTATTTTTCAGTTGCACTGAATGCACCTGGAGAGAAGAGTTTATGCATAAGAATAAATTTCCACATTCCTTAGGCAATCAGAACATAAAGTTTGATGTTCAAGCTTTAGAATCTGGTTTCACTGCTGCTTGTTGGTTCCGGATGCTTTATTTAAGTTCTGATCACCTTTATTTCTCCTCTAAAAGTCAAAAGGAGCCAGTGAGCGGAACATCAAAAGCAGTATGTAAAAACATAATCTCACCCTTTTTCCTACACACCATGCTGAATTTTAACCAACACAGCCTTGCATGAATTTTCCAAGCATTAACATAATGTATTTTGCAGTAAATGTTTAAAATATTGGACTCAACAAGGTAAAAAGTGAGTCAGGCCGTTGTTGTGAGGACAGCTCTGTGCAGCTCCGTGCTTCCTTGTTGTGCCCTTAAGTACTTGGGGATTTGTTCCTAAAACTGTGTAATTGCAGTTATTTTGTTGTGGCCCCTCTGAGTAAAAAAAAATGTCTTTAATAGATTGCTGTGAATTTAAATATCGTTGCTACACAACTATGAATTTACATTTGGGAAAGGTGTGGTGTTTTTCTTCAGGTTTGCAAACACTGTTATTCTGCTACTAAAATATTGTATAAATGAGAAACACAAGGAAACACTTGACTGGTTTGGATCTGGATTTGCCGCTTTTGTCGAATACTATGTGTCGCTCACTTGGTTTTTATATTTTGTCTTTATTTTAACGTAAATTGCATTTATTGTATTGCAACTAAAACAAATGAGTTTTTATTTCTTGAAAACAGTTATTTTTCTCTCTCTCTCTCTTTTTTTTTTTTTTTTTTTTTTTACTAGCATGTGTGTCAACACAAAATCAGTCTTCATAAATACAGTTTATTTGGCTTTTTTCCATGTTTCTGTATGTATTTCAAAGCAGAAGTTAGTCTGATAGGAATAAATCACTGGAAAGCTCGTCCATAATTGTGGAACAGTAAGACAACAACATTTGAATTTGTTACAGCTTTGTTGTGCTGCTGTCCCGCTGTCCCGTTGTCCCACTGTTACTATGCTCTGTCTTGAATGTACAATTGAACATGTGTCTAACTTTTTGTGAACAGATCAATGACTCTCCTGCATCTCTTTCTCTGGCACACCTTATTAAGGTATTACAGTAGAATATAAGGTATAAATTCTTGTCAAATACTTTAATACTTTCTGGAAGAGAAAAGGAAAAAAAACCAACCAAACCAAATCTGAGAGGAAAAAAACTGGGGAGAGTGACAGCTTTGAAATAATGTAATTATTTTTCTGTGTTGTGCTTTCTTAAGGTCCAAGTCTTCCTGTAGTGCTTTGTCTTACCCTAGAAGTTCGTATACCCACTGCAAGTCATGATCAGGCTCTTCCTGCACTCGCTCCAGCTCTCGATTACGGAGTCGTTCCTGTTCCCATTCCTACTCTCCATTGCTGCCATCTCCAAGAAGACGCAAAGGGAGGAGTCATAACTATCATTCTAGGTCAAGGTTGCGTGTTGATCACCACTCATGGTCAAGGTGTTCTTAAAGGACATGAAGCGAGATGAGGCCAGCCCCATCGCTGAGGAACTGGCAAAAGATCTCCGGCCCCTATTTGACTCTGTCAGACCCTGTCAGGCTCTTTCAGGCTTTTTCATGCTCTGTCAGGTCCTGTTGGGCTCTGTCAAGCCTTGTCAGGCTCTCTCGTTCTATGTTGGGCTCTATCAGGCTCTGTTGAGCACTGTCCGGCTCTTTCAAGCCCTGTTGAACTTAGTCAGGATCTGTCAAGCCTTGTCAAGCTATGTCGGGCTCTGCCAAGCTATGTTGGGCTCTGTCGGGCTGTGTCAGGCTGTGTCAGGCTCTGTCAGCTTTGTTGGGCCCTGTCCAGCTTTGAGGCTTTGTACAGGCCCTGCCAGGCTTTGTCAGGTGTTGTCAGGCTCTCTCAGGCTCTATCGGGCTCTGTCGAGCCCTGTCAGGCTCTGTTGAATTCTCTTGGGCTTTTTTGGGCCCTGTCAGGCGCTATGGGGTTTGGTCGGGCTCTGTCCAGCCCTGTCAGGCTTTGTCAGGCTTTGTCAGGCTCTGTTGGGCTTTGTTGGGCTCTGTCAGTCACTGTTAGGCTTTGTCGGGCTCTGCTGGGCTTTGTCAGTCTCTGTTGGTCTTTGTTGGGCTTTGTCAGGCTCTATCTGGCTCTATCAGACTTTGTCTGGCTCTGTCAGGCCCTGTTGGTCTCTTTCAGGTTTCATTGGGCTTTCTTCAGCTCTGTTGGGCTTTGCCAGGCCCTGTCGGGCTCTGTCAGGCTCTGTTGGGCTTTGTCAGATTTTTCTGGGCTCTGACGGTCTCTACAGGTCTTTGTCGGGCTTTATGGGGCTTTGTCGGTCTTTGTCAGGCCCTGTCAATCTCTTTTGGTCTCTTTCGGCAAAGCTCAACACAGCCCAACAAACCTTAGAGACTGACAGAGCGTGACAGAGCCCGACAAAGATCAACAAAGCCCGACAGAGCCTGACAAAACCCACAGAGCCCAATAAAGCCTGACAAATCCCAATAAAGCCCGAGAAAGCCCCTTAAAGCCCGACAGAGCCCCCAAAAGCTGAACAGAGCCCGACAAAGCCTAGCAGAGACCAACAAAGCTCAAACAAGACCAACAGAGGCTGACAGAGGCCAACAGAGCCTGACAGGGCTGGACAAAGCCCAGCAGAGCCCAACAAAGCCCCAAAGAGACCATCAGAGCCTGACAGCCAGGCAAAGGCTGACAGGGCCGGACAGAGCCCGACAAAGCCCAATAAAGACCGAGAGAGCCTGACAAAGAACAACAGGGCCTGACAAAGCTTCAGAAAGCCCCACAAAGCCCCATGGAGCCTGACAGAGCTTGAAAAAAACGGACAGAGCCTGACAGGGCCCAACAGTGCCTGATAGAGCTCAAGATAGCTCAACAAGGCCTGACAAAGCCTGGCCTTCTCTTCCAGACAGCAAGTCCCGAGGGCTATAGTGCAGTATCAAATAGCAAGAAAACATGATTTAGACTGCAGACAGTCACTCCTGATTTTAAAATGCTAGTCTAGTCTATTTAACTTTACTACTTATTTGGCAATTTGTAGAGGATGCAAAGCACTTGTACTGCAGTCGTATATACTGTTTAATCCTATGTACTATTTAATCCTCCATACTGTTTAATCAACACTTCCAGCCAGATGTCCCTGCAAAATCTTGCACATACTTTGAGCTCTGACGAGGAACAGTGACCACATGTTGATCAAATCACCTCTAAAAGCTTCTAAACTCAGTTTCTAGAAATATGACAGATCCTGGCACCATGACTAATAGAGAGCTCTTCAGACTCCTGCCCAAGGGATTTGGGGGATAGAAAACATCAGCTGTCCTGATTCTTTTTTTTTTTTTTTTTTTTTTTCCCCATAAGCTTTCCCTTTATTATTTTTTGAAGAGTCATTTCACATTATTCCCCGTATGTTCATTAGCATCATTCCTCCTCTAAATGTCCTTCACCAATTGAAAATTTCTTTACAAACAAGTCTGATGTTTTAATTCCTAAGTTAACCATGTCAGCAAAAGACCAGTGGAAGTCACCAGTCTGCAGTCCAGGTTAAAATCTCTCTGGGTATCCATGTGAGAGAAATGAAAAATGAAATGAGGACAGTTTCTCTGACCATATTTGAGCTGTAAATCACACAGGAAACTCCTGTCACTGCAAACCCTGAAGTCATCCAATCCACCCAATGACAGAGATGTGCAATGGAACTCCTCTGGCTTCTTCTAGACAATCTTCTTCTCCATTACAGACATATAAAGCAGTTACTTGGAAAATGAATACGTACACTCCTTTGGACTCCTTTCATATTCCATCAGTTCCTGGGAACAGGCTAAAAAGATTTGTGCTGTTACAAAAAGAAATCCAGACATCTCTCATCGTAAGACCCACACTTGCAATGACATTTCACTGATTACTTTAACTAGCAAAAGCTTTTAATCCTCTCCTTTTGCCAAGCATAAGGGCTGCAAGGCAAGGCAAGGCAAGGCTAGGCTGCAGGACGTTTATTTGCTTTATATTTTCTACCACATCCACCTTCAGAGGAGGAGGAAAGCCATCAGACCTTATGGATTAGGCCCAAACAAAAACCCAAGCTACTTGAGACACTTAGACTAAGCCTAAAATGCAAAGATCTCTCCATAAAGATGGTTTTTATACTGTACTTCCACAATCTGCTGGAAGTACAATAAAATAAGCTGCAGATCTCCTTAGGCTGAATCATGGTTGTTTGGTGCAGGGATCATGCATATCATGGGAATATTTCACCATTTCTGCTCTGGTTTTCAGTGTATTACACCAAAACACCCACCTGATGACATCATTTCAACAGCAAAGGCAGCACTTCGCAGAATTCAGCTTCTTTGGGGAACTGAGAAATTGCTGAGCTGACACCAAGTCCTGCAGTGTCCCTGTCACCTGCAGAGTCACCACATCCTCGCCACGGTAGCGGGCATTGTGACAAAGGTTCTATGTCAGCTGGGTGTGGCAGCTGAGCGCCCCCTAGGGGAGGGGGAGCCTGTCAGCCCCGGCCCTGTCACTGCCTGCTGTCCCTGCTGTCACCAGCGAAGCCTCTGAAAACTGGCCAAACCATGCCCAGACCTGGGGCCAAAGTGGCCCAAAGTCTCCAAGAGACAAGTTGGGAAGAAAGATATGGGACAGAGGGAGAAAGCGAAGGGAGCAGCAGAAAGGGAAGGAAGAATAAAAAGTGGTGTTGGGCTGCAGGACTGTAATGGAGGATTTGAAAGAAAAGAGGCAGGAAGCAGGAGAGTGAGAGAAAAGGAAAGAAGAGAGGTGTCTTGGTTTTGTTAAAAACAAGTTTCTCTTTCAGTGAATTTTGCCTGTCAGCTAAAGCCTTCATATTAACTGCATTTTCCTGGAGAACCAGACACATGTTTTGGTAAACCTAGCAATGGAATGCAAACTTATTGATAAGCATGGATGGACATCTCGCGAGAGGGGTGACGAGAAACTGGTGACCAAGAAACTGACCAACTGTGTATAACATCCCATTCACGTGAATACTTCATATAAAAGTGGGAGATCACGAGGATCTCGTCCCTTTTGCCTTCTGCCTTTGCTTTTTCCCTTCTGATTATGGCCGACATTAGGAGTGGACCTTGCTAGTTGTCCCTGCGAACTGAGGCCTAGTGAAAGACTGAATCCAGCTCCGGTTGGTTGCAGAGTCTAATCCAGGACTTTGGTTGCCGGCTCTGTAGTTGCTGAGACTTTCAAGATTGGTTTTGTATATTTTGTATTATTTTCTCTATTCTTATTAGTAGCATTAGTAAAACATCTTTCATTTTTCCAACTCTCTTCTCTCTGTCCTTCTTTCCCTCCCAATCGCCTGTCCGGAGTGGGAAGGGGGGAGAGGGAGGGGCAAAACGGGGGAAGTGTGGGGGGAGAGGGGGTTAACAATACATCTGCCAGGGTTTTATTGTCACCCCGCAATCTTAACCCTCGACAGATAATTGGCGCCCAATGTGTGGCAAGAGAAAGGGGTAAAGTTGAAGATTTTTGGCTTCTCTACTGCTCTGATGTACCTTTCAATTTTCTTGGCACGGTGCCAACTCATAGAGTTGTGATACTCGCGCATCTGTTTGCTTTGTGTATTATTTAGTGGTATTAAGGCAAAGTGAATTACATTGATTTAAAGACGTTATGGCATAAGTTGTATCAGTTCTTTTCTACATTGTGCTCATTGATTCCATATCTGTGTTGGGTCTTCTTTTTAAATCGAAGTGTTCATTATATAACAACAAGGAACTTGACAATGGTCATGATGATACTGTGTGGTTTGTCACTGGTTTATTTCATCATACTGCAGCCACTAATGAATTTCTACTCGCTTCTGCTTTACCTTGAAAAGCCTCCAGGAGAGATTAAAGAGCAGTATGGCTCTGTGTTTGCTAATTGGTCAAGCGAATCTTTAGAAAGGCTGACTAACAATACTTTTGTTTTTTCGCTAGGACAGTTCGCAAATGTTTTAGAGAGCTTTGAATATCCTTGGAGTTTTGATAGAACTGTGATGGTGTTATCTGGTTTGCTGAATGTGTGTCAGTTTCTGTTAATGTTAAGAGAAATGGGGTTCAACAGAAGGTTTGCTGTTGGAGAATGGCCAAGAGAGAAAGGGCATGAGACCCTCTCTACAAAGAGGATCTCTTCTAGTTAGCATGAGTAGGCCTCAGTTAGCATGAGCTGAGCAAGGGTAAGTGAGAAGGTATTGCCTGAGAAAGGCCTGGGTAAACAAGTCTCAGGAGGCAGCGCCTGAGAGAGGCCTGGATAAACAAGTCTCAGGAGGCAGCTCCGAGATAACGAGGGAATTCACATACCAGAGAAGCCACAGAAGGGGATGGACTCATTATGTATGTTGGGATGGGCTCATTACGTATGCTATCAAATCGGTGTTTGGCGAGTAGGCATAATTAATAGAACCGTTATAAAAGCCTGTGCTCTGTATCAATAAACTGAAGTATGCTTATCATCCGAACCGGATGGCCGCATTTCTTCCTCCGTCGCCGTAGGCCCGAACCCAGGCCGGGGTCTTGACCCCCGACAGTTTGCGTCTCTTTTTTGTCCTGAGATTTGCGGTGCATCTTCGGAAGCTTTAGCAAAAAGCGCTCCTGGCTGCTTGAGAAAGAGCAAAATAGCGAAAGCTGCCACTGCAGCCACTGCCCCCCCAACGGCGGCTTTGCAGGCTGAAGCTACAGCTCCTCCGCAGAGTTCCTCTGCCAAGGTCGCTGCAGATAACATTACTTCTCCAGCCTCAAAGGCAGCCCCCTCTTCTTCACACACTGGTCACTCTTGCTGCTGTAACCACAGCAATCACTGTGACAGTCATTCAGACTCTGGAAATGAATCAAATGATGCTGAACCCATATCAGCATCAGCTGCCAGTTGTAAGAAAGTCACTAGAAAGACTACCCGTGCAGCAGATGATGTCACAGGGCCACCATCAACCCAAGGGGCACCATCAGGACAGGGAGGAGATGAAGTGACCACCACTCGGTCCTTTTCTCCAGGTGAGCTGAGAGATCTGCGAAAAGACTTTAGTCGTCGTGAAAGCGAGAATATTTTAACCTGGCTGCTCCGATGCTGGGACAATGGGGCAGAAACAATTGAATTGGAAGGTGGTGAAGCCAGGCAGCTGGGATCTCTGTCAAGAGATTCCACCATTGATAGGGCAATTTCAAGAGAGTCTAACACCACTACCCTCTGGCCCCGACTCTTGGCAGCTATGAAAGTAAGATTTCCCTACAAGGAAGATTGTGTATCCAAGTTAGGGAAATGGAATACTATGGAGAGAGGTATTCAGTTCCTGAGAGAATTAGCTGTGCAAGAGATCATCTATTTTGGACCAAACAGCCAGGAGGGGACAGACCCAGATAGAATCAATTGTACATGACCTCTGTGGCACAGATTTGTACAAAGCGCACCACCTGCATATGCTAAGTCATTGGCAGGAATGGTCTGGTCAGCTGGAGGTGTACAAAATATCACTGAAGTGATTGAGCAGCTTTGGAACTTGGAGGACAGCCTTGCTGGTTCTCTACGGGCTTGTGTCTCTGCTGTGGAGAAACTGTGTGAAAAATTTGATGACTGGTTTGAAAAGCTATTGCAAGAAATCAAAGAACTCGGAGAAGACACATACCATTCACAACCTGCACAAACCTATGTTTCAGCTATTAGGAAAAGGCGTTTCCAATCTCGAGAGAGAGGACAGAGGCAGCCCACAAAAAGAGGTTCACTGTGGTTCTTCCTACATGAGCAGGGAGAAAACATGAATAAGTGGCATGGAAGACCTACCTCAGAACTTCAAGAACGAGTACGTGAGATCAAAGGAAAAACTCCTAGGAAGGTGGTTGCTTCAGTTAACAAAAGGAGCACAAAAGATTCTGATGCTCTTGAAGGAACCTCTAATTCACACCCAGAGACTGTGCAAAACAGAAATTAGAGGTGCCCTGCCTCCAACCAGGTGGAGGAAAGGGATAACAGAGTTTATTGGACTGTACAAATACGATGGCCTGGTACAACACACCCCCAGGAGTACAAAGCTTTAGTGGACACTGGTGCTCAGTGCACGATAATTCCTTCTAACTATAAAGGAACGCAATCCATCAATATTGTTGGAGTGACTGGGGGATCCCAGGAACTGACTGTTGTAGAGGATGAAATGAGCCTAACTGGAAAAAACTGGCAAAAGCATCCCATTGTGACTGGTCCAGATGCCTTGTGCATCCTTGGACTAGACTACCTCAAGAGAGGGTATTTTAAGGACCCAAAAGGGTATAGGTGGGCATTTGGTATAGCAGCTGTGGACACTGAGAAAATTGAACAGCTGTCTGATTTGCCTGGTCTTTCAGATGACCCTTCTGTTGTAGGACTGCTGATGGTTGACGATCAGCAGGTGCCAATTGCTACCACGTCGGCAATATCGCACCAACCGAGACTCTTTGATTCCTATCCAGAAGCTGATGTGTCAATTGGAAAGCCAGGTGTGATCAGTAAGACTCGCTCACCTTTTAACAGCCCAATCTGGCCAGTGCGTAAGTCTAGTGACGAGTGGAGACTAACTGTGGACTATCGTGGCCTGAATGAAGTTACACCACCACTGAGTGCTGCTGTGCCTGACATGCTAGAACTGCAATTTGAACTGGAGTCAAAGGCAGCTAAGTGGTATGCTACAATTGACATTGCTAATGCATTTTTCTCTATTCCTGTAGCAGCAGAGTGCAGGCTGCAGTTTGCTTTCACCTGGAGAGGCATCCAGTACACGTGGAATCGCTTGCCCCAGGGGTGGAAACACAGTCCTACCATCTGCCATGGACTGATCCAGACCACGCTGGAGCAAGGTAAAGCTCCAGAACACTTGCAATATATTGATGACATCATCGTATGGGGTGACACAGCGAAAGAAGTCTTCGAGAAAGGTGAGAAAATAATTCAGATTCTTTTGGATGCTGGTTTTGCCATAAAACGAAGCAAGGTCAAGGGACCTGCACAAGAGATCCAGTTTTTAGGAATAAAATGGCAAGATGGCCGTTGTCAGATCCCAATGGATGTGATCAACAAAATTGCTGCAATGTCTCCACCTACTAATAAAAAGGAGATACAGACTTTCTTGGGCGTTGTAGGTTTTTGGAGAATGCATATTCCTGACTACAGCCACATTGTGAGCCCTCTCTATCGAGTGACTCGAAAAAAGAACCAATTTGAGTGGGGCCCTGAACAACGACAAGCCTTTGAACAAATGAAGCGTGAGATAACTCATGCGGTGGCCCTTGGACCAGTTCGGACTGGACTAGATGTTAAAAATGTGCTCTACACCGCAGCCGGAGATAATGGACTTACCTGGAGCCTCTGGCAGAAAGCACCAGGAGAAACCCGAGGTCGACCCTTAGGTTTTTGGAGTCGAGGATACAAAGGATCTGAGGCCAACTATACTCCAACTGAAAAAGAGATACTAGCAGCATATGAAGGAGTTCGAGCTGCTTCAGAAGTGATCAGTACTGAAGCACAGCTCCTCCTGGCACCTCGACTGCCGGTGCTGAGCTGGATGTTCAAAGGGACGGTTCCCTCTCCACATCATCCACATCCCATCTCCAATCCGAAGTTACGTGGAGTAAATGCATTGCATTGATCACACAACGAGCTCGAATTGGAAGTCCCAATCGCCCAGGGATCCTAGAAGTGATTACAGACTGGCCAGAAAGCAAAGACTTTGGGATGTCTCCAGATGAGGAGGAAGTAAAACGTGCTGAAGAAGCACCACCGTATAATACTCTTTCAGAAACGGATAAGCAGTATGCACTGTTAACAGATGTGATGACACAGAGGCACAGCGTCTCCAGGCAGGGTCACTATGATGGCACAGAGGCACAGCATCTCAGGCAGGGTCACTATGATGGCACAGAGGCACAGCGTCTCAGGCAGGGTCACTACGATAGCACAGAGGCACAGCGTCTCAGGCAGGGTCACTATGATGGCACAGAGGCACAGCGTCTCCGGCAGGGCCACTATGATGGCACAGAGGCACAGCGTCTCAGGCAGGGTCACTATGATGGCACAGAGGCACAGCGTCTCCAGGCAGGGTCACTATGATGGCACAGAGCTACAGCGTCTCAGGCAGGGTCACTATGATGGCACAGAGGCACAGCGTCTCCGGCATAGTCACTATGATGGCACAGAGGCACAGCGTCTCCGGAAGGGTCACTATGATGGCACAGAGGCACAGTGTCTCCGGCAGGGTCACTATGATGGCACAGAGGCACAGCGTCTCAGGCAGGGTCACTATGATGGCACAGAAGCACAGCGTCTCAGGCAGGGTCACTATGATGGCACAGAGGCACAGCGTCTCAGGCAGGGTCACTATGATAGCACAGAGGCACAGCGGCTCTAGGCAGGGTCACTATGATTGCACAGAGGCACAGCGTCTCAGGCAGGGTCACTATGATGGCACAGAGGCACAGCGTCTCCGGCAGGGTCACTATGATGGCACAGAGGCACAGCGTCTCCGGCAGGGTCACTATGATGGCATAGAGGCACAGCGTCTCAGGCAGGGTCACTATGATGGCACAGAGGCACAGCGTCTCAGGCAGGCTCACTATGATGGCACAGAGGCACAGCGTCTCAGGCAGGGTCACTATGATGGCACAGAGGCACAGCGTCTCCTGGCAGGGTCACTATGATGGCACAGAGGCACAGCGTCTCCTGGCAGGGTCACTATGATGGCACAGAGGCACAGCGTCTCAGGCAGGGTCTCTATGATGGCACAGAGGCACAGGGTCTCCAGGCAGGGTCACTATGATGGCACAGAGGCACAGCGTGTCAGGCAGGGTCTCTATGATGGCACAGAGGCACAGGGTCTCCAGGAGGGTAACTATGATGGCACAGAGGGACAGCGTCTCCTGGCAGGGTCACTATGATGGCACAGTGTCTCAGGCAGGGTCACTATGATGGCACAGAGGCACAGCGTCTCAGGCAGGCTCACTATGATGGCACAGAGGCACAGCGTCTCACGCAGGGTCACTATGATGGCACAGAGGCACAGCGTCTCCAGGCAGGGTCACTATGATGGCACAGAGGCACAGCGTCTCAGGCAGGGTCACTATGATGGCACAGAGGCACAGCACCTCAGGCAGGGTCACTATGATGGCACAGAGGCACAGCGTCTCAGGCAGGGTCATTATGATGGCACAGAGGCACAGCGTGTCTAGGCAGGGTCACTATGATGGCACAGAGGCACAGCGTCTCAGGCAGGGTCTCTATGATGGCACAGAGGCACAGGGTCTCCAGGCAGGGTCACTGTGATGGCACAGAGGCAGAGCGTCTCCAGGCAGGGTCACTATGATGGCACAGAGGGACAGCGTCTCCTGGCAGGGTCACTATGATGGCACAGTGTCTCAGGCAGGGTCACTATGATGGCACAGAGGCACAGTGTCTCAGGCAGGGTCACTATGACGGCACAGAGGCACAGCGTCTCCTGGCAGGGTCACTATGACGGCACAGAGGCACAGCGTCTCAGGCAGGGTCACTATGATGGCACAGAGGCACAGCGTCTCCTGGCAGGGTCACTATGATGGCACAGAGGCACAGCGTCTCAGGCAGGGACACTATGATGACACAGAGGCACAGCGTCTCAGGCAAGGTCACTATGATGTCACAGAGGCACAGCGTATCCAGGCAGGGTCACTATGATGGCACAGAGGCACAGCGTCTCCAGGCAGGGTCACTATGATGGCACAGAGGCACAGCGTCTCAGGCAGGGTCACTATGATGGCACAGAGGCACAGCACCTCAGGCAGGGTCACTATGATGGCACAGAGGCACAGTGTCTAAGGCAGGGTCACTATGATGGCACAGAGGCACAGCGTCTCAGGCAGGGTCTCTATGATGGCACAGAGGCACAGCGTCTCCAGGCAGGGTCACTATGATGGCACAGAGGGACAGCGTCTCCTGGCATGGTCACTATGATGGCACAGTGTCTCAGGCAGGGTCACTATGATGACACAGAGGCACAGCATCTCAGGCAGGGTAACTATGATGGCACAGAGGTACAGCGTCTCAGGCAGGGTCACTATGATGGCACAGAGGCACAGCGCCTCCTGGCAGGGTCACTATGATTGCACAGAGGGACAGCGTCTCCTGGCATGGTCACTATGATGGCACAGTGTCTCAGGCAGGGTCACTATGATGACACAGAGGCACAGCATCTCAGGCAGGGTAACTATGATGGCACAGAGGTACAGCGTCTCAGGCAGGGTCACTATGATGGCACAGAGGCACAGCGTCTCAGGCAGGGTCACTATGATGGCACAGAGGGACAGCGTCTCCTGGCAGGGTCACTATGATGGCACAGTGTCTCAGCCAGGGTCACTATGATGACACAGAGGCACAGCATCTCAGGCAGGGTAACTATGATGGCACAGAGGTACAGCGTCTCAGGCAGGGTCACTATGATGGCACAGAGGAACAGCGTCTCCTGGCAGGGTCACTATGATGGCACAGAGGCACAGCGTCTCAGGCAGGGTCACTATGATGGCACAGAGGCACAGCGTCTCCGGCAGGGTCACTAAGATGTCACAGAGGCACAGCGTCTCCGGCAGGGTCACTATGATGGCACAGAGGCACAGCGTCTCAGGCAGGGTCACTATGATGACACAGAGGCACAGCGACTCAGGCAAGGTCACTATGATGTCACAGAGGCACAGCGTCTCACGCAGGGTCACTATGATGGCACAGAGGCACAGCGTCTCCAGGCAGGGTCACTATGATGGCACAGAGGCACAGCGTCTCAGGCAGGGTCACTATGATGGCACAGAGGCACAGCACCTCAGGCAGGGTCACTATGATGGCACAGAGGCACAGGGTCTCCAGGCAGGGTCACTATGATGGCACAGAGGCAGAGCGTCTCCAGGCAGGGTCACTATGATGGCACAGAGGGACAGCGTCTCCTGGCAGGGTCACTATGATGGCACAGTGTCTCAGGCAGGGTCACTATGATGGCACAGAGGCACAGCGTCTCCTGGCAGGGTCACTATGACGGCACAGAGGCACAGCGTCTCAGGCAGGGTCACTATGATGGCACAGAGGCACAGCGTCTCCTGCCAGGGTCACTATGATGGCACAGAGGCACAGCGTCTCCGGCAGGGTCACTATGATGACACAGAGGCACAGCGTCTCAGGCAAGGTCACTATGATGTCACAGAGGCACAGCGTCTCACGCAGGGTCACTATGATGGCACAGAGGCACAGCGTCTCCAGGCAGGGTCACTATGATGGCACAGAGGCACAGCGTGTCAGGCAGGGTCACTATGATGGCACAGAGGCACAGCGTCTCAGGCAGGGTCTCTATGATGGCACAGAGGCACAGCGTCTCCAGGCAGGGTCACTATGATGGCACAGAGGGACAGCGTCTCCTGGCATGGTCACTATGATGGCACAGTGTCTCAGGCAGGGTCACTATGATGACACAGAGATACAGCGTCTCCTGGCAGGGTCACTATAATGGCAGAGCGTCTCCGGCAGGGTCACTATGATGGCACAGAGGCACAGCGTCTCCGGCAGGGTCACTATGATGGCACAGAGGCACAGCGTCTCCAGGCAGGGTCACTATGATGGCACAGATCTCAGGCAGGGTCACTATGATGGCACAGAGGCACAGCTTCTCAGGCATGGTCACTGTGGTGGCACAGAGGCACAGCGTCTCAGGCAGGGTCACTATGATGGCACAGAGGTAAAGCGTCTCAGGCAGGGTCACTATGATGGCACAGAGGCACAGCCTCTCAGGCAGGGTCACTATGATGGCACAGAGGCAAAGCGTCTCCTGGCAGGGTCACTATGATGGCAGAGCGTCGCCGGCAGGGTCACTATGATGGCACAGAGGCACAGCCTCTCAGGCAGGGTCATTATGATGGCACAGAGGCACAGCGTCTCTAGGCAGGGTCACTATGATGGCACAGAGGCACAGCGTCTCAGGCAGGGTCACTATGATGGCACAGAGGGACAGCGTCTCCTGGCAGGGTCACTATGATGGCACAGAGGCACAGAGTCTCAGGCAGGGTCACTATGATGGCACAGAGGCACAGCATCTCAGGCAGGGTCACTATAATGGCACAGAGGCACAGTGTCTCCAGGCAGGGTCACTATGATGGCAGAGCGTCTCAGGCAGGGTCACTATGATAGCACAGAGGCACAGCGTCTCAGGCAGGGTCACTATGATAGCACAGAGGCACAGCATCTCAGGCAGGGTCACTATAATGGCACAGAGGCACAGTGTCTCCAGGCAGGGTCACTATGATGGCAGAGCGTCTCAGGCAGGGTCACTATGATAGCACAGAGGCACAGTGTCTCCAGGCAGGGTCACTATGATCGCAGAGCGTCTCAGGCAGAGTCACTATGATAGCACAGAGGCACAGCGTCTCAGGCAGGGTCACTATGATGGCACAGAGGCACAGTGTCTCAGGCAGGGTCACTATGATGGCACAGAGGCACAGCGTCTCCGGCAGGGTCACTATGATGGCACAGCGGCACAGCGTCTGCAGGCAGGGTCACTATGATGGCACAGCGGCACAGCGTATCCAGGCAGGGTCACTATGATGGCACAGAGGCACAGCGTCTCCAGGCAGGGTCACTATGATGGCACAGAGGCACAGTGTCTCAGGCAGGGTCAATATGATGGCACAGAGGCACAGCAACTCAGGCAGGGTCACTATGATGGCACAGAGGCACAGCGTCTCCGGCAGGGTCACTATGATGGCACAGAGGCACAGCGTCTAAGGCAGGGTCACTATGATGGCACAGAGGCATAGCGTCTCCAGGCAGGGTCACTATGATGGCACAGAGGCACAGCGTCTCAGGCAGGGTCACTATGATGGCACAGAGGCACAGCGTCTCAGGCAGGGTCACTATGATGGCACAGAGGCACAGCGGCTCTAGTCAGGGTCACTATGATTGCACAGAGGCACAGTGTCTCAGGCAGGGTCACTATGATGACACAGAGGCACAGCGTCTCAGGCAAGGTCACTATGATGTCACAGAGGCACAGCATCTCACGCAGAGTCACTATGATGGCACAGAGGCACAGCGTCTCAGGCAGGGTCACTATGATGGCACAGAGGCACAGCACCTCAGGCAGGGTCACTATGATGTCACAGAGGCACAGCGTCTCAGGCAGGGTCACTATGATGGCACAGAGGCAGAGCGTCTCAGGCAGGGTCACTATGATGGCACAGAGGCACAGCGTCTCCGGCAGGGTCACTATGATGGCACAGAGGCACAGAGTCTCCAGGCAGGGTCACTATGATGGCACAGAGGGACAGCGTCTCCTGGCAGGTTCACTATGATGGCACAGTGGCTCAGGCACGGTCACTATGATGACACAGAGGCACAGCATCTCAGGCAGGGTAACTATGATGGCACAGAGGCACAGCGTCTCAGGCAGGGTCACTATGATGGCACAGAGGCACAGCGTCTCCTGGCAGGGTCACTATGATGGCAGAGCGTCTCCGGTAGGGTCACTATGATGCCACAGAGGCACAGCGTCTTAGGCAGGGTCACTATGATGGCACAGAGGCACAGCGTCTCAGGCAGGGTCACTATGATGACACAGAGGCACAGCGTCTCCAGGCAGGGTCACTATGATGGCGCTGCGTCTCCGGCAGGGTCACTATGATGGCACAGAGGCACAGCTTCTCAGGCATGGTCACTATGGTGGCACAGAGGCACAGCGTCTCAGGCAGGGTCACTATGATGGCACAGAGGCACAGCGTCTCAGGCAGGGTCACTATGATGGCACAGAGGCACAGTGTCTCAGGCAGGGTCACTATGATGGCACAGAGGCACAGCGTCTCAGGCAGGGTCACTATGATGGCACAGAGGCACAGCGTCTCAGGCAGGGTCACTATGATGGCACAGATTGACAGCGTCTCAGGCAGGGTCAGTATGATGGCACAGAGGCACAGCGTCTCCGGCAGGGTCACTATGATGGCACAGCGGCACAGCGTATCCAGGCAGGGTCACTATGATGGCACAGAGGCACAGCGTCTCCAGGCAGGGTCACTATGATGGCACAGAGGCACAGCGTCTCAGGCAGGGTCAATATGATGGCACAGAGGCACAGCAACTCAGGCAGGGTCACTATGATGGCACAGAGGCACAGCGTCTCACGCAGGGTCACTATGATGGCACAGAGGCACAGCGTCTCCAGGCAGGGTCACTATGATGGCACAGAGGCACAGCGTCTCAGGCAGGGTCACCATGATGGCACAGAGGCACAGCGTCTCCAGGCAGGGTCACTATGATGGCACAGAGGCACAGCGTCTCAGGCAGGGTCACTATGATGGCACAGAGGCACAGCACCTCAGGCAGGGTCACTATGATGGCACAGAGGCACAGCGTCTCCTGGCAGGGTCACTATGATGGCAGAGCGTCTCCGGCAGGGTCACTATGATGGCACAGAGGCACAACGTCTTAGGCAGGGTCACTATGATGGCACAGAGGCACAGCGTCTCAGGCAGGGTCACTACGATGGCACAGAGGCACAGCGTCTCAGGCAGGGTCACTATGATGGCACAGAGGCACAGCGTCTCCAGGCAGGGTCACTATGATGGCACAGCATCTCAGGCAGGGTCACTATGATAGCACAGAGGCACAGCTTCTCAGGCATGGTCACTATGGTGGCACAGAGGCACAGCGTCTCAGGCAGGGTCACTATGATGGCACAGAGGCACAGCGTCTCCGGCAGGGTCACTATGATGGCACAGAGGCACGGTGTCTCAGGCAGGGTCACTATGATGGCACAGAGGCACAGCCTCTCAGGCAGGGTCACTATGGTGGCACAGAGGCACAGCATCTCAGGCAGGGTCACTATGATGGCACAGAGGTACAGCGTCTCCGGCAGGGTCACTATGATGGCACAGAGGCACAGCGTCTCAGGCAGGGTCACTATGATGGCACAGAGGCACAGCGTCTCCAGGCAGGGTCACTATGATGGCACAGCATCTGTAGGCAGGGCCACTATGATGGCACAGAGGCACAGCGTCTCCGGCAGGGTCACTATGATGGCACAGAGGCACAGCGTCTCAGGCAGGGTCACTATGATGACACAGAGGCACAGCGTCTCAGGCAAGGTCACTATGATGTCACAGAGGAACAGCGTCTCACGCAGGGTCACTATGATGGCACAGAGGCACAGCGTCTCCAGGCAGGGTCACTATGATGGCACAGAGGCACAGCGTCTCAGGCAGGGTCACTATGATGGCACAGAGGCACAGCGTCTCAGGCAGGGTCACTATGATGGCACAGAGGCACAGCGTCTCCAGGCAGGGTCACTATGATGGCACAGCGTCTCAGGCAGGGTCACTATGATAGCACAGAGGCACAGCGTCTCAGGCAGGGTCACTATGATGGCACAGAGGCACAGTGTCTCCAGGCAGGGTCACTATGATGGCAGAGCGTCTCAGGCAGGGTCACTATGACGGCACAGAGGCACAGCGTCTCAGGCAGGGTCACTATGATGGCACAGATTGACAGCGTCTCAGGCAGGGTCAGTATGATGGCACAGAGGCACAGCGTCTCCGGCAGGGTCACTATGATGGCACAGCGGCACAGCGTCTGCAGGCAGGGTCACTATGATGGCACAGAGGCACAGCGTCTCCACGCAGGGTCACTATGATGGCACAGAGGCACAGCAACTCAGGCAGGGTCACTATGATGGCACAGAGGCACAGCGTCTCTGGCAGGGTCACTATGATGGCACAGAGGCACAGCACCTCAGGCAGGGTCACTATGATGGCACAGAGGCACAGCTTCTCAGGCATGGTCACTATGGTGGCACAGAGGCACAGCGTCTCAGGCAGGGTCACTATGATGGCACAGAGGCACAGCGTCTCAGGCAGGGTCACTATGATGGCACAGAGGCACAGCGTCTCCTGGCAGGGTCACTATGATGGCAGAGCGTCGCCGGCAGAGTCACTATGATGGCACAGAGGCACAGCGTCTCCAGGCAGGGTCAGTATGATGGCACAGAGGCACAGCGTCTCCAGGCAGGGTCACTATGATGGCACAGAGGCACAGCGTATCCAGGCAGGGTCACTGTGATGGCAGAGCGTCGCCGGCAGGGTCACTATGATGGCACAGAGGCACAGCGTCTCAGGCAGGGTCATTATGATGGCACAGAGGCACAGCGTCTCTAGGCAGGGTCACTATGATGGCACAGAGGCACAGCGTCTCAGGCAGGCTCACTATGATGGCACAGAGGCACAGCGTCTCTAGGCAGCATCACTATGATGGCACAGAGGCACAGCGTCTCAGGCAGGGTCACTATGATGGCACAGATTGACAGCGTCTCAGGCAGGGTCAGTATGATGGCACAGAGGCACAGCGTCTCCGGCAGGGTCACTATGATGGCACAGAGGTACAGCGTCTCCGGCAGGGTCACTATGATGGCACAGAGGCACAGCGTCTCAGGCAGGGTCACTATGATGGCACAGAGGCACAGCGTCTCCAGGCAGGGTCACTATGATGGCACAGCATCTGTAGGCAGGGCCACTATGATGGCACAGAGGCACAGCGTCTCCGGCAGGGTCACTATGATGGCACAGAGGCACAGCGTCTCAGGCAGGGTCACTATGATGACACAGAGGCACAGCGTCTCAGGCAAGGTCACTATGATGTCACAGAGGAACAGCGTCTCACGCAGGGTCACTATGATGGCACAGAGGCACAGCGTCTCCAGGCAGGGTCACTATGATGGCACAGAGGCACAGCGTCTCAGGCAGGGTCACTATGATGGCACAGAGGCACAGCGTCTCCAGGCAGGGTCACTATGATGGCACAGCGTCTCAGGCAGGGTCACTATGATAGCACAGAGGCACAGCGTCTCAGGCAGGGTCACTATGATGGCACAGAGGCACAGTGTCTCCAGGCAGGGTCACTATGATGGCACAGAGGCACAGCGTCTCCACGCAGGGTCACTATGATGGCACAGAGGCACAGCGTCTCCAGGCAGGGTCACTATGATGGCACAGAGGCACAGCGTCTCCGGCAGGGTCACTATGATGGCACAGAGGCACAGCACCTCAGGCAGGGTCACTATGATGGCACAGAGGCACAGCTTCTCAGGCATGGTCACTATGGTGGCACAGAGGCACAGCGTCTCAGGCAGGGTCACTATGATGGCACAGAGGTACAGCGTCTCAGGCAGGGTCACTATGATGGCACAGAGGCACAGCGTCTCCGGCAGGGTCACTATGATGGCACAGAGGCACAGCGTCTCCTGGCAGGGTCACTATGATGGCAGAGCGGCGCCGGCAGGGTCACTATGATGGCACAGAGGCACAGCGTCTCAGGCAGGGTCATTATGATGGCACAGAGGCACAGCGTCTCTAGGCAGGGTCACTATGATGGCACAGAGGCACAGCGTCTCAGGCAGGCTCACTATGATGGCACAGAGGCACAGCGTCTCTAGGCAGGGTCACTATGATGGCACAGAGGCACAGCGTCTCAGGCAGGGTCACTATGATGGCACAGATTGACAGCGTCTCAGGCAGGGTCAGTATGATGGCACAGAGGCACAGCGTCTCCGGCAGGGTCACTATGATGGCACAGAGGCACAGCGTATCCAGGCAGGGTCACTATGATGGCACAGAGGCACAGTGTCTCCAGGCAGGGTCACTATGATGGCAGAGCGTCTCAGGCAGGGTCACTATGATAGCACAGAGGGACAGCGTCTCCTGGCAGGGTCACTATGATGGCACAGAGGCACAGCGTCTCCAAGCAGGGTCACTATGATGGCAGAGCGTCTCAGGCAGGGTCACTATGATAGCACAGAGGGACAGCGTCTCCTGGCAGGGTCACTATGATGGCACAGAGGCACAGCGTCTCCAGGCAGGGTCACTATGATGGCACAGAGGCACAGCGTCTCAGGCAGGGTCAATATGATGGCACAGAGGCACAGCAACTCAGGCAGGGTCACTATGATGGCACAGAGGCACAGGGTCTCCGGCAGGGTCACTATGATGGCACAGAGGCACAGCGTCTCAGGCAGGGTCACTATGATGACACAGAGGCACAGCGTCTCCGGCAGGGTCACTATGGTGGCACAGAGGCACAGCGTCTCAGGCAAGGTCACTATGATGTCACAGAGGAACAGCGTCTCACGCAGGGTCACTATGATGGCACAGAGGCACAGCGTCTCCAGGCAGGGTCACTATGATGGCACAGAGGCACAGCGTCTCAGGCAGGGTCACTATGATGGCACAGAGGCACAGCGTCTCAGTCAGGGTCACTATGATGGCACAGAGGCACAGCGTCTCCAGGCAGGGTCACTATGATGGCACAGCGTCTCAGGCAGGGTCACTATGATAGCACAGAGGCACAGCGTCTCAGGCAGGGTCACTATGATGGCACAGAGGCACAGTGTCTCCAGGCAGGGTCACTATGATGGCAGAGCGTCTCAGGCAGGGTCACTATGACGGCACAGAGGCACAGCGTCTCAGGCAGGGTCACTATGATGGCACAGATTGACAGCGTCTCAGGCAGGGTCAATATGATGGCACAGAGGCACAGCAACTCAGGCAGGGTCACTATGATGGCACAGAGGCACAGCGTCTCCGGCAGGGTCACTATGATGGCACAGAGGCACAGCGTCTAAGGCAGGGTCACTATGATGGCACAGAGGCATAGCGTCTCCAGGCAGGGTCACTATGATGGCACAGAGGCACAGCGTCTCAGGCAGGGTCACTATGATGGCACAGAGGCACAGCGTCTCAGGCAGGGTCACTATGATGGCACAGAGGCACAGCGGCTCTAGTCAGGGTCACTATGATTGCACAGAGGCACAGTGTCTCAGGCAGGGTCACTATGATGACACAGAGGCACAGCGTCTCAGGCAAGGTCACTATGATGTCACAGAGGCACAGCATCTCACGCAGAGTCACTATGATGGCACAGAGGCACAGCGTCTCAGGCAGGGTCACTATGATGGCACAGAGGCACAGCACCTCAGGCAGGGTCACTATGATGTCACAGAGGCACAGCGTCTCAGGCAGGGTCACTATGATGGCACAGAGGCAGAGCGTCTCAGGCAGGGTCACTATGATGGCACAGAGGCACAGCGTCTCCGGCAGGGTCACTATGATGGCACAGAGGCACAGAGTCTCCAGGCAGGGTCACTATGATGGCACAGAGGGACAGCGTCTCCTGGCAGGTTCACTATGATGGCACAGTGGCTCAGGCACGGTCACTATGATGACACAGAGGCACAGCATCTCAGGCAGGGTAACTATGATGGCACAGAGGCACAGCGTCTCAGGCAGGGTCACTATGATGGCACAGAGGCACAGCGTCTCCTGGCAGGGTCACTATGATGGCAGAGCGTCTCCGGTAGGGTCACTATGATGCCACAGAGGCACAGCGTCTTAGGCAGGGTCACTATGATGGCACAGAGGCACAGCGTCTCAGGCAGGGTCACTATGATGACACAGAGGCACAGCGTCTCCAGGCAGGGTCACTATGATGGCGCTGCGTCTCCAGGCAGGGTCACTATGATGGCACAGAGGCACAGCTTCTCAGGCATGGTCACTATGGTGGCACAGAGGCACAGCGTCTCAGGCAGGGTCACTATGATGGCACAGAGGCACAGCGTCTCAGGCAGGGTCACTATGATGGCACAGAGGCACAGTGTCTCAGGCAGGGTCACTATGATGGCACAGAGGCACAGCGTCTCAGGCAGGGTCACTATGATGGCACAGAGGCACAGCGTCTCAGGCAGGGTCACTATGATGGCACAGATTGACAGCGTCTCAGGCAGGGTCAGTATGATGGCACAGAGGCACAGCGTCTCCGGCAGGGTCACTATGATGGCACAGCGGCACAGCGTATCCAGGCAGGGTCACTATGATGGCACAGAGGCACAGCGTCTCCAGGCAGGGTCACTATGATGGCACAGAGGCACAGCGTCTCAGGCAGGGTCAATATGATGGCACAGAGGCACAGCAACTCAGGCAGGGTCACTATGATGGCACAGAGGCACAGCGTCTCACGCAGGGTCACTATGATGGCACAGAGGCACAGCGTCTCCAGGCAGGGTCACTATGATGGCACAGAGGCACAGCGTCTCAGGCAGGGTCACCATGATGGCACAGAGGCACAGCGTCTCCAGGCAGGGTCACTATGATGGCACAGAGGCACAGCGTCTCAGGCAGGGTCACTATGATGGCACAGAGGCACAGCACCTCAGGCAGGGTCACTATGATGGCACAGAGGCACAGCGTCTCCTGGCAGGGTCACTATGATGGCAGAGCGTCTCCGGCAGGGTCACTATGATGGCACAGAGGCACAACGTCTTAGGCAGGGTCACTATGATGGCACAGAGGCACAGCGTCTCAGGCAGGGTCACTACGATGGCACAGAGGCACAGCGTCTCAGGCAGGGTCACTATGATGGCACAGAGGCACAGCGTCTCCAGGCAGGGTCACTATGATGGCACAGCATCTCAGGCAGGGTCACTATGATGGCACAGAGGCACAGCTTCTCAGGCATGGTCACTATGGTGGCACAGAGGCACAGCGTCTCAGGCAGGGTCACTATGATGGCACAGAGGCACAGCGTCTCCGGCAGGGTCACTATGATGGCACAGAGGCACGGTGTCTCAGGCAGGGTCACTATGATGGCACAGAGGCACAGCCTCTCAGGCAGGGTCACTATGGTGGCACAGAGGCACAGCATCTCAGGCAGGGTCACTATGATGGCACAGAGGTACAGCGTCTCCGGCAGGGTCACTATGATGGCACAGAGGCACAGCGTCTCAGGCAGGGTCACTATGATGGCACAGAGGCACAGCGTCTCCAGGCAGGGTCACTATGATGGCACAGCATCTGTAGGCAGGGCCACTATGATGGCACAGAGGCACAGCGTCTCCGGCAGGGTCACTATGATGGCACAGAGGCACAGCGTCTCAGGCAGGGTCACTATGATGACACAGAGGCACAGCGTCTCAGGCAAGGTCACTATGATGTCACAGAGGAACAGCGTCTCACGCAGGGTCACTATGATGGCACAGAGGCACAGCGTCTCCAGGCAGGGTCACTATGATGGCACAGAGGCACAGCGTCTCAGGCAGGGTCACTATGATGGCACAGAGGCACAGCGTCTCAGGCAGGGTCACTATGATGGCACAGAGGCACAGCGTCTCCAGGCAGGGTCACTATGATGGCACAGCGTCTCAGGCAGGGTCACTATGATAGCACAGAGGCACAGCGTCTCAGGCAGGGTCACTATGATGGCACAGAGGCACAGTGTCTCCAGGCAGGGTCACTATGATGGCAGAGCGTCTCAGGCAGGGTCACTATGACGGCACAGAGGCACAGCGTCTCAGGCAGGGTCACTATGATGGCACAGATTGACAGCGTCTCAGGCAGGGTCAGTATGATGGCACAGAGGCACAGCGTCTCCGGCAGGGTCACTATGATGGCACAGCGGCACAGCGTCTGCAGGCAGGGTCACTATGATGGCACAGAGGCACAGCGTCTCCACGCAGGGTCACTATGATGGCACAGAGGCACAGCAACTCAGGCAGGGTCACTATGATGGCACAGAGGCACAGCGTCTCTGGCAGGGTCACTATGATGGCACAGAGGCACAGCACCTCAGGCAGGGTCACTATGATGGCACAGAGGCACAGCTTCTCAGGCATGGTCACTATGGTGGCACAGAGGCACAGCGTCTCAGGCAGGGTCACTATGATGGCACAGAGGTACAGCGTCTCCGGCAGGGTCACTATGATGGCACAGAGGCACAGCGTCTCAGGCAGGGTCACTATGATGGCACAGAGGCACAGCGTCTCCTGGCAGGGTCACTATGATGGCAGAGCGTCGCCGGCAGAGTCACTATGATGGCACAGAGGCACAGCGTCTCCAGGCAGGGTCAGTATGATGGCACAGAGGCACAGCGTCTCCAGGCAGGGTCACTATGATGGCACAGAGGCACAGCGTATCCAGGCAGGGTCACTGTGATGGCAGAGCGTCGCCGGCAGGGTCACTATGATGGCACAGAGGCACAGCGTCTCAGGCAGGGTCATTATGATGGCACAGAGGCACAGCGTCTCTAGGCAGGGTCACTATGATGGCACAGAGGCACAGCGTCTCAGGCAGGCTCACTATGATGGCACAGAGGCACAGCGTCTCTAGGCAGGGTCACTATGATGGCACAGAGGCACAGCGTCTCAGGCAGGGTCACTATGATGGCACAGATTGACAGCGTCTCAGGCAGGGTCAGTATGATGGCACAGAGGCACAGCGTCTCCGGCAGGGTCACTATGATGGCACAGAGGTACAGCGTCTCCGGCAGGGTCACTATGATGGCACAGAGGCACAGCGTCTCAGGCAGGGTCACTATGATGGCACAGAGGCACAGCGTCTCCAGGCAGGGTCACTATGATGGCACAGCATCTGTAGGCAGGGCCACTATGATGGCACAGAGGCACAGCGTCTCCGGCAGGGTCACTATGATGGCACAGAGGCACAGCGTCTCAGGCAGGGTCACTATGATGACACAGAGGCACAGCGTCTCAGGCAAGGTCACTATGATGTCACAGAGGAACAGCGTCTCACGCAGGGTCACTATGATGGCACAGAGGCACAGCGTCTCCAGGCAGGGTCACTATGATGGCACAGAGGCACAGCGTCTCAGGCAGGGTCACTATGATGGCACAGAGGCACAGCGTCTCAGGCAGGGTCACTATGATGGCACAGAGGCACAGCGTCTCCAGGCAGGGTCACTATGATGGCACAGCGTCTCAGGCAGGGTCACTATGATAGCACAGAGGCACAGCGTCTCAGGCAGGGTCACTATGATGGCACAGAGGCACAGTGTCTCCAGGCAGGGTCACTATGATGGCACAGAGGCACAGCGTCTCCACGCAGGGTCACTATGATGGCACAGAGGCACAGCGTCTCCAGGCAGGGTCACTATGATGGCACAGAGGCACAGCGTCTCCGGCAGGGTCACTATGATGGCACAGAGGCACAGCACCTCAGGCAGGGTCACTATGATGGCACAGAGGCACAGCTTCTCAGGCATGGTCACTATGGTGGCACAGAGGCACAGCGTCTCAGGCAGGGTCACTATGATGGCACAGAGGTACAGCGTCTCAGGCAGGGTCACTATGATGGCACAGAGGCACAGCGTCTCCGGCAGGGTCACTATGATGGCACAGAGGCACAGCGTCTCCTGGCAGGGTCACTATGATGGCAGAGCGTCGCCGGCAGGGTCACTATGATGGCACAGAGGCACAGCGTCTCAGGCAGGGTCATTATGATGGCACAGAGGCACAGCGTCTCTAGGCAGGGTCACTATGATGGCACAGAGGCACAGCGTCTCAGGCAGGCTCACTATGATGGCACAGAGGCACAGCGTCTCTAGGCAGGGTCACTATGATGGCACAGAGGCACAGCGTCTCAGGCAGGGTCACTATGATGGCACAGATTGACAGCGTCTCAGGCAGGGTCAGTATGATGGCACAGAGGCACAGCGTCTCCGGCAGGGTCACTATGATGGCACAGAGGCACAGCGTATCCAGGCAGGGTCACTATGATGGCACAGAGGCACAGTGTCTCCAGGCAGGGTCACTATGATGGCAGAGCGTCTCAGGCAGGGTCACTATGATAGCACAGAGGGACAGCGTCTCCTGGCAGGGTCACTATGATGGCACAGAGGCACAGCGTCTCCAAGCAGGGTCACTATGATGGCAGAGCGTCTCAGGCAGGGTCACTATGATAGCACAGAGGGACAGCGTCTCCTGGCAGGGTCACTATGATGGCACAGAGGCACAGCGTCTCCAGGCAGGGTCACTATGATGGCACAGAGGCACAGCGTCTCAGGCAGGGTCAATATGATGGCACAGAGGCACAGCAACTCAGGCAGGGTCACTATGATGGCACAGAGGCACAGGGTCTCCGGCAGGGTCACTATGATGGCACAGAGGCACAGCGTCTCAGGCAGGGTCACTATGATGACACAGAGGCACAGCGTCTCCGGCAGGGTCACTATGGTGGCACAGAGGCACAGCGTCTCAGGCAAGGTCACTATGATGTCACAGAGGAACAGCGTCTCACGCAGGGTCACTATGATGGCACAGAGGCACAGCGTCTCCAGGCAGGGTCACTATGATGGCACAGAGGCACAGCGTCTCAGGCAGGGTCACTATGATGGCACAGAGGCACAGCGTCTCAGTCAGGGTCACTATGATGGCACAGAGGCACAGCGTCTCCAGGCAGGGTCACTATGATGGCACAGCGTCTCAGGCAGGGTCACTATGATAGCACAGAGGCACAGCGTCTCAGGCAGGGTCACTATGATGGCACAGAGGCACAGTGTCTCCAGGCAGGGTCACTATGATGGCAGAGCGTCTCAGGCAGGGTCACTATGACGGCACAGAGGCACAGCGTCTCAGGCAGGGTCACTATGATGGCACAGATTGACAGCGTCTCAGGCAGGGTCAGTATGATGGCACAGAGGCACAGCGTCTCCGGCAGGGTCACTATGATGGCACAGCGGCACAGCGTCTGCAGGCAGGGTCACTATGATGGCACAGAGGCACAGCGTCTCCACGCAGGGTCACTATGATGGCACAGAGGCACAGCAACTCAGGCAGGGTCACTATGATGGCACAGAGGCACAGCGTCTCCGGCAGGGTCACTATGATGGCACAGAGGCACAGCACCTCAGGCAGGGTCACTATGATGGCACAGAGGCACAGCTTCTCAGGCATGGTCACTATGGTGGCACAGAGGCACAGCGTCTCAGGCAGGGTCACTATGATGGCACAGAGGTACAGCGTCTCCGGCAGGGTCACTATGATGGCACAGAGGCACAGCGTCTCAGGCAGGGTCACTATGATGGCACAGAGGCACAGCGTCTCCTGGCAGGGTCACTATGATGGCAGAGCGTCGCCGGCACGGTCACTATGATGGCACAGAGGCACAGCGTCTCAGGCAGGGTCATTATGATGGCACAGAGGCACAGCGTCTCCAGGCAGGGTCACTATGATGGCACAGAGGCACAGCGTCTCCAGGCAGGGTCACTATGATGGCACAGAGGCACAGCGTCTCCAGGCAGGGTCACTATGATGGCACAGAGGCACAGCGTATCCAGGCAGGGTCACTATGATGGCACAGAGGCACAGTGTCTCCAGGCAGGGTCACTATGATGGCAGAGCGTCTCAGGCAGGGTCACTATGATAGCACAGAGGGACAGCGTCTCCTGGCAGGGTCACTATGATGGCACAGAGGCACAGCGTCTCCAGACAGGGTCACTATGATGGCACAGAGGCACAGCGTCTCAGGCAGGGTCAGTATGATGGCACAGAGGCACAGCGTCTCCGGCAGGGTCACTATGATGGCACAGAGTCACAGCGTCTCCAGGCAGGATCACTATGATGGCACAGAGGCACAGCGTCTCCAGGCAGGGTCACTATGATGGCACAGAGGCACAGCGTCTCCAGGCAGGGTCACTATGATGGCACAGAGGCACAGCGTATCCAGGCAGGGTCACTATGATGGCACAGAGGCACAGTGTCTCCAGGCAGGGTCACTATGATGGCACAGATTGACAGCGTCTCAGGCAGGGTCAGTATGATGGCACAGAGGCACAGCGTATCCAGGCAGGGTCACTATGATGGCACAGAGTCACAGCGTCTCCAGGCAGGATCACTATGATGGCACAGATTGACAGCGTCTCAGGCAGGGTCAGTATGATGGCACAGAGGCACAGCGTATCCAGGCAGGGTCACTATGATGGCACAGAGTCACAGCGTCTCCAGGCAGGATCACTATGATGGCACAGAGGCACAGCGTCTCCAGGCAGGGTCACTATGATGGCACAGAGGCACAGCGTCTCCAGGCAGGGTCACTATGATGGCACAGAGGCACAGCGTATCCAGGCAGGGTCACTATGATGGCACAGAGGCACAGTGTCTCCAGGCAGGGTCACTATGATGGCAGAGCGTCTCAGGCAGGGTCACTATGATAGCACAGAGGGACAGCGTCTCCTGGCAGGGTCACTATGATGGCACAGAGGCACAGCGTCTCCAGGCAGGGTCACTATGATGGCACAGAGGCACAGCGTCTCAGGCAGGGTCAATATGATGGCACAGAGGCACAGCAACTCAGGCAGGGTCACTATGATGGCACAGAGGCACAGCGTCTCAGGCAGGGTCACTATGATGGCACAGAGGCACAGCACCTCAGGCAGGGTCACTATGATGTCACAGAGGCACAGCGTCTCAGGCAGGGTCACTATGATGGCACAGAGGCACAGCGTCTCAGGCAGGGTCACTATGATGGCACAGAGGCACAGCACCTCAGGCAGGGTCACTATGATGGCACAGAGGCACAGCATCTCAGGCAGGGTAACTATGATGGCACAGAGGCACAGCGTCTCAGGCAGGGTCACTATGATGGCACAGAGGCACAGCGTCTCCTGGCAGGGTCACTATGATGGCAGAGCGTCTCCGGCAGGGTCACTATGATGGCACAGAGGCACAACGTCTTAGGCAGGGTCACTATGATGGCACAGAGGCACAGCGTCTCCAGGCAGGGTCACTATGATGGCACAGAGGCACAGCGTCTCAGGCAGGGTCACTACGATGGCACAGAGGCACAGCGTCTCAGGCAGGGTCACTATGATGGCACAGAGGCACAGCGTCTCCAGGCAGGGTCACTATGATGGCACAGCATCTCAGGCAGGGTCACTATGATGGCATAGAGGCACAGCTTCTCAGGCATGGTCACTATGGTGGCACAGAGGCACAGCGTCTCAGGCAGGGTCACTATGATGGCACAGAGGCACAGCGTCTCAGGCAGGGTCACTATGATGGCACAGAGGCACAGTGTCTCAGGCAGGGTCACTATGATGGCACAGAGGCACAGCCTCTCAGGCAGGGTCACTATGGTGGCACAGAGGCACAGCATCTCAGGCAGGGTCACTATGATGGCACAGAGGTACAGCGTCTCCGGCAGGGTCACTATGATGGCACAGAGGCACAGCGTCTCAGGCAGGGTCACTATGATTACACAGAGGCACAGCGTCTCCAGGCAGGGTCACTATGATGGCACAGCATCTGTAGGCAGGGCCACTATGATGGCACAGAGGCACAGCGTCTCAGGCAGGGTCACTATGATGGCACAGAGGCACAGCGTCTCCAGGCAGGGTCACTATGATGGCACAGAGGCACAGCGTCTCAGGCAGGGTCACTATGATGGCACAGAGGCACAGCGTCTCAGGCAGGGTCATTATGATGGCACAGAGGCACAGCGTCTCTAGGCAGGGTCACTATGATGGCACAGAGGCACAGCGTCTCAGGCAGGGTCACTATGATGGCACAGAGGCACAGCGTCTCAGGCAGGGTCACTATGATGGCACAGAGGCACAGCGTCTCCAGGCAGGGTCACTATGATGGCACAGCGTCTCAGGCAGGGTCACTATGATAGCACAGAGGCACAGCGTCTCAGGCAGGGTCACTATGATGGCACAGAGGCACAGTGTCTCCAGGCAGGGTCACTATGATGGCAGAGCGTCTCAGGCAGGGTCACTATGACGGCACAGCGGCACAGCGTCTGCAGGCAGGGTCACTATGATGGCACAGAGGCACAGCGTCTCCACGCAGGGTCACTATGATGGCACAGAGGCACAGCAACTCAGGCAGGGTCACTATGATGGCACAGAGGCACAGCGTCTCCGGCAGGGTCACTATGATGGCACAGAGGCACAGCACCTCAGGCAGGGTCACTATGATGGCACAGAGGCACAGCGTCTCAGGCAGGGTCACTATGATGTCACAGAGGCACAGCTTCTCAGGCATGGTCAATATGGTGGCACAGAGGCACAGCGTCTCAGGCAGGGTCACTATGATGGCACAGAGGTACAGCGTCTCCGGCAGGGTCACTATGATGGCACAGAGGCACAGCGTCTCAGGCAGGGTCACTATGATGGCACAGAGGCACAGCGTCTCCTGGCAGGGTCACTATGATGGCAGAGCGTCGCCGGCAGGGTCACTATGATGGCACAGAGGCACAGCGTCTCAGGCAGGGTCATTATGATGGCACAGAGGCACAGCGTCTCTAGGCAGGGTCACTATGATGGCACAGAGGCACAGCGTCTCAGGCAGGGTCACTATGATGGCACAGAGGCGCAGCGTCTCTAGGCAGGGTCACTATGATGGCACAGAGGCACAGCGTCTCAGGCAGGGTCACTATGATGGCACAGATTGACAGCGTCTCAGGCAGGGTCAGTATGATGGCACAGAGGCACAGCGTCTCCGGCAGGGTCACTATGATGGCACAGAGGCACAGCGTATCCAGGCAGGGTCACTATGATGGCACAGAGGCACAGCGTCTCCAGGCAGGGTCACTATGATGGCACAGAGGCACAGCGTCTCCAGGCAGGGTCACTATGATGGCACAGAGGCACAGCGTCTCCAGGCAGGGTCACTATGATGGCACAGAGGCACAGCGTATCCAGGCAGGGTCACTATGATGGCACAGAGGCACACTGTCTCCAGGCAGGGTCACTATGATGGCAGAGCGTCTCAGGCAGGGTCACTATGATAGCACAGAGGGACAGCGTCTCCTGGCAGGGTCACTATGATGGCACAGAGGCACAGCGTCTCCAGGCAGGGTCACTATGATGGCACAGAGGCACAGCAACTCAGGCAGGGTCACTATGATGGCACAGAGGCACAGCGTCTCCGGCAGGGTCACTATGATGGCACAGAGGCACAGCGTCTCCAGGCAGGGTCACTATGATGGCACAGAGGCACAGCGTCTCCAGGCAGGGTCACTATGATGGCACAGAGGCACAGCTTCTCAGGCAGGGTCACTATGATGGCACAGAGGCACAGCGTCTAAGGCAGGGTCACTATGATGGCACAGAGGCACAGCGTCTCAGGCAGGCTCACTATGATGGCACAGAGGCACAGCGTCTCAGGCAGGGTCACTATGATGGCACAGAGGCACAGCACCTCAGGCAGGGTCACTATGATGGCACAGAGGCACAGCGTCTCAGGCAGGGTCACTATGATGGCACAGAGGCACAGCGTCTCAGGCAGGGTCATTATGATGGCACAGAGGCACAGCGTCTCTAGGCAGGGTCACTATGATGGCACAGAGGCACAGGGTCTCAGGCAGGGTCACTATGATGGCACAGAGGCACAGCGTCTCTAGGCAAGGTCACTATGATGGCACAGAGGCACAGAGTCTCCAGGCAGGGTCACTATGATGGCACAGAGGCACAGCGTCTCAGGCTGGGTCACTATGATGGCACAGCGTCTCCGGCAGGGTCACTATGATGGCACAGCGGCACAGCGTCTGCAGGCAGGGTCACTATGATTGCACAGCGTCTCAGGCAGGGTCACTATGATGGCACAGAGGCACAGTGTCTCAGACAGGGTCACTATGATGGCACAGAGGCACAGCGTCTCAGGCAGGGTCACTATGATGGCGGAGAGGCACAGCGTCTCAGGTAGGGTCACTATGATTGCGCTGAGGCACAGCGTCTCAGGCAGGGTCTCTATGATGGCGCAGAGGCACAGCGTATCCAGGCAGGGTCACTATGATGGCAGAGAGGCAGAGCGTCTCAGGCAGGGTCACTATGATGGCACAGAGGCACAGCATCTCTAGGCAGGGTCACTATGATGGCACAGAGGCACAGCATCTCTAGGCAGGGTCACTATGATGGCACAGAGGCACAGCGTCTCCAGGCAGGGTCACTATGATGGCACAGAGGCACAGCGTCTCAGGCAGGGTCACTATGATGGCACAGAGGCACAGCATCTCCAGGCAGGGTCACTATGATGGCACAGAGGCACAGCGTCTCAGGCAGGGTCACTATGATGGCACAGAGGCACAGCGTCTCAGGCAGGGTCACTATGATGGCACAGCGTCTCAGGCAGAGTCACTATGGTGGCACAGAGGCACAGCGTCTCCAGGCAGGGTCACTATGATGGCACAGAAGCACAGCGTCTCCAGGCAGGGTCACTATGATGGCACAGAGGCACAGCGTCTCAGGCAGGGTCACTATGATGGCACAGAGGCACAGCGTTTCCAGGCAGGGTCACTATGATGGCACAGAGGCACAGCGTCTCAGGCAGGGTCACTATGATGGCACAGAGGCACAGCGTGTCAGGCAGGGTCACTATGATGGCACAGAGGCACAGCGTCTCCAGGCACGGTCTCTATGATGGCACAGAGACACAGCGTCTCAGGCAGGGTCACTATGATGGCACAGAGGCACAGCGTCTCAGGCAGGGTCACTATGATGGCACAGAGGCACAGCGTCTCCGGCAGGTCCACTATGATGGCACAGAGGCACAGCGTCTCCGTCAGGGTCACTATGATGGCACAAAGGCACAGCGTCTCAGGCAGGGTCACTATGATGGCACAGAGGCACAGCGTCTCAGGCAGGGTCACTATGATGGCACAGAGGCACCGCGTGTCTAGGCAGGGTCACTATGATGGCACAGAGGCACAGCGTCTCAGGAAGGGTCACTATGATGGCACAGAGGCACAGCGTCTCCTGGCAGGGTCACTATGATGGCACAGAGGCAGAGCGTCTCAGGCAGGGTCATTATGATGGCACAGAGGCACAGCGTCTCAGGCAGGGTCACTATGATGGCACAAAGGCACAGCGTCTCAGGCAGGGTCACTATGATGGCACAGAGGCACAGTGTCTCAGGCAGGGTCACTATGATGGCATAGAGGTACAGCATCTCCAGGCAGGGTCACTATGATGGCACAGAGGCACAGCGTCTCAGGCAGGGTCACTATGATGGCACAGGGGCACAGCGTCTCAGGCAGAGTCACTATGATGGCACAGCGTCTCAGGCAGAGTCACTATGATGGCACAGAGGCACAGCGTCTCAGGCAGAGTCACTATGATGGCACAGAGGCACAGCATCTCAGGCAGGGTCACTATGATGGCACAGAGGCACAGCGTCTCCAGGCAGGGTCACTATGATGGCACAGAGGCACAGCGTCTCCGGCAGGTCCACTATGATGGCACAGAGGCACAGGATCTCAGGCAGGGTCACTATCATGGCACAGAGGCACAGCGTCTCAGGCAGGGTCACTATGTGGCACAGAGGAACAGCGTCTCAGGCAGGGTCACTATGATGACACAGAGGCACAGCATCTCAGGCAGGGTCACTATGATCGCACAGAGGCACAGCGTCTCCAGGCAGGGTCACTATGACGGCACAGAGGCACAGCGTCTCTGGCAGGGTCACTATGATGGCACAGAGGCACAGCGTCTCCAGGCAGGGTTACTATGATGGCACAGAGGCACAGCGTCTCAGGCAGGGTCACTATGACGGCACAGATGCAAAGCGTCTCAGGCAGGGTCACTATGATGGCACAGATGCACAGCGTCTCAGGCAGGGTCACTATGATGGCACAGAGGCACAGCGTCTCCGGCAGGGTCACTATGATGGCACAGAGGCACAGCGTCTCCGGCAGGGTCACTATGATGGCACAGAGGCACAGCGTCTCCAGGCAGGGTCACTATGATGGCACAGATGCAAAGCGTCTCAGGCAGGGTCACTATGATGGCACAGAGGCACAGCGTCTCAGACAGGGTCACTATGATGGCACAGAGGCACAGCGTCTTAGGCAGGGTCACTATGATGGCACAGGGGCACAGGGTCTCAGGCAGGGTCACTATGATGGCACAGAGGCACAGCGTCTCCGGCAGGGTCACTATGACGGCACAGAGGCACAGCGTCTCCGGCAGGGTCACGATGGTGGCACAGAGGCACAGCGTCTCCGGCAGGGTCACTATGATGGCACAGAAGCACAGCGTCTCAGGCAGGGTCACTATTATGGCACAGAGGCACAGCGTCTCCGGTCGGGTCACTATGATGTCACAGAGGAACAGCGTCTCCGTCAGGGTCACTATGATGGCACAGAGGCACAGCGTCTCCAGGCAGGGTCACTATGATGGCACAGCATCTGTAGGCAGGGTCACTATGATGGCACAGAGGCACAGCGTCTCAGGCAGGGTCACTATGATGGCACAGAGGCACAGCATCTCAGGCAGGGTCATTATGATGGCACAGAGGCACAGCGTCTCTAGGCAGGGTCACTATGATGGCACAGAGGCACAGCGTCTCAGGCAGGGTCACTATGATGGCACAGAGGCACAGCGTCTCCAGGCAGGGTCACTATGATGGCACAGAGGCACAGAGTCTCCAGGCAGGGTCACTATGATGGCACAGAGGCACAGCGTCTCAGGCAGGGTCACTATGATGGCACAGAGGCACAGCGTCTCAGGCTGGGTCACTATGATGGCACAGAGGCACAGCATCTCAGGCAGGGTCACTATGATCGCACAGAGGCACAGCGTCTCCAGGCAGGGTCACTATGATGGCACAGAGGCACAGCGTCTCTGGCAGGGTCACTATGATGGCACAGAGGCACAGCGTCTCCAGGCAGGGTTACTATGATGGCACAGAGGCACAGAGTCTCCAGGCAGGGTCACTATGATGGCACAGAGGCACAGAGTCTCCAGGCAGGGTCACTATGATGGCACAGAGGCACAGCGTCTCAGGCAGGGTCACTATGATGGCACAGAGGCACAGCGTCTCAGGCTGGGTCACTATGATGGCACAGAGGCACAGCATCTCAGGCAGGGTCACTATGATCGCACAGAGGCACAGCGTCTCCAGGCAGGGTCACTATGATGGCACAGAGGCACAGCGTCTCCGGCAGGGTCACTATGATGGCACAGAGGCACAGCGTCTCCAGGCAGGGTCACTATGATGGCACAGATGCAAAGCGTCTCAGGCAGGGTCACTATGATGGCACAGAGGCACAGCGTCTCAGACAGGGTCACTATGATGGCACAGAGGCACAGCGTCTTAGGCAGGGTCACTATGATGGCACAGGGGCACAGGGTCTCAGGCAGGGTCACTATGATGGCACAGAGGCACAGCGTCTCCGGCAGGGTCACTATGAAGGCACAGAGGCACAGCGTCTCCGGCAGGGTCACTATGGTGGCACAGAGGCACAGCGTCTCCGGCAGGGTCACTATGATGGCACAGAGGCACAGCGTCTCAGGCAGGGTCAATATGATAGCACAGAGGCACAGCGTCTCCGGCAGGGTCACTATGATGGCACAGAGGCACAGCGTCTCAGGCAGAGTCTCTATGATGGCACAGAGGCACAGCGTCTCAGGCAGGGTCACTATGATGGCACAGAGGCACAGCGTATCCAGGCAGGGTCACTATGATGGCACAGAGGCACAGCGTCTCTAGGCAGGGTCACTATGATGGCACAGAGGCACAGCGTCTCAGGCAGGGTCATTATGATGGCACAGAGGCACAGAGTCTAGAGCAGGGTCACTATGATGGCACAGAGGCACAGCGTCTCAGGCAGGGTCAATATGATGGCACAGAGGCACAGCGTCTCAGGCAGGGTCACTATGATGGAACAGAGGCACAGCATCTCCAGGCAGGGTCACTATGATGGCACAGAGGCACAGCATCTCAAGAAGGGTCACTATGATGGCACAGAGGCACAGCGTCTCCGGCAGGGTCACTATGATGGCACAGAGGCACAGCGTCTCAGGCAGGGTCACTATGATGGCACAGAGGCACAGCGTCTCAGGAAGGGTCACTATGATGGCACAGAGGCACAGCGTCTACAGGCAGGGTCACTATGATGGCACAGAGGCACAGCGTCTCAGGCAGGGTCACTATGATGTCACAGAGGCACGGCGTCTCTGGCAGGGTCACTATGATGGCACAGAGGCACAGCGTCTCTGGCAGGGTCACTATGATGGCACAGAGGCACAGCATCTCAGGCAGCGTCACTATGATGGCACAAAGGCACAGCGTCTCCAGGCAGGGTCACTATGATGGCACAGAGGCACAGCATCTCAGGTAGGGTCACTATGATGGCACAGAGGCACAGCGTCTCCGGCAGGGTCAATATGATAGCACAGAGGCACAGCGTCTCCGGCAGGGTCACTATGATGGCACAGAGGCACAGCGTCTCAGGCAGGGTCTCTATGATGGCACAGAGGCACAGCGTCTCAGGCATAGTCACTATGATGGCACAGAGGCACAGTGTCTCATGCAGGGTCACTATGATGGCACAGAGGCAGAGGGTCTCAGGCAGGGTCACTATGATGGCACAGAGGCAGAGGGTCTCAGGCAGGGTCACTATGATGGCACAGAGGCACAGCGTCTCCAGGCAGGGTCACTATGATGGCACAGAGGCACAGCGTCTCAGGCAGGGTCACTATGATGGCACAGAGGCAGAGGGTCTCAGGCAGGGTCACTATGATGGCACAGAGGCACAGCGTCTCTAGGCAGGGTCACTATGATGGCACAGAGGCACAGCGTCTCAGGCAGGGTCATTATGATGGCACAGAGGCACAGAGTCTAGAGCAGGGTCACTATGATGGCACAGAGGCACAGCGTCTCAGGCAGAGTCACTATGATGGCACAGAGGCAGAGGGTCTCAGGCAGGGTCACTATGATGGCACAGAGGCAGAGCGTCTCTAGGCAGGGTCACTATGATGGCACAGAGGCACAGCGTCTCAGGCAGGGTCATTATGATGGCACAGAGGCACAGAGTCTAGAGCAGGGTCGCTATGATGGCACAGAGGCAGAGCGTCTCAGGCAGGGTCACTATGATGGAACAGAGGCACAGCATCTCCAGGCAGGGTCACTATGATGGCACAGAGGCACAGCATCTCAAGCAGGGTCACTATGATGGCACAGAGGCACAGCGTCTCCGGCAGGGCCACTATGATGGCACAGAGGCACAGCGTCTCAGGCAGGCTCACTATGATGGCACAGAGGCACAGCGTCTCAGGCAGGGTCACTATGATGGCACAGAGGCACAGCGTCTCAGGCAGGGTCACTATGATGACACAGAGGCACAGCGTCTCCGGCAGGTCCACTATGATGGCACAGAGGCACAGCGTCTCAGGCAGGGTCATTATGATGGCACAGAGGCACAGAGTCTAGAGCAGGGTCACTATGATGGCACAGAGGCACAGCGTCTCAGGCAGGGTCAATATGATGGCACAGAGGCACAGCGTCTCAGGCAGGGTCACTATGATGGAACAGAGGCACAGCATCTCCAGGCAGGGTCACTATGATGGCACAGAGGCACAGCATCTCAAGAAGGGTCACTATGATGGCACAGAGGCACAGCGTCTCCGGCAGGGTCACTATGATGGCACAGAGGCACAGCGTCTCAGGCAGGGTCACTATGATGGCACAGAGGCACAGCGTCTCAGGAAGGGTCACTATGATGGCAGAGAGGCACAGCGTCTACAGGCAGGGTCACTATGATGGCACAGAGGCACAGCGTCTCAGGCAGGGTCACTATGATGTCACAGAGGCACGGCGTCTCTGGCAGGGTCACTATGATGGCACAGAGGCACAGCGTCTCTGGCAGGGTCACTATGATGGCACAGAGGCACAGCATCTCAGGCAGCGTCACTATGATGGCACAAAGGCACAGCGTCTCCAGGCAGGGTCACTATGATGGCACAGAGGCACAGCGTCTCCGGCAGGGTCACTATGATGGCACAGAGGCACAGCGTCTCCAGGCAGGGTCACTATGATGGCACAGATGCAAAGCGTCTCAGGCAGGGTCACTATGATGGCACAGAGGCACAGCGTCTCAGACAGGGTCACTATGATGGCACAGAGGCACAGCGTCTTAGGCAGGGTCACTATGATGGCACAGGGGCACAGGGTCTCAGGCAGGGTCACTATGATGGCACAGAGGCACAGCGTCTCCGGCAGGGTCACTATGAAGGCACAGAGGCACAGCGTCTCCGGCAGGGTCACTATGGTGGCACAGAGGCACAGCGTCTCCGGCAGGGTCACTATGATGGCACAGAAGCACAGCGTCTCAGGCAGGGTCAATATGATAGCACAGAGGCACAGCGTCTCCGGCAGGGTCACTATGATGGCACAGAGGCACAGCGTCTCAGGCAGAGTCTCTATGATGGCACAGAGGCACAGCGTCTCAGGCAGGGTCACTATGATGGCACAGAGGCACAGCGTATCCAGGCAGGGTCACTATGATGGCACAGAGGCACAGCGTCTCTAGGCAGGGTCACTATGATGGCACAGAGGCACAGCGTATTCAGGCAGGGTCACTATGATGGCACAGAGGCACAGCGTCTCTAGGCAGGGTCACTATGATGGCACAGAGGCACAGCGTCTCAGGCAGGGTCATTATGATGGCACAGAGGCACAGAGTCTAGAGCAGGGTCACTATGATGGCACAGAGGCACAGCGTCTCAGGCAGGGTCAATATGATGGCACAGAGGCACAGCGTCTCAGGCAGGGTCACTATGATGGAACAGAGGCACAGCATCTCCAGGCAGGGTCACTATGATGGCACAGAGGCACAGCATCTCAAGAAGGGTCACTATGATGGCACAGAGGCACAGCGTCTCCGGCAGGGTCACTATGATGGCACAGAGGCACAGCGTCTCAGGCAGGGTCACTATGATGGCACAGAGGCACAGCGTCTCAGGAAGGGTCACTATGATGGCACAGAGGCACAGCGTCTACAGGCAGGGTCACTATGATGGCACAGAGGCACAGCGTCTCAGGCAGGGTCACTATGATGTCACAGAGGCACGGCGTCTCTGGCAGGGTCACTATGATGGCACAGAGGCACAGCGTCTCTGGCAGGGTCACTATGATGGCACAGAGGCACAGCATCTCAGGCAGCGTCACTATTATGGCACAAAGGCACAGCGTCTCCAGGCAGGGTCACTATGATGGCACAGAGGCACAGCATCTCAGGTAGGGTCACTATGATGGCACAGAGGCACAGCGTCTCCGGCAGGGTCAATATGATAGCACAGAGGCACAGCGTCTCCGGCAGGGTCACTATGATGGCACAGAGGCACAGCGTCTCAGGCAGGGTCTCTATGATGGCACAGAGGCACAGCGTCTCAGGCATAGTCACTATGATGGCACAGAGGCACAGTGTCTCATGCAGGGTCACTATGATGGCACAGAGGCAGAGGGTCTCAGGCAGGGTCACTATGATGGCACAGAGGCAGAGGGTCTCAGGCAGGGTCACTATGATGGCACAGAGGCACAGCGTCTCCAGGCAGGGTCACTATGATGGCACAGAGGCACAGCGTCTCAGGCAGGGTCACTATGATGGCACAGAGGCAGAGGGTCTCAGGCAGGGTCACTATGATGGCACAGAGGCAGAGCGTCTCTAGGCAGGGTCACTATGATGGCACAGAGGCACAGCGTCTCAGGCAGGGTCATTATGATGGCACAGAGGCACAGAGTCTAGAGCAGGGTCACTATGATGGCACAGAGGCACAGCGTCTCAGGCAGGGTCGCTATGATGGCACAGAGGCAGAGCGTCTCAGGCAGGGTCACTATGATGGAACAGAGGCACAGCATCTCCAGGCAGGGTCACTATGATGGCACAGAGGCACAGCATCTCAAGCAGGGTCACTATGATGGCACAGAGGCACAGCGTCTCCGGCAGGGCCACTATGATGGCACAGAGGCACAGCGTCTCAGGCAGGCTCACTATGATGGCACAGAGGCACAGCGTCTCCGGCAGGGTCACTATGATGGCACAGAGGCACAGCGTCTCAGGCAGGGTCACTATGATGGCACAGAGGCACAGCGTCTCCGGCAGGTCCACTATGATGGCACAGAGGCACAGCGTCTCCAGGCAGGGTCACTATGATGGCACAGAGGCACAGCGTCTCCAGGCAGGGTCACTATGATGGTACAGAGGCACAGCGTCTCCGGCAGGGCCACTATGATGGCACAGAGGCAGAGCGTCTCCAGGCAGGGTCACTATGATGGCACAGAGGCACAGCGTCTCATGCAGGGTCACTGTGATGGCACAGAGGCACAGCGTCTCATGCAGGGTCACTATGATGGCACAGAGGCACAGCATCTCAAGCAGGGTCACTATGATGGCACAGAGGCACAGCGTCCCAGGCAGGGTGACTATGATGGCACAGAGGCACAGCGTATCTGGCAAAGTCACTATGATGTCACAGAGGAACAGCGTCTCTGGCAGGGTCACTATGATGGCACAGAGGCAGAGCGTCTCAGGCAGGGTCACTAGGATGGAACAGAGGCACAGCATCTCCAGGCAGGGTCACTATGATGGCACAGAGGCACAGCATCTCAAGCAGGGTCACTATGATGGCACAGAGGCACAGCGTCTCCGGCAGGGCCACTATGATGGCACAGAGGCACAGCGTCTCAGGCAGGGCCACTATGATGGCACAGAGGCACAGCGTCTCCAGGCAGGGTCACTATGATGGCACAGAGGCACAGCGTCTCCGGCAGGGCCACTATGATGGCACAGAGGCAGAGCGTCTCCAGTCAGGGTCACTATGATGGCACAGAGGCACAGCGTCTCCAGGCAGGGTCACTATGATGGCACAGAGGCACAGCAACTCAGGCAGGGTCACTATGATGGCACAGAGGCACAGCATCTCAAGCAGGGTCACTATGATGGCACAGAGGCACAGCGTCCCAGGCAGGGTCACTATGATGGCACAGAGGCACAGCGTATCTGGCAAAGTCCCTATGATGGCACAGAGGCACAGCGTCTCAGGCAGGGTCACTATGATGGCACAGAGGCACAGCGTCTCAGGCAGGGTCTGTATGATGGCAAGAGGCTCAGCGTCTCAGGCAGGGTCACTATGATGGCACAGAGGCACAGCGTCTCAGGCAGGCTCACTATGATGGAACAGAGGCAGAACGTCTCAGGCAGGGTCACTATGATGCCACACAGGCACATCGTCTCAGGCAGGGTCACTATGATGGCACAGAGGCACAGCGTCTCAGGCAGGGTCACTATGATGGCACAGAGGCACAGCGTCTCCAGGCAGGGTCACTATGATGGCACAGAGGCACAGCGTATCCAGGCAGGGTCACTATGATGGCACAGAGGCACAGCGTCTCCGGCAGGGTCACTATGATGGCACAGAGGCACAGCGCATCAGGCAGGGTCACTATGATGGCACAGAGGCACAGCGTCTCTAGGCAGGGTCACTATGATGGCACAGAGGCACAGCGTCTCAGGCAGGGTCATTATGATGGCACAGAGGCACAGAGTCTAGAGCAGGGTCACTATGATGGCACAGAGGCACAGCGTCTCAGGCAGGGTCACTATGATGGCACAGAGGCACAGCGTCTCAGGCAGGGTCACTATGATGGAACAGAGGCACAGCATCTCCAGGCAGGGTCACTATAATGGCACAGAGGCAAAACATCTCAGGCAGTGTCACTATGATGGCACAGACGCAAAACATCTCAGGCAGGGTCACTATGATGGCACAGAGGCACAGCGTCTCAGGCAGGGTCACTATGATGGCACAGAGGCACAGCGTCTCAGGCAGGGTCTCTATGATGGCACAGAGGCACAGCGTCTCAGGCAGAGTCACTATGATGTCACAGAGGCACAGCGTCTGCAGGTAGGGTCACTATGATGGCACAGAGGCAGAGGGTCTCAGGCAGGGTCACTATGATGGCACAGAGGCACAGCGTATCCAGGCAGGGTCACTATGATGGCACAGTGGCACAGCGTATCCGGCAGGGTCACTATGATAGCACAGAGGCACAGCGTCTCAGGCAGGGTCACTATGATGGCACAGAGGCACAGCGTATCCAGGCAGGGTCACTATGATGGCACAGTGGCACAGCGTCTCCGGCAGGGTCACTATGATGGCACAGAGGCACAGCACATCAGGCAGGGTCACTATGATGGCACAGAGGCACAACGTCTCTAGGCAGGGTCACTATGATGGCACAGAGGCACAGCGTCTCAGGCAGGGTAATTATGATGGCACAGAGGCACAGCGTATCCAGGCAGGGTCACTATGATGGCACAGAGGCACAGCGTCTCAGGCAGGGTCACTATGATGGCACAGAGGCACAGTGTCTCAGGCAGGGTCACTATGATGGCACAGAGGCACAGCGTCTCAGGCAGGGTCACTATGATGGCGCAGAGGCACAGCGTCTCAGGCAGGGTCACAATGATGGCACAGAGGCACAGCGTCTCCAGGCAGGGTCACTATGATGGCACAGAGGCACAGCGTCTCAGGCAGGGTCACTATGATGGCGCAGAGGCACAGCGTCTCAGGCAGGGTCACAATGATGGCACAGAGGCACAGCGTCTCCGGCAGGGTCACTATGATGGCACAGATGCACAGCGTCTCAGGCAGGGTCACTATGATGGCACAGAGGCACAGCGTCTCAGGCATTGTCACTATGATGGCACAGAGGCACAGCGTCTCAGGCAGGGTCACTATGATAGCACAGATGCACAGCATCTCAGGCAGGGTCACTATGATGGCACAGAGGCACAGCACCTCAGGCAGGGTCACTATGATGGCACAGAGGCACAGCGTCTCCAGGCAGGGTCACTATGATGGCACAGAGGTACAGCGTCTCCGGCAGGGTCAATATGATGGCACAGAGGCACAGCGTCTCAGGCAGGGTCACTATGATGGCACATAGGTACAGCGTCTCCGGCAGGGTCACTATGATGGCACAGAGGCACACCGTCTCCGGCAGGGTCATTATGATGGCACAGAGGCACAGCGTCTCAGGCAGGGTCACTATGATGGCACAGAGGCACAGCGTCTCCAGGCAGGGTCACTATGGTGGCACAGAGGCACAGCGTATCCAGGCAGGGTCACTATGATGGCACAGAGGCACAGCGTCTCCGGCAGGGTCACTATGGTGGCACAGAGGCACAGCGTCTCCGGAAGGGTCACTATGATGGCACAGAGGCACAGCGTCTCTAGGCCGGGTCACTATGATGGCACAGAGGCACAGCGTCTCCAGGCAGGGTCACTATGATGGCACAGAGGCACAGCGTCTCAGGCAGGGTCACTATGATGGCACAGAGGCACAGCGTCTCCAGGCAGGGTCACTATGATGGCACAGAGGCACAGCGTCTCCAGGCAGGGTCACTATGATGGCACAGATACACAGCGTCTCAGGCAGGGTCACTATGATGGCACAGAGGCACAGCGTCTCAGGCAGGGTCACTATGATGGCACAGAGGCAGAGAGTCTCAGGCAGGGTCACTATGATTGCACAGAGGCACAGCGTCTCCAGGCAGGGTCACTATGATGGCACAGATACACAGCGTCTCAGGCAGGGTCACTATGATGGCACAGAGGCACAGCGTCTCAGGCAGGGTCACTATGATGGCACAGATACACAGCGTCTCCACGCAGGGTCACTATGATGGCACAGAGGCACAGCGGCTCCGGCAGGGTCATTATGATGGCACAGAGGCAGAGCGTCTCAGGCAGGGTCACTATGATGGCACAGAGGCACAGCGTCTCAGACAGGGTCACTATAGTGGCACAGAGGCACAGGGTCTCAGGCAGGGTCACTATGATGGCACAGAGGCACAGCGTCTCAGGCAGGGTCACTATGATAGCACAGAGGCACAGCGTCTCCGGCAGGGTCACTATGATGGCACAGAGGCACAGCGACTCCAGGCAGGGTCACTATGATGGCACAGAGGCACAGCGTCTCCGGCAGGGTCACTATGATGGCACAGAGGCACAGCGTCTCAGGCAGGGTCACTATGATGGCACAGAGGCACAGCGTCTCCGGCAGTGTCACTATGATGGCAGAGAGGCACAGCGTCTCCAGGCCGGGTCACTATGATGGCACAGAGGCACAGCGTCTCCAGGCAGGGTCACTATGATGGCACAGAGGCACAGCGTCTCAGGCAGGGTCACTATGATGGCACAGAGGTACAGCGTCTCAGGCAGGGTCACTATGATGGCACAGAGGCACAGCGTCTCCAGGCAGGGTCACTATGAGGGCACAGAGGCACAGCGTCTCAGGCAGGGTCACTATGATGGCACAGAGGCACAGCGTCTCTGGCAGGGTCACTATGATGGCACAGAAGCACAGCGTCTCAGGCAGGGTCACTATGATGGCACAGAGCCACAGCGTCTCCGGCAGGGTCACTATGATGGCACAGAAGCACAGCGTCTCAGGCAGGGTCACTATGATGGCACAGAGGCACAGAGTCTCCAGGCAGGGTCACTATGATGGCACAGAGGCACAGCGTCTCAGGCAGGGTCACTATGGTGGCACAGAGGCACAGGGTCTCAGGCAGGGTCACTATGATGGCACAGAGGCACAGAGTCTCCAGGCAGGGTCACTATGATGGCATAGAGGCACAGTGTCTCCAGGCAGGGTCACTATGATGGCACAGATGCACAGCGTCTCCGGCAGAGTCACTATGATGTCACAGAGGCACAGCGTCTCAGGCAGGGTCACTATGGTGGCACAGAGGCACAGCGTCTCAGGCAGGGTCGCTATGATGGCACAGAGGCACAGCGTCTCTAGGCAGGGTCACTATGATGGCACAGATGCACAGCGTCTCAGGCAGGGTCTCTATGATGGCACAGAGGCACAGCGTCTCAGGCAGAGTCACTATGATGGCACAGAGGCACAGCGTCCCAGGCAGGGTCACTATGATGGCACTGAGGCACAGCGTATCTGGCAAAGTCACTATGATGTCACAGAGGCACAGCGTCTCAGGCAGGGTCAATATGATAGCACAGAGGCAAAGCGTCTCAGGCAGGGTCACTATGATGGCACAGAGGCACAGCGTCTCAGGCAGGGTCTCTATGATGGCACAGAGGCACAGCGTCTCAGGCAGAGTCACTATGATGGCACAGAGGCACAGCGTCTCAGGCAGGGTCACTATGATGGCACAGAGGCAGAGCGTCTCCAGGGAGGGTCACTATGATGGCACAGAGGCACAGCGTCTCAGGCAGGGTCTGTATGATGGCAAGAGGCACAGCGTCTCCAGGCATGGTCACTATGATGGCACGGAGGCACAGCGTCTCCAGGCAGGGTCACTATGATGGCAGAGAGGCACAGCGTCTCAGGCAGGCTCACTATGATGGCACAGAGGCACAGCGTCTCAGGCAGGGTCACTATGATGGCACAGAGGCACAGCGTCTCCAGGCAGGGTCACTATGATGGCACAGAGGCACAGCGTCTCAGGCAGGGTCACTATGATGGCACAGAGGCACAGCGTCTCAGGCAGGGTCACTATGATGGCACAGAGGCACAGCGTCTCAGGCAGGGTCACTATGATGGCACAGAGGCACAGCGTATCCAGGCAGGGTCACTATGATGGCACAGTGGCACAGCGTCTCAGGCAGGGTCACTATGAAGGCACAGAGGCACAGCGTCTCAGGCAGGGTCACTATGATGGCACAGAGGCACAGCGTATCCAGGCAGGGTCACTATGATGGCACAGAGGCACAGCGTCTCTAGGCAGGGTCACTATGATGGCACAGTGGCACAGCGTCTCAGGCAGGGTCACTATGAAGGCACAGAGGCACAGCGTCTCAGGCAGGGTCTCTATGATGGCACAGAGGCACAGCGTATCCAGGCAGGGTCACTATGATGGCACAGAGGCACAGCGTCTCTAGGCAGGGTCACTATGATGGCACAGAGGCACAGAGTCTAGAGCAGGGTCACTATGATGGCACAGAGGCACAGCGTCTCAGGCAGGGTCAATATGATGGAACAGAGGCACAGCGTCTCCGACAGGGTCACTATGATGGCACAGAGGCACAGCGTCTCAAGAAGGGTCACTATGATGGCACAGAGGCACAGCGTCTCTAGGCAGGGTCACTATGATGGCACAGTGGCACAGCGTCTCAGGCAGGGTCACTATGAAGGCACAGAGGCACAGCGTCTCAGGCAGGGTCTGTATGATGGCAAGAGGCACAGCGTCTCCAGGCAGGGTCACTATGATGGCACAGAGGCACAGCGTCTCCAGGCAGGGTCACTATGATGGCAGAGAGGCACAGCGTCTCAGGCAGGCTCACTATGATGGCACAGAGGCACAGCGTCTCAGGCAGGGTCACTATGATGGCACAGAGGCAGAGCGTCTCCAGGCAGGGTCACTATGATGGCACAGAGGCACAGCGTATCCAGGCAGGGTCACTATGATGGCACAGTGGCACAGCGTCTCAGGCAGGGTCACTATGAAGGCACAGAGGCACAGCGTCTCAGGCAGGGTCACTATGATGGCACAGAGGCACAGCGTATCCAGGCAGGGTCACTATGATGGCACAGAGGCACAGCGTCTCTAGGCAGGGTCACTATGATGGCACAGTGGCACAGCGTCTCAGGCAGGGTCACTATGAAGGCACAGAGGCACAGCGTCTCAGGCAGGGTCACTATGATGGCACAGAGGCACAGCGTATCCAGGCAGGGTCACTATGATGGCACAGAGGCACAGCGTCTCTAGGCAGGGTCACTATGATGGCACAGAGGCACAGAGTCTAGAGCAGGGTCACTATGATGGCACAGAGGCACAGCGTCTCAGGCAGGGTCACTATGATGGCACAGAGGCACAGCGTCTCAGGCAGGGTCACTATGATGGCACAGAGGCACAGCGTCTCCGGCAGGGTCACTATGATGGCACAGAGGCACAGCATCTCAGGCAGGGTCTCTATGATGGCACAGAGGCACAGCGTCTCAGGCAGGGTCACTATGATGGCACAGAGGCACAGCGTCTCCAGGCAGGGTCACTATGATGGCACAGAGGCACAGCGTCTCAGGCAGAGTCACTATGATGTCACAGAGGCACAGCGTCTCTAGGCAGGGTCACTATGATGGCACAGAGACAGAGGGTCTCAGGCAGGGTCACTATGATGGCACAGAGGCACAGCGTATCCAGGCAGGGTCACTATGATGGCACAGTGGCACAGCGTCTCAGGCAGGGTCACTATGAAGGCACAGAGGCACAGCGTCTCAGGCAGGGTCACTATGATGGCACAGAGGCACAGCGTATCCAGGCAGGGTCACTATGATGGCACAGAGGCACAGCGTCTCTAGGCAGGGTCACTATGATGGCACAGAGACAGAGGGTCTCAGGCAGGGTCACTATGAAGGCACAGAGGCACAGCGTCTCAGGCAGGGTCACTATGATGGCACAGAGGCACAGCGTATCCAGGCAGGGTCACTATGATGGCACAGAGGCACAGCGTCTCTAGGCAGGGTCACTATGATGGCACAGAGGCACAGCGTCTCAGGCAGGGTCACTATGATGGCACAGAGGCACAGCGTCTCAGGCAGGGTCACTATGATGGCACAGAGGCACAGCGTCTCCGGCACGGTCACTATGATGGCACAGAGGCACAGCGTCTCCAGGCAGGGTCACTATGGTGGCACAGAGGCACAGCGTATCCAGGCAGGGTCACTATGATGGCACAGAGGCACAGCGTCTCCGGCAGGGTCACTATGGTGGCACAGAGGCACAGCGTCTCCGGCAGGGTCACTATGATGGCACAGAGGCACAGCGTCTCTAGGCCGGGTCACTATGATGGCACAGAGGCACAGCGTCTCCAGGCAGGGTCACTATGATGGCACAGAGGCACAGCGTCTCAGGCAGGGTCACTATGATGGCACAGAGGCACAGCGTCTCCAGGCAGGGTCACTATGATGGCACAGAGGCACAGCGTCTCCAGGCAGGGTCACTATGATGGCACAGATACACAGCGTCTCAGGCAGGGTCACTATGATGGCACAGAGGCACAGCGTCTCAGGCAGGGTCACTATGATGGCACAGAGGCAGAGAGTCTCAGGCAGGGTCACTATGATTGCACAGAGGTACAGCGTCTCCAGGCAGGGTCACTATGATGGCACAGATACACAGCGTCTCAGGCAGGGTCACTATGATGGCACAGAGGCACAGCGTCTCTAGGCAGGGTCGCTATGATGGCACAGATACACAGCGTCTCCACGCAGGGTCACTATGATGGCACAGAGGCACAGCGGCTCCGGCAGGGTCATTATGATGGCACAGAGGCAGAGCGTCTCAGGCAGGGTCACTATGATGGCACAGAGGCACAGCTTCTCAGACAGGGTCACTATGGTGGCACAGAGGGACAGGGTCTCAGGCAGGGTCACTATGATGGCACAGAGGCACAGCGTCTCAGGCAGGGTCACTATGATAGCACAGAGGCACAGCGTCTCCGGCAGGGTCACTATGATGGCACAGAGGCACAGCGTCTCCAGGCAGGGTCACTATGATGGCACAGAGGCACAGCGTCTCCGGCAGGGTCACTATGATGGCACAGAGGCACAGCGTCTCCGGCAGTGTCACTATGATGGCACAGAGGCACAGCGTCTCCAGGCCGGGTCACAATGATGGCACAGAGGCACAGCGTCTCCAGGCAGGGTCACTATGATGGCACAGAGTCACAGCGTCTCAGGCAGGGTCACTATGATGGCACAGAGGTACAGCGTCTCAGGCAGGGTCACTATGATGGCACAGAGGCACAGCGTCTCCAGGCAGGGTCACTATGAGGGCACAGAGGCACAGCGCCTCAGGCAAGGTCACTATGATGGCACAGAGGCACAGCGTCTCCGGCAGGGTCACTATGATGGCACAGAAGCACAGCGTCTCAGTCAGGGTCACTATGATGGCACAGAGGCACAGCGTCTCCGGCAGGGTCACTATGATGGCACAGAAGCACAGCGTCTCAGGCAGGGTCACTATGATGGCACAGAGGCACAGAGTCTCCAGGCAGGGTCACTATGATGGCACAGAGGCACTGCGTCTCAGGCAGGGTCACTATGATGGCACAGAGGCAGAGCGTCTCAGGCAGGGTCACTATGAAGGCACAGAGGCACAGCGTCTCAGGCAGGGTCACTATGGTGGCACAGAGGCACAGGGTCTCAGGCAGGGTCACTATGATGGCACAGAGGCACAGAGTCTCCAGGCAGGGTCACTATGATGGCATAGAGGCACAGTGTCTCCAGGCAGGGTCACTATGATGGCACAGATGCACAGCGTCTCCGGCAGAGTCACTATGATGTCACAGAGGCACAGCGTCTCAGGCAGGGTCACTATGGTGGCACAGAGGCACAGCGTCTCAGGCAGGGTCGCTATGATGGCACAGAGGCACAGCGTCTCTAGGCAGGGTCACTATGATGGCACAGATGCACAGCGTCTCAGGCAGGGTCTCTATGATGGCACAGAGGCACAGCGTCTCAGGCAGAGTCACTATGATGGCACAGAGGCACAGCGTCCCAGGCAGGGTCACTATGATGGCACTGAGGCACAGCGTATCTGGCAAAGTCACTATGATGTCACAGAGGCACAGCGTCTCAGGCAGGGTCAATATGATAGCACAGAGGCAAAGCGTCTCAGGCAGGGTCACTATGATGGCACAGAGGCACAGCGTCTCAGGCAGGGTCTCTATGATGGCACAGAGGCACAGCGTCTCAGGCAGGGTCACTATGATGGCACAGAGGCAGAGCGTCTCCAGGGAGGGTCACTATGATGGCAAAGAGGCACAGCGTCTCAGGCAGGGTCTGTATGATGGCAAGAGGCACAGCGTCTCCAGGCAGGGTCACTATGATGGCACAGAGGCACAGCGTCTCCAGGCAGGGTCACTATGATGGCAGAGAGGCACAGCGTCTCAGTCAGGCTCACTATGATGGCACAGAGGCACAGCGTCTCAGGCAGGGTCACTATGATGGCACAGAGGCAGAGCGTCTCCAGGCAGGGTCACTATGATGGCACAGAGGCACAGCGTCTCAGGCAGGGTCACTATGATGGCACAGAGGCACAGCGTCTCAGGCAGGGTCACTATGATATCACAGAGGCACAGCGTCTCCAGGCAGGGTCACTATGATGGCACAGTGGCACAGCGTCTCAGGCAGGGTCACTATGAAGGCACAGAGGCACAGCGTCTCAGGCAGGGTCACTATGATGGCACAGAGGCACAGCGTATCCAGGCAGGGTCACTATGATGGCACAGAGGCACAGCGTCTCTAGGCAGGGTCACTATGATGGCACAGTGGCACAGCGTCTCAGGCAGGGTCACTATGAAGGCACAGAGGCACAGCGTCTCAGGCAGGGTCACTATGATGGCACAGAGGCACAGCGTATCCAGGCAGGGTCACTATGATGGCACAGAGGCACAGCGTCTCTAGGCAGGGTCACTATGATGGCACAGAGGCACAGCGTCTCAGGCAGGGTCAATATGATGGAACAGAGGAACAGCGTCTCCGGCAGGGTCACTATGATGGCACAGAGGCACAGCGTCTCAGGCAGGGTCACTATGATGGCACAGAGGCACAGCGTCTCCGGCAGGGTCACTATGATGGCACAGAGGCACAGCGTCTCAGGCAGGGTCTCTATGATGGCACAGAGGCACAGCGTCTCAGGCAGGGTCACTATGATGGCACAGAGGCACAGCGTCTCCAGGCAGGGTCACTATGATGGCACAGAGGCACAGCGTCTCAGGCAGAGTCACTATGATGTCACAGAGGCACAGCGTCTCTAGGCAGGGTCACTATGATGGCACAGAGACAGAGGGTCTCAGGCAGGGTCACTATGATGGCAGAGAGGCACAGCGTATCCAGGCAGGGTCACTATGATGGCACAGTGGCACAGCGTCTCAGGCAGGGTCACTATGAAAGCACAGAGGCACAGCGTCTCAGGCAGGGTCACTATGATGGCACAGAGGCACAGCGTATCCAGGCAGGGTCACTATGATGGCACAGAGGCACAGCGTCTCTAGGAAGGGTCACTATGATGGCACAGAGACAGAGGGTCTCAGGCAGGGTCACTATGAAGGCACAGAGGCACAGCGTCTCAGGCAGGGTCACTATGATGGCACAGAGGCACAGCGTATCCAGGCAGGGTCACTATGATGGCACAGAGGCACAGCGTCTCTAGGCAGGGTCACTATGATGGCACAGAGGAACAGAGTCTAGAGCAGGGTCACTATGATGGCACAGAGGCACAGCGTCTCAGGCAGGGTCACTATGATGGCACAGAGGCACAGCGTCTCAGGCAGGGTCACTATGATGGCACAGAGGCACAGCGTCTCAGGCAGAGTCACTATGATGGCACAGAGGCACAGCGTCTCAGGCAGGGTCACTATGATGGCACAGAGGCAGAGCGTCTCCAGGGAGGGTCACTATGATGGCACAGAGGCACAGCGTCTCAGGCAGGGTCTGTATGATGGCAAGAGGCACAGCGTCTCCAGGCAGGGTCACTATGATGGCACAGAGGCACAGCGTCTCCAGGCAGGGTCACTATGATGGCAGAGAGGCACAGCGTCTCAGGCAGGCTCACTATGATGGCACAGAGGCACAGCGTCTCAGGCAGGGTCACTATGATGGCACAGAGGCAGAGCGTCTCCAGGCAGGGTCACTATGATGGCACAGAGGCACAGCGTCTCAGGCAGGGTCACTATGATGGCACAGAGGCACAGCGTCTCAGGCAGGGTCACTATGATGGCACAGAGGCACAGCGTCTCAGGCAGGGTCACTATGAAGGCACAGAGGCACAGCGTCTCAGGCAGGGTCACTATGATGGCACAGTGGCACAGCGTCTCAGGCAGGGTCACTATGAAGGCACAGAGGCACAGCGTCTCAGGCAGGGTCACTATGATGGCACAGAGGCACAGCGTATCCAGGCAGGGTCACTATGATGGCACAGAGGCACAGCGTCTCTAGGCAGGGTCACTATGATGGCACAGTGGCACAGCGTCTCAGGCAGGGTCACTATGAAGGCACAGAGGCACAGCGTCTCAGGCAGGGTCACTATGATGGCACAGAGGCACAGCGTATCCAGGCAGGGTCACTATGATGGCACAGAGGCACAGCGTCTCTAGGCAGGGTCACTATGATGGCACAGAGGCACAGAGTCTAGAGCAGGGTCACTATGATGGCACAGAGGCACAGCGTCCCAGGCAGGGTCAATATGATGGAACAGAGGCACAGCGTCTCCGACAGGGTCACTATGATGGCACAGAGGCACAGCGTCTCAAGAAGGGTCACTATGATGGCACAGAGGCACAGCGTCTCCGGCAGGGTCACTATGATGGCACAGAGGCACAGCGTCTCAGGCAGGGTCACTATGATGGCACAGAGGCACAGCGTCTCCGGCAGGGTCACTATGATGGCACAGAGGCACAGCGTCTCAGGCAGGGTCTCTATGATGGCACAGAGGCACAGCGTCTCAGGCAGGGTCACTATGATGGCACAGAGGCACAGCGTCTCCAGGCAGGGTCACTATGATGGCACAGTGGCACAGCGTCTCAGGCAGGGTCACTATGAAGGCACAGAGGCACAGCGTCTCAGGCAGGGTCACTATGATGGCACAGAGGCACAGCGTCTCTAGGCAGGGTCACTATGATGGCACAGAGACAGAGGGTCTCAGGCAGGGTCACTATGAAGGCACAGAGGCACAGCGTCTCAGGCAGGGTCACTATGATGGCACAGAGGAACAGCGTATCCAGGCAGGGTCACTATGATGGCACAGAGGCACAGCGTCTCTAGGCAGGGTCACTGTGATGGCACAGAGGAACAGAGTCTAGAGCAGGGGCACTATGATGGCACAGAGGCACAGCGTCTCAGGCAGGGTCAATATGATGGCACAGAGGCACAGCGTCTCAGGCAGGGTCACTATGATGGAACAGAGGCACAGCGTCTCAAGAAGGGTCACTATGATGGCACAGAGGCACAGCGTCTCCGGCAGGGTCACTATGATGGCACAGAGGCACAGCGTCTCAGGCAGGGTCACTATGATGGCACAGAGGCACAGCATCTCAGGCAGGGTCACTATGATGGCACAAAGGCACAGCGTCTCAGGCAGGGTCAATATGATAGCACAGAGGCACAGCGTCTCCGGCAGGGTCACTATGATGGTACAGAGGCACAGCGTCTCAGGCAGGGTCTCTATGATGGCACAGAGGCACAGCGTCTCAGGCAGAGTCACTATGATGGCACAGAGGCACAGTGTCTCATGCAGGGTCACTATGGTGGCACAGAGGCAGAGCGTCTCCAGGCAGGGTAACTATGATGGCACAGAGGCACTGCGTCTCTAGGCAGGGTCACTATGACGGCACAGAGGCACAGCGTCTCCGGCAGGGTCACTATGATGGCACAGAGGCAGAGGGTCTCAGGCAGGGTCACTATGATGGCACAGAGGCAGAGGGTCTCAGGCAGGGTCACTATGATGGCACAGAGGCACAGCGTCTCCAGGCAGGGTCACTATGATGGCACAGAGGAACAGCGTCTCAGGCAGGGTCACTATGATGGCACAGAGGCAGAGGGTCTCAAGCAGGGTCACTATGATGGCACAGTGGCACAGCGTCTCAGGCAGGGTCACTATGATGGCACAGAGGCACAGCGCATCAGGCAGGGTCATTATGATGGCACAGAGGCACAGAGTCTAGAGCAGGGGCACTATGATGGCACAGAGGCACAGCGTCTCAGGCAGGGTCACTATGATGGCACAGAGGCACAGCGTCTCCGGCAGGGCCACTATGATGGCACAGAGGCACAGCGTCTCAGGCAGGCTCACTATGATGGCACAGAGGCACAGCGTCTCAGGCAGGGTCACTATGATGGCACAGTGGCACAGCGTCTCAGGCAGGGTCATTATGATGGCACAGAGGCACAGAGTCTAGAGCAGGGTCACTATGATGGCACAGAGGCACAGCGTCTCAGGCAGGGTCACTATGATGGCACAGAGGCACAGCGTCTCCGGCAGGGCCACTATGATGGCACAGAGGCACAGCGTCTCAGGCAGGGTCACTATGATGGCACAGAGGCACAGCGTATCTGTCAAATTCACTATGATGTCACAGAGGCACAGCGTCTCATGCAGGGTCACTGTGATGGCACAGAGGCACAGCGTCTCATGCAGGGTCACTATGATGGCACAGAGGCACAGCGTCTCCAGGCAGGGTCACTATGATGGCACAGAGGCACAGCGTCTCAGGCAGGGTCATTATGATGGCGCAGAGGCACAGCGTCTCCAGGCAGGGTCACTATGATGGCACAGAGGCACAGCGTCTCAGGCAGGGTCACTATGATGGCACAGAGGCACAGCGTCTCCAGGCAGGGTCACTATGATGGCACAGAGGCACAGCATCTCAAGCAGGGTCACTATGATGGCACAGAGGCACAGCGTCTCAGGCAGGGTCACTATGATGGCACAGAGGCACAGCGTCTCAAGGCAGGGTCACTATGATGGCACAGAGGCACAGCGTCTCAGGCAGAGTCACTATGATGGCACAGAGGCACAGCGTCCCAGGCAGGGTCACTATGATGGCACAGAGGCACAGCGTCTCAAGGCAGGGTCACTATGATGGCACAGAGGCACAGCGTCTCAGGCAGAGTCACTATGATGGCACAGAGGCACAGCGTCCCAGGCAGGGTCACTATGATGGCACAGAGGCACAGCGTATCTGGCAAAGTCACTATGATGTCACAGAGGCACAGCGTCTCTGGCAGGGTCACTATGATGGCACAGAGGCACAGCGTCTCAGGCAGGGTCACTATGATGGCACAGAGGCAAAACATCTCAGGCAGGTTCACTATGATGGCACAGAGGAACAGGGTCTCCAGGCAGGGTCACTATGATGGCAGAGAGGCACACCGTCTCCGGCAGGGTCACTATGATGGCACAGAGGCACAGCGTCTCAGGCAGGGTCTGTATGATGGCAAGAGGCACAGCGTCTCAGGCAGGGTCACTATGATGGCACAGAGGCACAGAGTCTAGAGCAGAGTCACTATGATGGCACAGAGGCACAGCGTCTCAGACAGGGTCACTATGATGGCACAGAGGCACAGCATCTCCAGGCAGGGTCACTATGATGGCACAGAGGCACAGCGTCTCTGGCAGGGTCACTATGATGGCACAGAGGCACAGCGTCTCAGGCAGCGTCACTATGATGGCACAGAGGCAAAACATCTCAGGCAGGGTCACTATGATGGCACAGACGCAAAACATCTCAGGCAGGGTCACGATGATGGCACAGAGGCACAGCGTCTCAGGCAGCGTCACTATGATGGCACAGAGGCACAGCGTCTCCAGGCAGGGTCACTATGATGGCACAGAGGCACAGCGTCTCAGGCAGGGTCACTGTGATGGCACAGAGGCACAGCGTCTCTAGGCAGGGTCACTGTGATGGCACAGAGGCACAGCGTCTCAGCCAGGGTCACTGTGATGGCACAGAGGCACAGCGTCTCTAGGCAGGGTCACTATAATGGCACAGAGGCACAGCGTCTCAGGCAGGGTCACTATGATGGCACAGAGGCACAGCGTCTCAGGCAGAGTCACTATGATGGCACAGAGGCACAGCGTCTCAGGCAGAGTCACTATGATGTCACAGAGGCACAGCGTCTGCAGGCAGGGTCACTATGATGGCACAGAGGCAGAGGGTCTCAGGCAGGGTCACTATGATGGCACAGAGGCACAGCGTATCCAGGCAGGGTCACTATGATGGCACAGTGGCACAGCGTCTCCGGCAGGGTCACTATGATAGCACAGAGGCACAGCGTCTCAGGAAGGGTCACTATGATGGCACAGAGGCACAGCGTATCCAGGCAGGGTCACTATGATGGCACAGTGGCACAGCGTCTCCGGCAGGGTCACTATGATGGCACAGAGGCACAGCGTCTCAGCCAGGGTCATTATGATGGCACAGAGGCACAGAGTCTAGAGCAGGGTCACTATGATGGCACAGAGGCACAGCGTCTCCGGCAGGGTCACTATGATAGCACAGAGGCACAGCGTCTCCGGCAGGGTCACTATGATGGCACACAGGCACAGCGTCTCAGGCAGGGTCAATATGATAGCACAGAGGCACAGCGTCTCCGGCAGGGTCACTATGATGGCACAGAGGCACAGCGTCTCAGGCAGGGTCACTATGATGGCACAGAGGAACAGCGTCTCCAGGCAGGGTCACTATGATGGCACAGAGGCAGAGCGTCTGCAGGCAGGGTCACTATGATGGCACAGAGGCACAGCGTCTCAGGCAGGGTCACTATGATGGCACAGAGGCACAGCGTCTCCGGCAGGGTGACTATGATGGCACAGAGGCACAGCGTCTCAGGCAGGGTCACTATGACGGCACAGAGGCACAGCGTCTCCGGCAGGGTCACTATGATGGCACAGAGGCACAGCGTCTCCAGGCAGGGTCACTATGATGGCACAGAGGCACAGCGTCTCAGGCATGGTCACTATGATGGCACAGAGGCACAGCGTCTCAGGCAGGGTCAATATGATAGCACAGAGGCACAGCGTCTCCAGGCAGGGTCACTATGATGGCACAGAGGCACAGCGTCTCCGGCAGGGTCACTATGATGGCACAGAGGTACAGCGTATCCAGGCAGGGTCACTATGATGGCACAGTGGCACAGCGTCTCAGGCAGGGTCACTATGATAGCACAGAGGCACAGCGTCTCAGGCAGGGTCACTATTATGGCACAGAGGCACAGCGTATCCAGGCAGGGTCACTATGATGGCACAGTGGCACAGCGTCTCCGGCAGGGTCACTATGATGGCACAGAGGCACAGCGCATCAGGCAGGGTCACTATGATGGCACAGTGGCACAGCGTCTCCAGGCAGGGTCTCTATGATGGCACAGAGGCACAGCGTCTCAGGCAGGGTCACTATGATGGCACAGAGGCACAGCGTCTCAGGCAGGGTCACTATGATGGCACAGAGGCACAGCGTCTCCGGCAGGTCCACTATGATGGCACAGAGGCACAGCGTCTCCGGCAGGGTCACTATGATGGCACAAAGGCACAGCGTCTCAGGCAGGGTCACTATGATGGCACAGAGGCACAGCGTCTCCGGCAGGGTCACTATGATGGCACAGAGGCACCGCGTGTCTAGGCAGGGTCACTATGATGGCACAGAGGCACAGCGTCTCAGGAAGGGTCACTATGATGGCACAGAGGCACAGCGTCTCCTGGCAGGGTCACTATGATGGCACAGAGGAACAGGGTCTCCTGGCAGGGTCACTATGATGGCACAGAGGCACACCGTGTCCGGCAGGGTCACTATGATGGCACAGAGGCACAGCGTCTCTAGGCAGGGCCACTATGATGGCACAGAGGCACAGCGTCTCCGGCAGGGTCACTATGATGGCAGAGAGGCACAGCATCTCCAGGCAGGGTCACTATGATGGCACAGAGGCACAGCGTCTCAGGCAGGGTCACTATGATGTCACAGAGGCACAGCGTCTGCAGGCAGGGTCACTATGATGGCACAGAGGCAGAGGGTCTCAGGCAGGGTCACTATGATGGCACAGAGGCACAGCGTATCCAGGCAGGGTCACTATGATGGCACAGTGGCACAGCGTCTCCGGCAGGGTCACTATGATAGCACAGAGGCACAGCGTCTCAGGAAGGGTCACTATGATGGCACAGAGGCACAGCGTATCCAGGCAGGGTCACTATGATGGCACAGTGGCACAGCGTCTCCGGCAGGGTCACTATGATGGCACAGAGGCACAGCGTCTCAGCCAGGGTCATTATGATGACACAGAGGCACAGAGTCTAGAGCAGGGTCACTATGATGGCACAGAGGCACAGCGTCTCCGGCAGGGTCACTATGATAGCACAGAGGCACAGCGTCTCCGGCAGGGTCACTATGATGGCACACAGGCACAGCGTCTCAGGCAGGGTCAATATGATAGCACAGAGGCACAGCGTCTCCGGCAGGGTCACTATGATGGCACAGAGGCACAGCGTCTCAGGCAGGGTCACTATGATGGCACAGAGGAACAGCGTCTCCAGGCAGGGTCACTATGATGGCACAGAGGCAGAGCGTCTGCAGGCAGGGTCACTATGATGGCACAGAGGCACAGCGTCTCAGGCAGGGTCACTATGATGGCACAGAGGCACAGCGTCTCCGGCAGGGTGACTATGATGGCACAGAGGCACAGCGTCTCAGGCAGGGTCACTATGACGGCACAGAGGCACAGCGTCTCCGGCAGGGTCACTATGATGGCACAGAGGCACAGCGTCTCCAGGCAGGGTCACTATGATGGCACAGAGGCACAGCGTCTCAGGCATGGTCACTATGATGGCACAGAGGCACAGCGTCTCAGGCAGGGTCAATATGATAGCACAGAGGCACAGCGTCTCCAGGCAGGGTCACTATGATGGCACAGAGGCACAGCGTCTCCGGCAGGGTCACTATGATGGCACAGAGGTACAGCGTATCCAGGCAGGGTCACTATGATGGCACAGTGGCACAGCGTCTCAGGCAGGGTCACTATGATAGCACAGAGGCACAGCGTCTCAGGCAGGGTCACTATTATGGCACAGAGGCACAGCGTATCCAGGCAGGGTCACTATGATGGCACAGTGGCACAGCGTCTCCGGCAGGGTCACTATGATGGCACAGAGGCACAGCGCATCAGGCAGGGTCACTATGATGGCACAGTGGCACAGCGTCTCCAGGCAGGGTCTCTATGATGGCACAGAGGCACAGCGTCTCAGGCAGGGTCACTATGATGGCACAGAGGCACAGCGTCTCAGGCAGGGTCACTATGATGGCACAGAGGCACAGCGTCTCCGGCAGGTCCACTATGATGGCACAGAGGCACAGCGTCTCCGGCAGGGTCACTATGATGGCACAAAGGCACAGCGTCTCAGGCAGGGTCACTATGATGGCACAGAGGCACAGCGTCTCCGGCAGGGTCACTATGATGGCACAGAGGCACCGCGTGTCTAGGCAGGGTCACTATGATGGCACAGAGGCACAGCGTCTCAGGAAGGGTCACTATGATGGCACAGAGGCACAGCGTCTCCTGGCAGGGTCACTATGATGGCACAGAGGAACAGGGTCTCCTGGCAGGGTCACTATGATGGCACAGAGGCACACCGTGTCCGGCAGGGTCACTATGATGGCACAGAGGCACAGCGTCTCTAGGCAGGGCCACTATGATGGCACAGAGGCACAGCGTCTCCGGCAGGGTCACTATGATGGCAGAGAGGCACAGCATCTCCAGGCAGGGTCACTATGATGGCACAGAGGCACAGCGTCTCAGGCAGGGTCACTATGATGGCACAGAGGCACAGCGTCTCAGGCAGGGTCACTATGATGGCACAGAGGCACAGCGTCTCCAGGCAGGGTCACTATGATGGCACACAGGCACAGCGTCTCAGGCAGGGTCAATATGATAGCACAGAGGCACAGCGTCTCCGGCAGGGTCACTATGATGGCACAGAGGCACAGCGTCTCAGGCAGGGTCACTATGATGGCACAGAGGCACAGCGTCTCAGGCAGGGTCACTATGATGTCACAGAGGCACAGCGTCTCCAGGCAGGGTCACTATGATGGCACAGAGGCACAGCGTCTCCGGCAGGGTCACTATGATGGCACAGAGGCACAGCGTCTCCGGCAGGGACACTATGATGGCACAGAGTCACAGCGTCTCTAGGCAGGGTCACTATGATGGCACAGAGAAACAGTGTCTCAGGCAGGGTCACTATGATGGCACAGAGGCACAGCGTCTCTAGGCAGGGTCACTATCATGGCACAGAGGCACAGCGTCTCCGGCAGGGTCACTATGATGGCACAGAGGCACAGCGTCTCAGGCAGGGTCACTATGATGGCACAGAGGCACAGCGTTTCAGGCAGGGTCACTATGATGGCACAGAGGAACAGCGTCTCAGGCAGGGTGACTATGATGGCACAGATGCACAGCGTCTCCAGGCAGGGTCACTATGATGGCACAGAGGCACAGCGTCTCAGGCAGGGTCACTATGATGGCACAGAGGCACAGCGTCTCAGGCAGGGTCACTATGATGGCACAGAGGCACAGCGTCTCCGGCAGGGTGACTATATTGGCACAGAGGCACAGCGTCTCAGGCAGGGTCACTATGATGGCACAGAGGCACAGCGTCTCCGGCAGGGCCACTATGATGGCACAGAGGCACAGAGTGTCAGGCAGGGTCACTATGATGGCACAGAGGCACAGCGTCTCCAGGCAGGGTCACTATGATGTCACAGAGGCACAGCGTCTCAGGCAGGGTCACTATGATGGCACAGAGGCACAGCGTATCTGGCACGGTCACTATGATGGCACAGAGGAACAGGGTCTCCAGGCAGGGTCACTATGATGGCACAGAGGCACAGCGTCTCCGGCAGGTCCACTATGATGGCACAGAGGCAGAGCGTCTCCAGGCAGGGTCACTATGATGGCACAGAGCCACAGCGCCACATCGCCACAGCGCCACAGCGCCACAGTCAAAGGGTCTCAGTCATACTCACAGCATCACAAAGTCACAGACTCACAGAGTCAGAGTCACATATACACTTAGACACAGAGTCAGAGTCACAGTCACAAAGTCGCAGTAACAGTCACAGAGTCACAGTCACCGTGTCACAGTGTCATAGACAGACAGTGTCACAGTGACAGTCTCGTTCAGAGTCACAGAGTCACAGAGTCACAGAGTAACAGAGTCACAGAGTCACAGTCAGTCACAGCGTCACAGAATCAGCGTCACAGCGTCAGAGCCACAGCGTCAGAGCCACAGCGTCTGAGTCACTGTGTCACACTGTCACAGAGTCATAGAGACATAGTGTCCCATAATCACAGTTTCACAGTCACAGGGTTACTATGTCACAGAGTCTCAGTGTGACAGTCAAAAAGTCAGAGTCACAGGGTCACTATGTCACAGAGTCTCAGTGTGACAGTCAAGAAGTCAGAGTCACAGGGTTGTCACAGGGTCGTCACAGGGTCGTCACAGGGTCTGATTTATAGTTACAGAGCCACAGAATCACAGTGACAGTCACATATTCACAGACTCACAGTCACAGTGTCACAGAGTCACAGAATTACAGTGACAGTCACAGAGTCACAGTCAAAGTGTCACAGTGTCACAGAGTCATAGAGACACAGTGTCACAGTCAAAGTGTCTCAGTCACAATCACAGTGTCACAAAGACACAGTCACAGTCACAGAATCACAAAGACACAGAGTCACAGTCACTGTGTCACAGAGAGACAGTGTCACAGTGTCGAGGGTTAAGATTGCAGGGTGACAATAAAACCCTGGCAGATGTATTGTTAACCTCCTCTCCCCGCTTCCCACTAAGGACAGGCGATCGGGAGGGAAAGAAGAACAGAGAGAAGAGAGTTGGAAAAATTAACAATGTTTTACTAATGCTACTAATAAGAATAGAGAAAATAATACAAAATATACAAAACCAATCTTGAAAGTCTCAGCAACTGCAGAGCCGGCACCCAAAGTCCTGGATGAGACTCTGCAACCAGGCGGAGCTGGATTCAGTCTCTCACTAGGCCTCAGTTTGCAGGGACGACCAGCAAGGTCCTCTCCTAATGTCGGCCATAAGCAGAAGGGAAAAGGGCAAAAGGGAACGAGATCCTTGTGATCTCCCACTTTTATATGAAGTATTCACGTGAATGGAATGTTATACACAGTTGGTCAGTTTCTTAGTCACTTGTTTCTCGTTACCCCTCTCGCGAGAGGTCCATCCATGCTTATCAATAAGTTTGCATTCCATTGCTAGGTTTACCAAAACATGGGTCTGGTTCTCCAGGAAAATGCAGTTAATATGAAGGCTTTAGCTGACAGGCAAAATTCACTGAAAGAGAAACTTGTTTTTAACAAAACCAGGACATTCCACCCCTTATAATATGCCATTCACTGAATACTTAAACCTTATCAATACAATCTATCAACACAATCTAATTAATCACTACTACTATATATATATATATATATATACATATATACACAGGAGTAATTAATCAGTGGACCATCCTTTAAAAAGTTCATTAAGTTCATTTTGTCACGACAGTCTCCCAGGGCAGGAAAATTGGTACAAGTGCATCTCATGACCACTGTTTGTGGGTTAAAGACATCAACTTCGAAGAATTTGTCAGGCGCCACTCGAAGAAGCTAGCTCTGGTTTCATCATCACTGTTTTGATCTGAAAGACACTTATTTAATACTGTTAGTATGGCAATTCACATCCTGCAGTTCAGTATTGAATATTTTCACCTAAACTCAAATCCCCTTGAGGTACACACCGAACTTCTCCATCCTTAAGCATCACCCACCAGGTGCTGCCAGGTCCCTGGGCAAAAACAATCCCGCGAATGGGTTTGCCTTTGCCTGAGGCAGGAGGAACCCAGACTGCCTTTCCTAACATGTTTTTCATGTGTACTACAGGGACTTTATCTCCTTCTACAGTCCGTAGAATTTCTGATTGGGCAGGCCCGGATCGATTGGTTGATCCCCTGGTGTTGACCAACCAAGTGGCTTTTGCTAAATGTGAATCCCAGTTTTTAAAGGTTCCACGACCAACTGCCTTTAGTGTAGTTTTTAGCAAACCATTGTACCTTTCAATTTTCCCAGAGGCTGGTGCATGATATGGAATATGATATACCCACTCAATACCATGTTCTTTGGCCCAATTGTCTATAATACTGTTTTTGAAATGAGTACCGTTGTCTGATTCAATTCTTTCTGGCGTACCGTGTCGCCAAAGGACTTGCTTTTCAAGGCCCAAGATAGTATTTCGGGCTGTAGCATGAGGTACGGCATATATTTCCAACCATCCAGTGGTTGCTTCCACCATTGTAAGTACATAACGCTTACCTTGACGTGTTTGTGGAAGTGTAATATAATCAATCTGCCAAGCTTCTCCATACTTATACTTTAACCATCGCCCCCCATACCATACAGGCTTTAACCGTTTCGCTTGTTTGATTTCGGCGCAAGTTTCACATTTATGAATAACCTGTGAAATAGTGTCCATAGTTAAATCCACCCCTCGATCGCGAGCCCATTTATACGTTGCATCTCTACCTTGATGCCCTGAAGCATCATGGGCCCACCGAGCTAGGAAAAGTTCACCTTTATGTTGCCAGTCCAAGTCCACCTCAGCTACTTTAATCTTAGCAGCTTGATCCGCTTTTTGGTTGTTTAGATGTTCCTCGGTGGCTCGACTTTTAGGCACATGAGCATCTACATGATGAACTTTCACAGGCAGGCTCTCTAGCCGAGCAGCAATGTCTTGCCACAGTGTGGCAGCCCAAATGGGTTTACCTCTGCGCTGCCAGTTGCTTTTCTTCCATTGCTGTACCCACCCCCACAAGGCATTTGCTACCATCCATGAGTCAGTATAGAGATAAAGTATTGGCCACTTCTCTCGTTCAGCAATGTCGAAAGCCAGCTGGATGGCTTTCACTTCTGCAAATGGACTCGATTCACCTTGTCCTTCAGTGGCTTCTGTAACTTGTCGTGTGGGACTCCACACAGCAGCTTTCCACCTTCGCTGTTTTCCTACAAGACGACAGGATCCATCTGTGAACAGTGCATACTGCTTATCAGTCTCTGAAAGAGTATTATACGGTGGTGCTTCTTCAGCACGTTTTACTTCCTCATCTGGAGACATCCCAAAGTCTTTGCTTTCTGGCCAGTCTGTAATCACTTCTAAGATCCCTGGGCGATTGGGATTTCCAATTCGAGCTCGTTGCATGATCAATGCAATCCATTTACTCCACGTAACTTCGGTCGCATGATGTGGAGAGGGAACTGTCCCTTTGAACATCCAGCTCAGCACCGGCAGTCGAGGTGCCAGGAGGAGCTGTGCTTCAGTACCAATCGCTTCTGAAGCAGCTCGAACTCCTTCGTATGCTGCTAGTATCTCTTTTTCAGTTGGAGTATAGTTGGCCTCAGATCCTTTGTATCCTTGACTCCAAAAACCTAAGGGTCGACCTCGGGTTTCTCCGGGTGCTTTCTGCCAGAGGCTCCAGGTAAGTCCATTATCTCCGGCTGCGGTGTAGAGCACATTTTTAACATCTAGTCCAGTCCGAACTGGTCCAAGGGCCACCGCATGAGTTATCTCACGCTTCATTTGTTCAAAGGCTTGTCGTTGTTCAGGGCCCCACTCAAACTGGTTCTTTTTTCGAGTCACTCGATAGAGAGGGCTCACAATGTGGCTGTAGTCAGGAATATGCATTCTCCAAAAACCTACAATGCCCAAGAAAGTCTGTGTCTCCTTTTTATTAGTAGGTGGAGACATTGCAGCAATTTTGTTGATCACATCCATTGGGATCTGACGACGGCCATCTTGCCATTTTATTCCTAAAAACTGGATCTCTCGTGCAGGTCCCTTGACCTTGCTTCGTTTTATGGCAAAACCAGCATCCAAAAGATTCTGAATTATTCTCTCACTTTTCTCGAAGACTTCTTTTGCTGTGTCGCCCCATACAATGATGTCATCAATATATTGCAAGTGTTCTGGAGCTTTACCTTGCTCCAGCGTGGTCTGGATCAGTCCATGGCAGATGGTAGGACTGTGTTTCCACCCCTGGAGCAAGCGATTCCACGTGTACTGGATGCCTCTCCAGGTGAAAGCAAACTGCACCCTGCACTCTGCTGCTACAGGAATAGAGAAAAATGCATTAGCAATGTCAATTGTAGCATACCACTTAGCTGCCTTTGACTCCAGTTCAAATTGCAGTTCTAGCATGTCAGGCACAGCAGCACTCAGTGGTGGCATAACTTCATTCAGGCCACGATAGTCCACAGTTAGTCTCCACTCGTCACTAGACTTACGCACTGGCCAGATTGGGCTGTTAAAAGGTGAGCGAGTCTTACTGATCACACCCTGGCTTTTCAATTGACGGATCAACTTCTGGATAGGAATCAAAGAGTCTCGATTGGTGCGATATTGCCGACGTGGTAGCAATTGGCACCTGCTGATCGTCAACCATCAGCAGTCCTACAACAGAAGGATTGTCGTGAGACGATGTGGAGAATGCAAAATTGCCGGCAGGAGCTCTTTGAGCACGACGGGCGGGCCGGCGAGAGTAATGAGTCTAATTCAATATGAATTTAACATCAATACCCTTTAATGAACTCTTAACAACACTGAATATCAATGTCCCCAAGACCACGTTTTTCCAACCCTTATATACTCTATACCCAAAAGGCCATGCGGCAAGCACGGGCTACGATTGGTTACACTTGCAGTCATTCTTCCCCCCACCACGATGGTGATTAGCTGCAGGGCACTGTCCACATGCACAGCGACGACGACGGCGCCCTCCTGCAGCCTGGGTCGAGGGCAGACCAGCTTCTGTTTACTTCCGTGCGGTCCTAGTGCACCCCAGCCACCTCAAGCCCTGGCTTGTTCACAGCATACAGCCCAAAAACTCCACAAAGGATTATCTGAAAGACCAGGCAAATCAGACAGATGTTCAATTTTCTCAGTGTCCACAGCTGCTATACCAAATGCTCACCTATACCCTTTTGGGTCCTTAAAATACCCTCTCTTGAGGTAGTCTATGCCAAGGATGCACAGAGCATCTGGACCAGTCACAATGGGATGCTTTTGCCAGTTTTTTCCAGTTAGGCTCATTTCAGCCTCTACAACAGTCAGTTCCTGGGATCCCCCAGTCACTCCAACAATATTGATGGATTGCGTTCCTTTATAAATAGAAGGAATTATCGTGCACTGAGCACCAGTGTCCACTAAAGCTTTGTACTCCTGGGGGTGTGTTGTACCAGGCCATCATATTTGTACAGTCCAATAAACTCTGTTATCCCTTTCCTCCACCTGGTTGGAGGCAGGGCACCTCTAATTTCTGTTTTGCACAGTCTCTGGGTGTGAATTAGAGGTTCCTTCAAAAGCATCAGAATCTCTTCTGCTCCTTTTGTAAACTGGAGCAGCCACCTTCCTACGAGTTTTTCCTTTGATCTCACGTACTCGTTCTTGAAGTTCTGAGGTAGGTCTTCCATGCCACTTATTCATGTTTTCTCCTTGCTCATGTAGGAAGAACCACAGTGAACCTCTTTTTGTGGGCTGCCTCTGTCCTCTCTCTCGAGATTGGAAACGCCTTTTCCTAATAGCTGAAACACAGGTTTGTGCAGGTCGTGAATGGTATGTGTCTTCTCTGAGTTCTTTGATTTCTTGCAACAGCTTTTCAAACCGGTCATCAGATTTTTCACAGTTTCTCCACAGCAGAGACACAAGCCCATAGAGAACCAGCAAGGCTGTCCTCAAAGTTCCGGAGCTGCTCAATCACTTCAGTAATATCTTGTGCACCTCCAGCTGACCAGACCATTCCTGCCAATGACTGAGCATATGCAGGTGGTGCACTTTGTACAAATCTGTGCCACAGAGGTCGTGTACAATTGATTCTATCTGGGTCTGTCCCCTCTTGGCTGTTTGGTCCAAAATAAATGATCTCTCGCACAGCTAATTCTCTCAGGAACTGAATACCTTTCTCCATAGTATTCCATTTCCCTAACTTGGATATACAATCTTCCTTGTAGGGAAATCTTACTTTCATAGCTGCCAGTTGTCGGGTCCAGAGACTAGTGGCGTTAGACTCTCTTGAAATTGCCCTATCAATGGTGGAATCTCTTGACAGAGATCCCAGCTGCCTGGCTTCACCACCTTCCAATTCAATTGTTTCTGCCCCATTGTCCCAGCATCGGAGCAGCCAGGTTAAAATATTCTCGCCTTCACGACGACTAAAGTCTTTTCGCAGATCTCTCAGTTCACCTGGAGAAAAGGACCGAGTGGTGGTCACTTCATCTCCTCCCTGTCCTGATGATGCCCCTTGGGTTGATGGTGGCCCTGTGCCAACATCTGCTGCACGGGTAGTCTTTCTAGTGACTTTCTTACAACCGGCAACTGATGCTGGTATGGGTTCACCATCATTTGATTCATTTCCAGAGTCTGAATGACTGTCACAGTGATTGCTGTGGTTACAGCAGCAACAGTGACCAGTGTGTGAGGAAGGGGGGGCTGCCTTGTTGGCCTTTGAGGCTGGAGAAGTAATGTTATCTGCAGCGACCTTGGCAGAGGAACTCTGCGGAGGAGTTGTAGC